>NC_029772.3:45728556-45798054 GCF_000817695.3 Arachis duranensis | reverse complement strand
CCACTTGGTGTGTGCTTGGGCTGAGCATTAAAGCATTTTCGTGTAGAGACTTCTCTTGGAGTTAAACGCCAGCTTTTGTGCCAGTTTGGGCGTTTAACTCCCATTCTTGTGCCAGTTCCGGCATTTAACACCAGGCAATTTTGAGCTGATTTAGGATGCCGGTTTGGGCCATCAAATCTCAGGCAAAGTATGGACTATTATACATTGTTGGAAAGCCCAGGATGTCTACTTTCCAACGCCATTGAGAGCGCGCCAATTGGGCTTCTGTAGCTCCAGAAAATCCACTTCGAGTGCAGGGAGGTCAGAATCCAATAGCATCTGTAGTCCGTTTCAGCCTCTGAATCAGATTTTTGCTCAAGTCCCTCAATTTCAGCCAGAAAATACCTGAAATCACAGAAAAACACACAAACTCATAGTAAAGTCTAGAAAAGTGGATTTTAACTAAAAACTAATAGAAATATACTAAAAACTAACTAAAACATACTAAAAACATACTAAAAGCAATGCCAAAAAGCGTACAAATTATCCGCTCATCAAGGGTAAAAATAGAGGCTTAGTGGTTTAAAACCATGTTTAAATCATAAAATATAAGTTGCTAAGAAAAGGGGTGTGTATGTGTGCACACTTGTGCAAACTTTCAAAGGTGTGCATACGCTTCAGGGTGTGCAGACACACTGAACAACTAGCATGTCCCTGTGTGTTCGTACGCACCATAGTGTGTGTGTGTGCACGTTTGTTAAAAACCACAGGGTGTGCGTGCACACACCGCTCGTGCGTACGCACAAGCGAAAACATAGCTCCTGCTCGTCGTATGCGCACATCAGTGTGTGTACGCACACAAACCAGAAGTTCTGGTTTTGCTGCAACTTAAGAAAATTTAGTCTTTTTCACAGAATTTCCGATGTCCATAATTTCCTCTACAAAATTCCGTTCTCCACAAAGTCTATATCGTTTTAAAGCTTGTAAAACTATCTTTAATTTGAAATAACTTTCATTCCCATCCAAAATTTGAGGCTCCAACTATGGACCACCGAAGTTCATTAAAATCAAGTTTTTCATCTAAAACACCAAACCTCTATTTTTACAACATTTCCAACTCAAATTAAAATCTCAAGTTTTAAGCCAACCTTAAACAAACTGAATTTAATCCCAATTCTTCTCAATCATTCTATTACTCATTATCATACATATGCCTCAATTTCAACTCCAAGAATTTAAAAATCAACATAGACTCAAACTTACTCATTAACATAGCTTCATTATTCATTCAACACATTACCTACTCAACCATCCACCACATTCAAATCATCCAACATCACTCCCATTTATCCAAATGCAACCCAACACACATGGCATCAACTAAAACCACCATACATGCATCAAACATACAATTCAACTTATCTTAAGTCGTCTAACCTAAGTTTTCACAGAATATTACATATTATATACAAGAAACCAAAACTATACCTTGGGCCGATTTCTCCCCTAAGTCAAGGACACCACAAATTGGTACAAAACTGACGAGCGGATTTTCTATCAGTAAAGAATTCACAAATAAGTTCGCGTTGTAAGTATAGTTTCTAAACCAACGGAGAATCCTTTCGTGCAAAAGTTTTGGTTGTCACAAGTAATAAACCCAGTAAAATTTATAGACCGAAGTATTCAAACCTCGGGTCGTCTTCTCAAGAAATTGCAGGGAGGTGTGTTTTATTATTGGTTATGTAAAATAGTATTTTTGGGTTTTTGAAAGGTTTGAACAAGAGAAATAAATTGCAAGAATTAATAAATCAATAGCTAAGAAAACTCTTGGCAAGGTATGAAAATTAGAAGTCCTATCCTAGTTTTCCTTATCAATTGTGATGAGAATTGCTCGTTGCTCCCACTTAGTCAACCTCTAACTATGAAGGTAAGTCAAGTGGATAAATCAATATGAATCCTCAAGTCCTATTCAATTCCCAAAGAAAGACTAGAGTTAGTGGAATTCAAGTCAATTAGCAGTTTCCAATTATCAATCAACAAAAGAGTTTGATAACTCAAGAGTCTCTAATTACTCAACCAAAGCCAAGAATATAGAAAGCTAAATAAAAATCATAAATATGAAATACCTCAAATTGCATTAATAAAAGAAATCAAATCTAACATGGAAAAGTTCATAAATTAAATTGGGAAAATAAATAAAAGGAACATTGAACCTGAAAATTGAGAAGTAGAAATCCTAATCCTAAAAGAAATCCTAAATCCTAAAACCTAAGAGAGAGGAAAGAGCCTCTCTCTCTCTAAAAACTACATCTAAACCTAAAATTGTGAATTATGAATGTTGTATTCTTGTTGAATGAATGGATGGATTTCCCCACTTTTTAGCCTCTAATCTGTGTTTTCTGGGCTGAAAACTGGGTCAAAAACAGCCCAGAATTCGCTGGTTGTGAATTCAAACACGCTAATTTTTGCAGATGCGACGCATCCGCGTGATACACAAATTCGCGTTACTTATCCTCAGGGAAACTATAAGAAATTATATATCATTTCGAAGCCCCAGATGTTAGCTTTCCAACGAAACTAAAACCGCTTTGCAAATTATATGATCGATTTAGTGCGAGAGGGTCAGGCTGACAGCTTTGCAGTTCCTTTAATTTCTTGTATTCCTTCCACTTTTGCATGCTTCCTTTCCGTTCTCCAAGTCATTCCTACCCTGTAATCCCTATAATCACTTAACGCACATATCACGGCATCTAATGGTAATAAGAGAGGATTAATATTAGCAAATATAAGGCCAAAGAAGCATGTTTTCAATCATAGCACAAAATCAAGAAGGAAAACGTAAAACATGCGAATTGTATGAATAAGTGTGAGAATAATGGATAAAATCCACTAGATTAAGCATAGGATAAACCGTAAAATAGTAGTTTATCAACCTCTCCACACTTAAACATTAGCATGTTCTCATTCTAAGCTCAAGAGAAGCTATAAGAGAGTGAAGAGGAATGGTAAAACTTATGAAATGCAACCTATCTATATGAATGCAACTACATGCAAAATGCTTTTATCTACTTGGTTAAAGGTAAACAAATCTTTTAAGAACAAATATGAACTTGATTTCACAAATTCAAATCACAAAATAAAGTACAAGTAAACTTGCAAAAAAAATAGCTCATGAAAGCAGGGAACAAAGAATCGAGTATCGAACCCTCATTGGAAGTGTATGCACTCTAATCGCTCAGGTATTTAACGTTCGATCTCTCAATTCTCTACTAACCTTGCTTTCTAAGGCTTGCTCTTCTTCTACCAATCAACAAAAGTTTAATGCACAAATACACATATCAAGAGGTCTTTCAAGGGTTGTAATGGGGTTAGGGTCAAGGTAGGAATGTATTTGGTCAAATGGACTAAAATCTGAATCCTTAATTAACTTAAACTTTTCTCACCTAACTTAAGACAATCCATGTAATCACAATACAAAACCTAACTATCCATTAACCATGTTTTCCACATATTCATGCATCCTGATTTGAGTACAGTACATATGCATTGTTATCACCATTTACTTTGGGGCATTTTGTCCCCTTTTTATTATTTGCTCTTTTTTTCTTTTTTTTCTTTTTCTTCTTTTTTTTATTTTTTTTCTAATTTTCTCAATGCATATGATTAAATTATTGAATGCATGAACATGTCCTAAATATTTCTTTTACATTTTCATAAAGATATACAACACCCAATTCTTAAACTAAACGTTTCCAAACCCAACTTTCCCACACTTAATTCGTGAGCACTCTCACTAGTCTAAGCTAACCAAGGATTCAAATTAGGGGCATTATTGTTTTTCGCTTAGAGTTAATGATGTGCTAAAATAAAGAACAAATGGGGTAAAATAGGCTCAAATTGGTTTGCAAAGGATAATGAAAGGGTAAGGCCATATGGGTATGTAAGCTTAATGAAACAAGGCCTCAATCACATAAGTCCATGCATATATTAAACAATGGAAATATAGAATCAAGCAAGACAAAGATCACAATTTTAGAGAGAAAAACACACATAAAAAAATCTTGGTTGATAAAATGCAACCAATCAAATAGGCTCAAAATCTCAAGGGTTTTGTGTGTTCGAGCTCTAAACCACGTTCCAAAATAATATTTCTTCAAGCAAGTTTATCAAAAATTTTAAATCAAATTAGTGAAATATTATAAAAAGTTTCTTGAAAAAGAAAAGATGACTTCAACCAAGTGGTAAAATATGCACAAAATCAAACAAACATGCAAGTACAACAACTAATTTAACAAAGAAAATTTAAACGGTGTTGAGACAGGAAGGTACTAACCCACGGAGATCGGTATCAACCTCCCCACACTTAAAGATTGCACCGTCCTCGGTGCATGCCAAGATGTACAAATGGACGGGTTGCTTTAACTGATACTTTTCTCCAAAAATTGTGCAGGTGGACTTGTCTGTTGCCCCATTGAAACATTTTCTGTTTCCCTTCTTTGGTGGCCATCCTGAAAGAAGAGGAAAAAAAAGAAAAGTAACCCAAAAACAAAGCTAGGAAACAATTTAAAATATGGTGGGGTTAATGCCAAATAATAAGGGTCTCAATTACATGGTAGCTACAACATGCAAGTGAGAAAATAGTAGAAGCACATGGCAAATCAAGAGTGCAAAAATTTGCAACAATGGGGAAAAGACAGTATAAATTCATGTCAATGCAAAAGGGATACAGGTAACATAAAAGATTGGCAGTGACAGATAAATAATATCATTCAACATTGTAAAACAAGTCACTAAGCACCAAAATAATACCAGAAAAGATACAACAGTTGAAAAAGAAAATTTAACACCAATGGAAAAATAATAAATTTAGAAAAGAAAATAAAAAAATAAAATGCAATGAATAAAAGTATGCAAATAAATTAAATAAAATAGAATGAAAGTGAAGAGGGATGAGAGGTTAAAGGGATGAAGAAGAAGAAAGTAAGAAAGGAAGAAGAAAGAATGAAGAATAAAGAAATAAAAAGGGAGAAGTAAAAATTAGGATTGGGGAAGAAAATATAAGATATTTGGCTTATTTGGATAAGTTGTGCGCCGCATGTGACGCGGACGCGTGGGTCACGCGATCGCGTGGTGTGTGATAATTATCAGGTGACGCGGACGTGTGGCCTGATCTGTGCGATTGGCGCGAGTGCAGCCGTGCGTTCGTGCAACTCTCTGTTTTAAACTCTTTTTGCCAAATTTTTAGGTGACGCATTCGCGTGGGTAACGCGATCGTGTGAACGGCCATATTTGCAAAACGACGCAGACACGTGGGGCACGCGTTCGCGTGATAGGACTTGTGGTTCCAGCACCATTCCAGCCCTACTCCACCATAACTCTGCCATACACCCATTTACGTCGATTTTGCAGGGGCACGCGGTTGCGTGGGTGACGCATTCGCGTGGGCATGGTTGTGCCTAAGGCACGCCTCCAGCCACGCTCTCTTGTGACTCTCTGTTTCTTTTCTTCCTTGTTTCTAATGCACTAATGACGCGGACGCGTCGCGTCCATTTTTTTCAATTATGCAGTATGCAAATGCAAATGCAGGCTATATGCTGATGACTATGCAGAAATTATGAATGAACACGAATGAAAATAAAATAAAATAAAGCTAAGAACAAAAAAGAAAGAATATACCATGGTGGGTTGTCTCCCACCTAGAACTTTTAGTTAAAGTCCTTAAGTTGGACATTTGGTGAGTCCCTTGTTATGGTGCCTTGTGCTTGAATTCATCCAAAAATCTCCACCAATGTTTGGAATTCCAGTAGCCTCCAGGATCCCAAACTTGGCGCAAAAAGCCTTCAAGCAAGTTAAAGCAAGTGACAAGGCCCCAAGAGTATTGATTGCTAGACTGAATTCCGGGTCCTAAATCTTGCTTTTGCGCCCGTCTTCTTGTTGAGCAATATTGTTCCATCCGGGTGGCAAGCAGTCTGAATTCTCACTGAAGCGGCCAAACAACATCCTAGATCCATTCAATTGAGCTCTACACCAACCTTTGCATTTAAACTTTGAGCACACAACCATGTTGAACCTTGCTTGACAACTCCAACCACTAACCATCTTCCTCTTACTCTTAATGCCACAAAGAGCTCTAAGTTGACCATCCGTCTCCAGTAGCTCATATTCAAGTGGGAAAGTAAAGGATAAGGATAGGAATTTTACCCACTTGAACGTTGTGTTGGACGGTAATGGCCTTGGGAGAGGTGTTTCTAATGAATTTGAAAGCTCCACTCCCTTGTGCTCTTCTCTGAAAACTTCCACCTCTTTGCAAGCTTCTTCCGATTCAATTTCTTCTTCATTGTTCACCAAGGGCATGGGAGGTTGTGCTTCTTCTTCTTTAATCTCCATGTCAAGTCCAGTAGGAGAGGATTCAAATGTAGATAAGAATTCATTAATGATTGAATTCATATCTTGATCATCCCCTTCAAAGTCTTTAACCATGATATGCCTTGGAGGTTATACACCCTCCTTAACATCAAATTCAAACTCCTTAGAAGGGGGTTCTGTGACTTGAGTTTCCCATAGAGGTTCCGCATCTCCTAAGTCTTCGACCACTTCTTCCTCTTCAACGATTACGGCTTCCTCCAATTATTCCAATACAAAGTCATGCTGCTCACTGTCCACTGGAGTTTCTAACTTCTCCTTCATGCTGCGTTCTTCAATAGATTCTCCACATGAAGCCATGGGGGTTCCTTGAGTGTCCGAACGTCGGGAAGCTAATCGATTTACTACCTCGGTTAAGGCAGTCACGAATTCTAGTGCATCCCTTTTCATCTTTGCTTGCCCTTTAAGAAGACCATGAAGGATGTCATCCATTGGAGATAGGGATGGATATGAGGATTCATTATTTAGGAGGAAGGGTTCATGATAAGAGGGTGGTTCCTCACTCTCTATCTTTTCCACTTGTTGCACTACACACTTCGGTTCCTTGTTCTCAAATTGAGATTCTTTAGCCATGAGAGCTTCGGGTGCCATTCGGCTTACCGCTCGGTCCAATTAACGAAGGGTTGCTTGAAATTGATCCACTATTTCCTTGAGATGATCCCTTGACTCTTGTTCTGCTTGGATATCATAAGTAGGACCACAAGGCTCTTGGATTGATGGATATGGATGTGGTGTATATGGAGGTGGTGGTTCTTGGGAGTAATTGGGTTGGAATTAGGGTGGTTCTATGTATGGCTCATATGGCTCATAGGGTGGTTGATATGGTGGATATGGATTAGGGTCATATGGGGGTGTTTGGTGGTAAGGGGCTTGTGAGTATGGTGGTTCAAAGTTATGTTGAGGAGGGGGTTCATAGGCGTATGGTGGTGGTTGTTGATAATCAAAAGAGTGCTCACCGTAGTCGTCATCTTGATATGCTTCTTGGAATGGCTCTTGGTTATAGTATGTTGGTGGAGGTTGTTGCCAAGAGGGTTGATCAAATCCCTGCGGCTCCTCCCATCTTTGATTTTTCCAACCTTGATGCATGTTCCTATTAGAGCTTTCATTCCCTACAATAACATTGGAACCAAACTTGATACCAGAGGGGTGAGAATTCATTGTAGCTAAAGAAAATAAAAACAAAAACTAAAAAAAATTAATGAAAATAAACTCCTAAAACATAGAAACACTGACAACAAGATAAGATAAAGAATTGAAAAAGGTTTAAATTTTGAAATCAATAGCTAAGAAAACTCTTGGCAAGGTATGAAAATTAGAAGTCCTATCCTAGTTATCCTTATCAATTGTGATGAGAATTGCTCGTTGCTCCCACTTAGTCAACCTCTAACTATGAAGGTAAGTGATGAGCGGATAATTTATACGCTTTTTAGCATTGTTTTTACATAGTTTTTAGTATGATTTAGTTAGTTTTTAGTATGTTTTTATTAGTTTTTAAGCAAAATTCACATTTCTGGACTTTACTATAAGTTTGTATGTTTTTCTGTAATTTCAGGTATTTTCTGGCTGAAATTGAGGGACCTGAGCAAATATCTGATTCAGAGGCTGACAAAGGACTGCTGATGTTGTTGGATTCTGACCTCCTTGCACTCAAAATAGATTTTTTGGAGCTACAAATATCCAAATGGTGCGCTCTTAATTGCGTTGGAAAGTAGACATTCAGGGCTTTCCAGCAATATATAATAGTCCATACTTTTTCTCGGGTTTAGACGATGAAAACTGGCGTTGAACGCCAGCTTTCTGTCCTATTCTAGCGTTAAACGCCAGAAACAAGTTGCAAGCCAAAGTCAAATGCCAGAAACAAGTTACAAACTGGCCTTTAACTCCAAGGAAGATCTCTACATGTGAAATCTTCAATGCTCAGCCCAAGCACACACCAAGTGGGTCCGGAAGTGGATTTCTGCATCATTTACTTATTTTTGTAACCCTAGTAACTAGTTTAGTATAAATAGAACTTTTTACTATTGTATTAGACATCTTTGGACGAGCTTTTGGAACATCTTTGATCATTGTTAGTCCTTAGACATTAAGGGCTGGCCTCACGGCCATGCCTACCCTATTTTCACCTATGTAATTTCAATGGTGGAGTTTCTACACACCATAGATTAAGGTGTGGAGCTCTGCTGTTTCTCGAGTATTAATGTAAAGTACTACTATTTTCTATTCAATTCATGCTTATTCTTATTCTAAGATATCCATTTGCACATAAGAACATGATGAATGTGATGATTATGTGACACTCATCACCATTCTCACTTTTGAACGTGTGATTGACAACCACTTCTGTTCTACCTGAAGACAAGCTTGAATGTATATCTCTTGGGTTTCTAATCAATGATTTACATCGACTCCCCTCTGACAATGGGGCATCTGAATCTGAGATTGGAACCTCCGTGGTATAAGCTAGAATCAATTGGCAGCATTCTTGATATCCGAAAAGTCTAAACCTTGTCTGTGGTATTCCGAGTAGGATCTGGGATGGGATAACTGTGACGAGCTTCAAACTCACGACTATAGGGCATGGTGATAGACGTAAAAGGATAGTAAATTCTATTCCTACACGATCGAGAACCAACAGCTGATTAGCCATACGATATCTGTGAATGGTATTTTTCATCCGAGACGAGCAATCCGACAGTTGATTAGCCGTACAGAAACCGTAGAGGACCATTTTCACTGAGAGGACAGGAAGTAGCCATTGACAACGGTGACACCCAACATACAGCTTGCCATAGAAAGGAATATGAAGGATTGGATGAAAGCAGTAGGAAAGCAGAGATTCAGAAGGAACAATGCATCTCCATACACTTATCTGAAATTCCCACCAATGATTTACATAAGTATCTCTATCTTTATTTTATGTTTTATTTATATTTTACTTATCAAAACTCCATAACCATTTTAATCTACCTGAATGAGATTTACAAGGTGACCATAGCTTGCTTCAAGCCGACAATCTCCGTGGGATCGACCCTTACTCACGTAAGGTTTATTACTTGGACGACCCAGTGCACTTACTGGTTAGTTGTGCGAAGTTGTGAAAAAGAGTTGAGATTACAATTGTGCATACCAAGTTGTTGGCGCCATTGTGTATCACAATTTTGTGCACCAAGTTTTTGGCGCCGTTGCCAGGGATTGTTCGAGTTTGGACAATTGACGGTTCATCTTGTTGCTCAGATTAGGTAATTTTCTTACTGTTTTAACCATTATTTTATTTTCAAAAAGTTTTCAAAAATATTTCAAAAAAAATTTTCTTCTTTTTCGTTTTTCTAGAAATAATTTTCGAAAAATCCAAAAAAAATTTTAAAATCATAAAATCAAAAAATATTTTGTGTTTCTTGTTTGAGTTAGTGTCAATTTTTAAGTTTGGTGTCAATTGCATGTTTTTAAAATTTGTGCATTTTTTTGAAAAATTCATGCATTGCATTCTTCAATATCTTCAAGTTGTTCTTGACAAGTCTTCTTGATTGATCTTTATTTTTGAATTCATAGTGTCTAAACATGAAAAATCTCTAAGTGGTGCACGAAATTGCAATCACACTTTTGCAATCGCACAACTAACCAGCAAGTGCACTGGGTCGTCCAAGTAATACCTTACGTGAGTAAGGGTCGATCCTACGGAGATTGTTGGCTTGAAGTAAGCTATGGTTATTTTATTATTCTTAGTCAGGAGATCAATTATAATTATTAGTTTGAATTACTAAAAAAATAAAAGAGCGTGAAATAATTACTTATTGTGCAATAATGGGGAATATGTTGGAGTTTTGGAGATGCTTTGTCTTCTGAATTCCTGTAACATAATGTTTCCTCTCATGCAAAAGTGCAAAGTTCCTTCCATGGCAAGCTCTATGTAGGGTGTCACCGTTGTCAATGGCTACTTCCCATCCTCTCAGTGAAAATGGTCCAAATGCTCTATCACAGCACGGCTAATCAGCTGTTGGTTCTCGATCATGTCGGAATAGAATCCATTGATTCTTTTGCGTTTGTCATCATGCCCAACACTCGTGAGTTTGAAGTTCGTCACAGTCATCCAATCCCAGAATCCTACTCGGAATACCACAGACAAGGTTTAGACTTTCCGGATTCTCATGAATGCCGCCATCAATTCTAGCTTATACCACGAAGATTCTGATTAAGGAATCTAAGAGATACTCATTCAATCTGATGTAGAACGGAGGTGGTTGTCAGACACAAGTTTATGGATTGGGGAAGGTGATGAGTGTCACAGATCACCACCTTCTCCATAGTTAAGCGCGAATGAATATCTTATATAGGAATACGCATGTTTGAATGGAAAAACAGAAATAATTGCATTAATTCATCGAGACACTGCAGAGCTCCTCACCCCAAACAATGGAGTTTAGAGACTCATGCCCTCAAAGAGTATAAAATTCAGATCTAAAAATGTCATGAGATCCAAAATAAGTCTCTAAAAGTTGTTTAAATACTAAACTAATAACCTAGGTTTACAGAAAATGAGTAAACTAAGATAATTGGTGTGTGCTGGGGCCCACTTGGTGTGTGCTGGGGCCGAGACTTAAGCTTCTCACGTGCCTGGGCTGTTTCTGGAGTTGAACGCCAGGTTGTAACCTGTTTCTGGCGTTGAACTCTAACTTGCAATCTGTTTCTGGCACTGAACGCCAGACTGCAACATGGAACTGGAGTTGAATGCCATTCTACGTCGTCTATCTTCGCGCAAAGTATAGACTATTATATATTGCTGGAAAGCTCTGGATGTCTACTTTCCAGCCCAATTGAGAGTGCGTCAATTGAACTCCTGTAGCTCCAAAAAATCCATTCCGAGTACAGGGAGGTCAGAATCCAACAGCATCAGCAGTCCTTTTTCAGCGTAAATCAGATTTTTGCTCAGCTCCCTCAATATCAGCCAGAAAATATCTGAAATTACAGAAAAACATACAAACTCATAGTAGAGTTCAGAAATATGAATTTTTCCTAAAAATAAATAAAATTATACTAAAATCTACATGAAATTACCCCCCAAAAAGCGTATAAAATTTCCGCTCATCACTAAGTTTAGTGTCTTGCATGTTTTTCTTTTCTTGAAAATTTTCAAAAATAAGTTCTTGATGTTCATCATGATCTTCAAAGTGTTCTTGCTGTTCATCTTGACATTCATAGTGTTCTTGCATGCATCATTTGTTTTAATCCAAAATTTTTATGTGTTGAGTTATTTTGTGGTTTTTCTCTCTCCTCATTAAATTCAAAAAAATAAAAAATATATATTTTCCTTATTTAACTCATAAATTTCGAAATCTTTGGGTTGACTTAGTCAAAAAATTTTAAAATAAGTTGTTTCTTATTAGTCAAGTCAAGATTTCAATTTTAAAAATCTTATCTTTTCAAAACTTTTTCAAAAATCAAATCTTTTTCATTTTTCTTTTATATGTTCAAAATTTTTTTAAAATTGATTTTCAAAATCTTTTTCTTATCTTTATTTCATAATTTTTGAAATTAACACTAACAATTAATGGTTTGATTCAAAAATTTCAAGTTTGTTACTTTCTTGTTAAGAAAGATTCAAACTTTAAATTTTAGAATCATATCTTTTGATTTCTTGTGAGTCAAGTCATTAATTCTAATTTTAAAAATCAAATCTTTTTCAAAATAAATTTCAATCAAATCTTTTCAATCATATCTTTTCAAACATATTTTTTTCAAATCATATATTTTTCAATCAAATCTTTTCCAATCATATCTTTTTCAAAAATTTGATTTCAAAAATCTTTTCTAACTTCCTATCTTTTAAAAATTGATTTTCAATTTTTTTTCAACTAACTAATTATTTTCTTTGTTTGTTTTACTATTTCTTATCTTTTTCAAAATCACCTAACTACTTTTCTCTCTCTAATTTTCGAAAATTCCTCACCCTTTTTCAAAATTCTTTTTAATTAACTAATTGTTTTAAATTTTAATTTTAATTTTATTTCTTCTCCTTATTTTCGAATTCTAAATATATTTTAAAATAAAGACAAAAATATTTTCCTTTTCCTTTTTAATTAATTTTCGAAATTCTCTCCTTCTCATCTCTTTCTATTTATTTTATTTATCTACTAACACTTCTCTTCTACTCATAAATTCAAACCTTCTCTTCTCTCTATGTTCGGATTTTTCTTCTTCTCTTTTCTCATCCTTCTATTCTTCTTCCAGTCTACTCACATAAAGGAATCTCTATACTGTGACATAAAGGATTCCTCTTCTTTTCTGTTCTCTTCTTTTTCACATGAGCAAGAGCAAGGATAAGAACATTCTTGTTGAAGCAGATCCGGAACCTGAAAGGACTCTGAAGAGAAAGCTAAGAGAAGATAAAACACAACACTCTGAAGAGGACTTTACTGAAATTTTTGAAAAAGAAGTAGAGATGACCAAAACCAATAACAATGGTGGAGGTGCAAGGAAGATGCTTGGTGACTTTACTGCACCAAATTCCAACTTTCATGGAAGAAGAATCTCAATCCATGCCATTAGAGCAAACAATTTTGAGCTAAAGCCTCAACTAGTTTCTCTGATGCAACAGAATTGCAGGTTTTATGGACTTCCATCAGAAGATCCTTTTCAGTTCTTAACTAAATTCTTGCATATCTGTGATACTGTTAAGACCAATGAATTTGATCCCGAGGTCTATAAGCTTATGCTTTTCCCTTTTGTTGTAAGAGACAGAGCTAGAACATGGTTGGACTCTCAACCTAGAGATAGCCTGAACTCTTGGGATAAGCTGGTCACAGCTTTCTTAGCCAAGCTCAAAAGCTAAGCAAGCTTAGAGTGGATGTTCAAACCTTCAAGTAGAAAGAAGGTGAATCCCTCTATGAAGCTTGGGAAAGATACAAGCAACTGACCAAAAAGTGTCCTTCTGACATGCTTTCAGGATGGACCATCCTGGATATATTCTATGATGGTATGTCTGAATTGTCTAAGATGTCATTGGACCATTCTGCAGGTGGATCTATTCACCTGAAGAAAATGCCTATAGAAGCTCAGGAACTCATTGACATGGTTGCAAATAACCAGTTCATGTACACTTCTGAAAGAAATCCTGTGAGTAATGAGACGCCTCAAAGGAAGGGAGTTCTTGAAATTGATGCTCTGAATGCCATATTGGCTCAGAACAAAATGTTGACTCAACAAGTCAATTTAATTTCTCAGAGTCTGAATGGTTTGTAAAATGCATCCAACAGTACTAAAGAAGCATCTTCTGAAGAAGAAGCTTATGATCCTGAGAACCCTGCAATGGCAGAGGTGAATTATATGGGTGAAGCCTATGGAAACACCTATAATCCCTCATGGAGAAATCATCCAAATTTCTCATGGAAGGATCAAGTAAAGCCTCAACAAGGCTTTAATAATGGTGGAAGAAACAGGTTTAGCAATAGCAAGCCTTTTCCATTATCTTCTCAGCAACAGACAGAGAATTCTGAGCAGAGCCCCTCTAGCTTAGCAAATATAGTCTCTGATCTATTTAAGCCCACTCTAAGTTTCATGAATGAAACAAGGTCCTCCATTAGAAATTTGGAGGCACAAGTGGGCCAGCTGAGTAAAAGAGTCACTGAAACTCCTCCTAGTACTCTCCCTAGCAATACAGAAGAGAATCCAAAAAGAGAGTGCAAGGCTATAACCTTACTTGGTGTGGCCGAACCTAGAGAGGAGGAGGAGGACGTGAATCCCAGTGAGGAAGACCTCATGGGACGTCCTCTGGACAAAAAGGAGTTCCCATTTGAGGAACCTAAGGAATCCGAGGCTTATCTAGAGACCATAGAGATTCCATTAAACCTACTTCTGCCATTCATGAACTCTGATGACTATTCCTCCTCTAAAGAGGATGAAGATATTACTGAAGAGCAAGTTGCTAAGTACCTTGGAGCAATCATGAAGCTGAATGCCAAGTTATTTGGTAATGAGACTTGGGTGGATGAACCCCCCTTACTCACCAATGAACTGAATGACTTGGTTAGGCAGACATTACCTCAAAAGAAATAGGATCCTGGTAAATTCTTAATTCCCTGTACCATAGGCACCATGACCTTTGAGAAGGCTCTGTGTGACCTGGGGTCAGGCATAAACTTAATGCCAATCTCTGTAATGGAGAAACTGGGAATCTTTGAGGTACAGGCTGCCATATTCTCATTAGAGATGGCAGACAAATCCATGAAAAAGGCTTATGGACAGGTAGAGGACGTGCTAGTAAAGGTCAAAGGCCTTTACATCCCTGTTGATTTCATAATCCTAGACATTGGGAAGGATGAGGATGAATCCATCATCCTTGGAAGACCTTTTTGATGATTGGATTTTTTACGGTTTAGAATTTCACAAATGAAATCTCGTTGTAAAGTATAGTTTCTAAACCAAGCAATAATCCTTTCATACAAAAGATTGTTTGTCACAAGTAACAAACCCCTAAAATTTATAAACCGAAGTATTAAACCTCGGGTTGTTCACCCTAGGAATTACAATAAAGTGTCTTGTTATTGGTTATGAGTTATTTTGGGGTTTTTGAGATTTTAGACAAGAAATATAAATGGCAAAGAAAATAAACTAACAACTAACAAAGCTCTTGGCAAGATATGAGAACTAGAAGTCCTATCCTAGTTATCCACCTCAATTGTGACCACAAATTGTTCATTGCTACCACTTAGTTAACCTCTAACCATGAAGGAAAGTCAAGCATATGAATCAATTTGATTCCTCAAGTCCTAATCAACTCCTAAAGGAAAGACTAGCTTTAGAGGCATTCAAATCAATTAGCAACTTCTAATTATCAATCAACAAAGGAATTAGACAACTCAAAAGTCACTAATTACCCTACCTAGGCCAAGAGGAACAAAATCTATACTATATCTAAAAGAGGCATTTCAACAAACACATAAGAGGCAATAAAAGTAAACAACATAAATTGCAAGAATTAAAGAGAAATCTAACTACAATGGCAAGATATTAACAATAGAAAAGCAAAGAAGACACAATTATTATGAATTACCTTGAATTGAATTGAAAGAAAATGGAAGGAACAATAGTAGATCTACAATAAAGTACAAGAACAACATAAAGGAAATTACAACAAAAGAATAGAAGAATTGATGATTGCAACAACAAAGAATTGAAAGGTAGAAGTAGAAGAAGATGAATTAAAACCTAGATCTAAGAACTAAACCTAATCCTAATTCTAGAGAGAAGTGAGAGCTTCTCTCTCTAAAACTAACTCTAAACTAATCCTAATGAGTAAAAATGATCAAAAGTCCCTTTGCTCTTCAATCCTTAGCTTTAAATAGCATCTTTGGCGGTAAAGTTGGTTGGGATTGGGCCCCACAACTCCTGAGAATTTGCTGGGTGCGAATTCACTTAAAAATCAAGTATCAGCATCGACGCATACGCGCACAGCACGCGTACGCGTCTATAGGCCATTTCGCAAGGTGCGCATAAGCGCCTGGTGTGCGCGCGCATCCATGGGCGAGTTCAACTCTTTGGCTTTTCATGATTTCTCCATTTTGCATGCTTTCCTCTTCACTCCTTTGATCCATTCCTAGCCTTTTCAATATGAAATCACTAACAAACACATCAAGGCATCTAGTGGAATCAAAGGGAGATTAAAATCATCAAGTTAAAGGCCTAAAAAGCATGTTTTCACATCTAAGCACAAATTGGGAGAAAATCATGAAACCATGCTATTTCATTGAATAAATGTGGGTAAAAGGTCAGAAAATCCCTTAAAATCAATACAAGATAAACCCTACAAATGGTGTTTATCAACCTCTCTACACTTAAACCAAGCATGTCCTCATGCTTAAACCAAGAATGAAGTAAAGGGCATGGCCTTTATTCAATGGAAACTAACTAAATGCAATCTACCTATATGCAACTATCTAAATGAATGCAATTGCTTGGTCAAAATAAATCAATTCCCAAGAAGCATATATGCACAAAGGCTAAGGACTAGCAAGTCAAATTCACAATTAGATTGAGTTATTAGATATTTTTACTAACTTGCGTGAAAAGTGATGATCATAGGTGGAAACATGTAATTGAGCATCAAACCCTCACTGGATGTGTTTGCACTCTATTCGCTCAAGTGTTTCGGGTTGATTCTCTCAATTCTCCTCTATTTCATGCTTTCTAAGATTTGTTTTTTCTTCTAACAATCAACATTTATTCAATGCATGCATACAAGTATCATGAGGTCTTTTCATTGGTTGTAATGGGGCTAGGGTCAAGGTAGGATGCATATTTGGTCAAGTGAGCTTAAAATTTGAATCTTTGATAAGCTTAAACTTCCCACCTAACCTATGACATCCTATACAATTTCAAAGCTAACCTAACTACCCATTCTTCTCACTTTTTTCACATACTCATGCATTTTTTTTCTTGATCACAACACATATGAATTGACTTTTGTTGAACTTTATTTTGGGGCATTTTGTCTCCTTTTTTATTTCTTTCTTTTTCTTTGTTTCTTTCTTTTTCTATTTTTTTTATTTTTCATATTATTTTTCTTTTCTTTTCTTTTTTTTCTTTTGTTTTTCTCATTTTTTTCTTTTTGCAATAAAGTATATACAAAGGTATCAATGCATAAGGTCTATTCATTCATTACACATGAGCATGTACCCAATTCCCAATATTTACAACACAAAACTACCCTTTTATTCTCAACCAATGTCCAAAGTTTCCACACTTGAATATTACACACACACTAGCCTAAGCTAATCAAAGATCCAAATAAGGACATTTATTGTTTTTCACTTTAAGGCTTGTAATGTGCTAAATTAAGAACAAAGTGGGTTACACGTAGGCTCAAAGTTGGCTAACAATGGAAGATAAAAGGTAAGGTTTTTTGGGTAAGTAAGTTATATGAAGTGATGGCCTCAATCATATAAATGCATGAATACACAAAATAATGGACATTAAGAATCAAACAAATCAAAGATTACAATCATAGAAAGAGAATAATGCACACAAGAAAAAATAAGTGGTTATAAGATGTAACTACACCATTAGGCTCAAAACTCACTTGCTTGTGTTCTTAGCTCAAAAACATGATCCACGATATATATAATTCAAGCAAGTTCTATGAAAAATTTTTACTCAAATCAATTGAGGTGCCCTATAGATAATTTTCTCAAAAAATTTTATTATTTTGACTAAGCTTATTGTGTATACATATGCAAAAATAAGAAAATGCAAGTAAAAATCCTAAAAACCTAAAATGAAATGCAAAAGTTTTGGGATTAGAAACTTGTCACCCAAAATCGCTGATTGGTCGGACGACCTCCCCACACTTAAAAGTTTGCACCGTCCTCGGTGCATTCAAAGATGAGCAAGGGGGTACGGCGACTCTCCAGATTGCTACCTTTAGCTGGTAGGTCAACCGATGCTGCGTATTTGTTCTTCCGCTTCTGTTTTTGCTTGTGGTGCATCATTCAATGAAAAAAAACAAAAATATAACACCATAAGATGAGAAGATATGAAAGCAAGGAAGCATACATTGTTGGAGTGAGGTAAATCACTAGGATTGAGTGAGTGAATTAATGTGACATTAATAAAAGTGAGTGTGCATTCTAAGTTGCGCGCGGTTTAGAGCACACACTAACATGAAAGGCTAAGTCAAAATAGAAGCAAGCTCTTTACTCATTCTAGTGTGCTTGAAATGCTTTAAGTAAACTTGAAAGGTAAAACAAGCATTAAAGAGGCATGAGAGCATTCAAGCTAAAAGCATTTGGATGCATATGATCATGAAATACAATGCATTAAGGTAAATGCTCAACATCCAATATCAAGTGATTGCCTAATCAAAGAATAGGGTTCAAATCACATGGTGGCTAGCTACAACATGCAATTCAAAAGAGTCACAAGCTCCAAGGCAATTCTCATCACTTAGTATTTTTCAAAAGGTAAGCATGAAAAACTCAAAACCAAGTAGCAAAATATAACCTCAATCATAGAATCCAACAAAGATTATCTAAAAATATTCATGCTAAAATAGCATTTAGGCAATAAAGGGGCAGCAATGCATCGTAAACAAAGTCAATAATCCAACACTTATAATGAAAAGAGAGAACATAAAATGAAAACTAAACTAAAACTAACTAATTAACTAACTAACTAACTAATTAACTAACTAAAATAAATGGTTATCAATGGTGTTTGGAAGTGTTGGATGAGGGGTAAAAGAAGGGAAGAAGAAAGGAGGAGGAAGGAAATGGAAAGAGGAGAAGAAAAGAAGTGGATGGAAGGAAGGAAGGGCATCCACGCGTACACGCACACGGCACGCGCGCGCAGATGGTGGTGTAATGGATGCGACGCGTACGCGCACCAGGCGCGTCCGCGTCAATGGATTATTCCGAGAGAGGCATGTACGCGTACGCGTGAGTGGGTTTGTGCCTTAGGCCCAATTTTCGCACAGTGCAGGCCTAACTCTCGGGTTTTTGGCTGGGGGTGGAATTTGTGCATCCGCGCGTACGCGTACATGGCGCGTCCGCGTAGGTTGGCGGAAATGCTTGATGCACGCGTATGCGTGTAGTGCATGTACGCGTGAATGGTGCTCTGTTTTTCTAAATTTTTCTATGTTTTTGCACCAATCCAAGCATTCCAAACCTCCAAACAGCTACCCAAAACACCCTAAAACCTTATTTAATATATTATACTACCAATTAAACTCAACTAACTAAAACAAAATAAGAAATTAAACTAATTCTACCAATATTTACAAAAAGAGAAAAATGAAAAGATATTACCATGGTGGGGTGTCTCCCACTAATGAGCGGATAATTTATACGCTTTTTGGCATTGTTTTTAGTATGTTTTTAGTATATTTTAGTTAGTTTTATTACATTTTTATTAGTTTTTAGTTAAAATTCACTTTTCTGGGCTTTACTATGAGTTTGTGTGTTTTTCTGTGATTTTAGGTATTTTCTGGCTGAAATTGAGGGACCTGAGCAAAAATCTGATTCAGAGGCTGAAAAGGACTGCAGATGCTGTTGGATTCTGACCTCCCTGAACTTATCATGAATTTCTTGGATCTACAGAAGCCCAATTGGCACGCTCTCAATTGCGTTGGAAAGTAGACATCCTGGGCTTTCCAGCAATGTATAATAGTCCATACTTTGCCCGAGATTTTATGGCCCAAACCGGCATCGCAAATCAGCTTCAGAATTCCCGGCGTTTAACGCCGGAACTGGCACAAAAATTAGAGTTAAATGCCCAAACTAGCATAAAAGCTGACGTTTAACTCCAGAAAAAGTCTCTACACATGAAAGCTTCAATGCTCAGCCCAAGCACACACCAAGTGGACCCCGGAAGTGGATTTTTACGTCATTACTCATTTCTGTATACCCTAGGTTACTAGTTCACTATTAATAGGACCTTTTGACATTGTATCTCTACCTCATAACATTACACGTTTCTTATTGTATCTTCTACAACATGAGTCTCTAAACCCCATGGTTGAGGGTGAGGAGCTCTGCTGTGTCTTGATAGATTAATGTAATTACTACTATTTTTCAATCAATCATGCTTGCTTCTATTCTAAGATATCACTTGTTCTTCAACTTGATGAATGTGATGATCCGTGACACTCATCATAATTCTCACCTATGAACGTGTGCCTGACAACCACCTCCGTTCTACTTTAGATTGAGTGAATATCTCTTGGATTCCTTAACCAGAATCTTCGTGGTATAAGCTAGAATTGATGGCGGCATTCAAGAGAATCCAGAAGGTCTAAACCTTGTCTGTGGTATTCTGAGTAGGATTCAAGGATTGAATGACTGTGATGAGCTTCAAACTCTTGAGGGCTGGGCGTTAGTGACAGACGCAAAAGAATCACTGGATGAGCCATATCTCTTTAAGAGATGTGCAAAGAAAGAAAATTAATTTCAAATGCCAAGTACTACCTATGGGATGAGCCATATCTCTTTAAGAGATGTGCAGACGGAATGATCCGCAGATGTGTACCTAGAGAGGAAGCACAAAGGATCCTGTGGCATTGCCATGGATCACAGTATGGGGGACATTTCGGAAGTGAGCGAACAGCCACTAAGGTCCTCCAATGTGGCTTCTATTGGCCTACTATCTATAAAGATGCCCGAGAGTTTGTGCGTAACTATGACAGTTGCCAAAGAGCTGGTAACTTGCCTCATGGATACGCTATGCCTCAACAAAGGATCCTAGAGATTGAATTGTTTGATGTATGGGGTATTGACTTCATGGGTCCGTTCCCACCATCATACTCAAACACTTACATTCTGGTGGCAGTGGACTATGTATCTAAATGGGTAGAAGTAATTGCTACAACCACTAATAATACTAAGACTATGCTGAAATTCCTCCAGAAACACATCTTCAGCAGGTTTGGTGTTCCCAGAGTACTAATCAGTGATGGGGGCACTCATTTCTGCAATAAACAGCTGTACTCTGCTATGGTTCGATATGGAATTAGCCACAAAGTAGCAACTCCGTATCATCCACAGACAAATGGGCAAGCTAAAGTCTCTAATAGAGAGCTAAAAAGAATCTTGGAACGGACTGTTATTGCTCGTAGAAATGATTGGGCAAAGAGCTTGGATGATGCTCTGTGGGCATACAGAACAGCATACAAGACTCCGATAGGAACCTCTCCATACCAACTTGTGTATGGGAAGGCCTGTCATCTGCTCGTGGAACTGGAACATAAAGCCTACTGGGCAACCAGATTCCTAAACATGGATGCTAAGTTAGCTGGTGAAAAAAGATTGCTCCAGCTAAATGAGCTAGAGGAGTTCAGACTCAGTGCCTTCGAAAATGCAAAAATCTATAAGGAAAAGGAAAAGAAGTGGCATGACAAAAAGTTATCATCCAGAGTCTTTGAACCAGGACAAAAAGTTCTGCTCTTCAACTCTAAGCTCAGACTATTCCCAGGAGAACTTAAATCCCGATGGAGGGGTCCGTATGTGATTACAAGAGTGTCACCATATGGATATGTTGAGCTTCAAGATATTGATTCTGATAAAAAGTTCATTGTTAATGGACAGAGGATCAAACATTATCTTGAAAGCAATTTTGAGCAAGAATGCTCAAAGCTGAGGCTTGAAAGAATCTCAGTAAAAGGTCCAGCTAAAGACGATAAAGAAGCGCTTGCTGGGAGGCAACCCAGTCATTAGCAGGTTATCTGTTTTATTTAATAAAAGTTTGATACATATTCCCAAAGGGTGATCATCAAAATTGAAGGAATTCACAGAGTTACAGAAGGATTCAGTGCAAAAAGTAGAGAAAAGGAGCTCGCTGGCGAAAAAACGCTAGTAAGGGGTGCTCTGGGCGTTAAACGCCAAAATGGGCACCATTCTGGGCACCATTTTGGGCATTTAACGCCAGTAAAGGTACCATTTTGGGCGTTAAACGCCAGAATGGGCACCATTCTGGGCGTTTAATGCCAGGTGTGCAGCATCCTGGGCGTTTAACAAAACGCCCAATGAAGAAGGGATTTCTGGCGTTTAACGCCAGCCAGGGTACTTGGCTGGGCGTTAAATGCCCAAATTGGCTAACATTTGGGCGTTAAACGCCAGAATGGATACCATTCTGGGCGTTTAACGCCAGATAGGTGGGGGACAGAGATTTTGCTTTCCACTTCAAATTTTTTCAAACTTTCTTGTTTTGATCCATAATTTTCTACATAAACACATTTTAAACTTTCATCATTCACCTTCAAATTTTCAGAAATTAAAATCATTCTTCAAATCCTTTCCAAATCTTCTTCAAAAATTCAAACATCTCTCAAATTCTTTCCATATCTTCTCAAATCTCTTTCAAAATTTTCGAAATCTATCCCCCTCCCTTATAAATACACGTTTGGCCATCCCCTTTTCCCCACCATTCGAATTTGCTCTCCTCCTCTCTCTCCTCTTTACTTCCTTTTTTTGCTTGAGGACAAGCAAACCTTTAAGTTTGGTGTGTTTTTCTGTGATCACTAAGCTAAGGCTCATCAAGATCATGGCTCCCAGAGGAAAATAAACCAATTCAAGAGGCAAGAAAGAGAACACTCCAAAGGACCTTTGGAGTCAAGAGAGGTTCTTAACCAAAGAACATGCAGACCATTACCACAAAATAATGGGTCTAAGGTCAGTGATCCCGGAAGTTAAATTTGATCTGAAAGAAGATGAATATCCGGAGATCCAAGAACAAATTCGAAACAGAGGGAGAATTATTTACTTCTATCTGGACAAAATAAGAGAGGTCTTCAAATTGCCTCAACTGCAAGATGATCTTGAATCCTTTAATAGGAGAATGGTGAGAGCAGATAAGGGGTTGGATCAAGTTCTAGAGGACATATGCCTCCCTGGAACTAAGTGGACAACCAATTCAAAAGGTGTTCCAAACCAACTCAAGAGGGGAGATCTCAAACCAATTGCAAGAGGTTGGCTAGACTTCATTGGGCGTTTCATATTGCCCACTAGCAACCGTTCTGAGGTCACTATCAAGAGAGCAGTGATGATTCATTGCATTATGCTGGAAAAAGAAGTGGAGGTTCATCATCTAATTGCTTGTGAGATTTACACAATTGCAAACAAGAATTCCACTGAAGCCAAACTGGCTTACCCAAGCTTAATCTCTTTGCTATGTAAAGATGCTGGGGTGAGGATGGGAGTAGATGAATTCATCCCAATTGAACATCCAATCACCAAGAAGTCAATGGAAGGACAAATGCAAGATAATTCTATCAAAAGGAAGGCACAGGAGTTCCTCCCTGAGCTTCCTGAAATTGACTACTGGACCCGCCTAGAAGCATCTGTTGCCAAGCTGCAAGAAGCTATGGAACAAATTAAGGAAGAACAGCAGAATCAAAACTGCATGCTCTGTAAATTGCTGAAGGAACAAGAGAAGCAGGGGCGTGAGCTACAGGAGCTGAAGCGACAGAAGCTCTCCCTTGAAGGGTCAAATACCCCACAAGTTGAGGGAGCATCCACTTCTTAAGATCAAGGTTGTTGAGTCCTAACTCTGTGATAACCTCTATCATTAGGAGTCTATTTTAGAGTCATTTAAATTTTTGTTTTCTATTACTATTAGTCTTATCTTATGTTTATCTTTGACTCTTGTTCTTAATTCATGATTAATAAAATTTAATGTCTATGCCTTAAAGCTATGAATATCCTATGAATCCATCACCTCTCTTAAATGAAAAATGCTTTAATCACAAAAGAACAAGAAGTACAGGATTTTGAATTCATCTATGAAACTAGTTAAATTAGTTTGATGTGGTGACAATAATTTTTGTTTTCTGAATGAATGCTTGAACAGTGCATATGTCTTTTGAATTTATTGATTAAAGAATGTTAAACTTGTTGGCTCTTGAAAGAATGATGGAAAAGGAGAAATGTTATTGAGGATCTGAAAAATCATCAAATTGATTCTTGAAGCAAGAAAAAGCAGTAAAAAACAAACAAACAAGTTTAAGGTGATCCAAGGCAAAAAGAGTGTGCTTAAGAACCCTGGACACCTCTGATTGGGGACTCTAGCAAAGCTGAGTCACAATCTAAAAAGGTTCACCCAGTCATGTGTCTGTGGCATGTATGTATCCGGTGTTAATATTGGAAGACAGAGTGCTTTGGGCCACAGCCAAGACTCATAAAGTAGATGAGCGGATAATTTATACGCTTTTTGGCATTGTTTTTAGTATGTTTTTAGTATATTTTAGTTAGTTTTTATTACATTTTTATTAGTTTTTAGTTAAAATTCACTTTTCTGGGCTTTACTATGAGTTTGTGTGTTTTTCTGTTATTTCAGGTATTTTCTGGCTAAAATTGAGGGACCTGAGCAAAAATCTGATTCAGAGGCTGAAAAGGACTGCAGATGCTGTTGGATTCTGACCTCCCTGCACTCGAAGTGGCTTTTCTAGAGTTACAGAAGCCCGATTGGCACGCTCTCAATTGAATTGGAAAGTAGACATCCTGGGCTTTCCAGCAATGTATAATAGTCCATACTTTTCCCGAGATTTGATGGCCCAAACCGGCGTTACAATCAGCTTCAGAATTCCCGGCGTTTAACGCCGGAACTGGCACAAAAATTAGAGTTAAACGCCCAAACTGGCATAAAAGCTGGCATTTAACTCCAGAAAAAGTCTCTACACATGAAAGCTTCAATGCTCAGCCCAAGCACACACCAAGTGGACCCCGGAAGTGGATTTTTACGTCATTACTCATTTCTGTATACCCTAGGTTACTAGTTCACTATTAATAGGACCTTTTGACATTGTATCTCTACCTCATGACATTACACGTTTCTTATTGTATCTTCTACAGCATGAGTCTCTAAACCCCATGGTTGGGGGTGAGGAGCTCTGCTGTGTCTTGATGGATTAATGCAATTACTACTATTTTTCAATCAATCATGCTTGCTTCTATTCTAAGATATCACTTGTTCTTCAACTTGATGAATGTGATGATCTGTGACACTCATCATCATTCTCACCTATGAATGTGTGCCTGACAACCACCTCTGTTCTACTTTAGATTGAGTGAATATCGCTTGGATTCCTTAACCAGAATCTTCGTGGTATAAGCTCGAATTGATGGCGGCATTCAAGAGAATCCGGAAGGTCTAAACCTTGTCTGTGGTATTCTGAGTAGGATTCAAGGATTGAATGACTGTGACGAGCTTCAAACTCCTGAGGGTTGGGCGTTAGTGACAGACGCAAAAGAATCACTGGATTCTATTCCAACCTGATTAGCCGTGTTGTGACAGAGCGTGTTGAACATTTTCACTGAGAGGATGGGAGGTAGCCATTGACAACGGTGAAACCCTACATACAGCTTGCCATGGAAGGAGCCTTGCGTGCATGAAGAAGAACACAGTGGGAAAGCAGAGGTTCAGAAGATAGAGCATCTCCAAAACCTCAACCTGTTCTCCATTACTGCAAAACAAGTATCCATTTCATGTTCTTCTACGTTTCCCAATTAAATCTGAGAATTATTGATATCTTGACTAAGAGTTACAAGATAACCATAGCTTGCTTCAAGCCAACAATCTCCGTGGGATCGACCCTTACTCACGTAAGGTATTACTTGGATGACCCAGTGCACTTTCTGGTTAGTTGTGCGGAATTGCAAAAGTGTGATTGCAATTTTGTGCACCACCCACCTAGCACTTTTGTTTATTGTCCTTAAGTTGGACTTATGGGGAGCTCCTCTCAATGTGGCTTGTGCTTGAAGCTATCCTTGAACATCCACCAATGCTTGAATCTCCAATAAGCTCCATTCTTCAATTTTAACATCTTCAAGCTTTGATGGAGTTCCGCACAAGCTATGAGCTCCCACATTTGATTTTCCTTGTGCGATCCGGGGTCCCACACTTTGTTTTGACACCCGTCCTTAAATTGATCATCATTATTCCATCCGGGTGGCATGGCCTTGGAATTCTCAAAGAAGCTTCCAAACAACTTCCTAGACCCATGCCATTTGGTTCCACACCAACCATTGCTCTTGAATTTTGAGCTTGGAACCGTCATGAGCTTAGATTGACATTTCCAACCACTACACAACTCTTTCCTACTCTTAAGTCCACAAAAAGCTCTAAGTTGACCATAATTTTCGATTAAACCATATTCAAGTGAGAAAGCAAGGCTTAGGGATAAGAATTTTACCCACTTGAGTGTTGTATTGGATGGTGACTTGGGAAGGGAGACCTCCCCACACTTAGACAATGCAAGGTCTACTTTCTTGTGCTCTTCTTTGTGTATTTGCACCTCTTTGTGAGCTTCCTCAATTTCAACCTTTCCCCTTTTATCACATGGCTTGGTGTTGTCTTCAAGAACTTCGGTTTCTTGCCCAATGGGAGGTGATTCAATTTTGGATAGGAATTCATTGATGAATAAATTCATCTCTTGATCAACCTCTTCATATTCTTCAATTTCGATATACACCATGCCAACTTTTTCCTCTTAGTAGCTTTCTTTCGATTCACTCTCTTTCTCATTGCTCACCAAGGGTACGGGAGGTTGTGCACACTCTTCTATAACTTCAACTTCATGTCCAATGGGAGAGGATTCGATTGTAGATAGAAACTCATCCATGATTGAATCCATCTCTTGATAGGCCTCTTTCAAGTCTCCAACTATGACATACCTTGGAGGTTGCGCACCCTCCTCAACATCAATTTCAAGCTTCTTGGAAGAATGCTCCATGATGCTACATTCCCATGGACTTTCCACATCTCCTAAATCTTCAACCACTTCTTCCTTTTCTTGAATGATCCTAGCCTCCTCCAATTGTTCCAACATAAAATTCGACTCCTCCTTCCCCACTGGGTTTTCTAATTTCTCCTTCATGCTTTGCTCTTCTTTTGACTTTTCACATGGGGCTATGGAAACAACTTGAGTATTCAAACATTGGTGGGCTAAAGCGTACACCACCTTGGTCAAGTTGGTCACAAACTCAAGTGTATCCCGCTTCATGGCTTCTTGTCCTTGGAGTAACAAAGTGAGAGAATCGTCTATTGGGGCTTGGGGTGAATAGGAAGGTTCATTATTTTGGAGAGAGGGTTCATGGTAGGAAGGTGGTTCCTCTTGATAAGGGTATGGAGATTGTGAGTATTGAGGTGGTTCATGGTAGTAATCTTGATAGGGTTGTGGTGGTTCTAAAGGTTCTTGCTCATAATGGTCATAAGAATATGGTATGGGTGATTGGTCATATGGTGGATATGGATCATAGGAAGGTGCTTGGTATGGAAGGGCTTGTGAGTATGGTTGAAGTTCATGTTGAGGATAAGAGTCATAGGCATATGATGGTGGTGATTGATTGTCACAAAAAGATTCACCATAGCCGTTGATTTGACATGCATTAGGATGTGAATTATACTTATAAGTGTCCGGAGGTTGTTGCCAATAGGAGTGATCAATTCCTTGATGCTCCTCCCATCTTTGTTGGTTCCATCCATAATGAGTGTCATCATTGAAGTGCACATTTCCTACAACACAATTAGGACCAAACTCATAGCCAAAGTGAGAATTCATAGTGGAAAAACAAAATAAAACTAACAAAATCTAGTAAACAAGCAAAAGACAAGCTATTTACAATATTCACATATGTACAATAACCAAAAACATAACACCATTGCAACTCCCTGGCAACGGCGCCATTTTGATGATTAGATTTTTGACGGTTTAGAATTTCACAAATAAAATCTCGTTGTAAAGTATAGTTTCTAAACCAAGCAATAGTCCTTTCATACAAAAGATTGTTTGTCACAAGTAACAAACCCCTAAAATTTATAAACTGAAGTATTAAACCTCGGGTTGTTCTCCCTAGGAATTACAATAAAGTGTTTTGTTATTGGTTATGAGTTATTTTGGGGTTTTTGAGATTTTAGACAAGAATATAAATGGCAAAGAAAATAAACTAACAACTAACAAAGCTCTTGGCAAGATATGAGAACTAGAGTCCTATCCTAGTTATCCTCCTCAATTGTGACCACAAATTGTTCATTGCTACCACTTAGTTAACCTCTAACCATGGAGGAAAGTCAAGCGGATGAATCAATTTGATTTCTCAAGTCCTAATCAACTCCTAAAGGAAAGACTAGCTTTAGAGGCATTCAAATCAATTAGCAACTTCTAATTATCAATCAACAAAGGAATTAGACAACTCAAGAGTCACTAATTACTCTACCTAGGCCAAGAGGAACAAAATCTATACTATATCTAGAATAGGCATTTCAACAAACACATAAGAGGCAATAAAAGTAAACAACATAAATTGCAAGAATTAAAGAGAGATCTAACTACAATGGCAAGAGATCAACAATAGAAAAGCAAAGAAGACACAATTATTATGAATTACCTTGAATTGAATTGAAAGAAAATGGAAGGAACAATAGTAGATCTACAACAAAGTACAAGAACAACATAAAGGAAATTAGAACAAAAGAATAGAAGAATTAATGATTGCAACAACAAAGAATTGAAAGGTAGAAGTAGAAGAAGATGAATTAAAACCTAGATCTAAGAACTAAACCTAATCCTAATCCTAATTCTAGAGAGAAGTGAGAGCTTCTCTCTCTAAAACTAACTCTAAACTAATCCTAATGAGTACAAATGATCAAAAGTCCCTTTACTCTTCAATCATTGGCTTTAAATAGCATCTTTGGTGCCAAAGTTGGTTGGGATTGGGCCCCACAACTCCTAAGAATTTGCTGGGCACGAATTCACTTAAAAATAAAGTATCAGCATCGACGCGTACGCGCACAGCACGCGTACGCGTCCATGGGCCATTTTGCAAGGTGCGCATAAGCGCCTGGTGCGCGCGCGCGTCCATGGGCGAGTTCAAATCTTTGGCTTTTCATGATTTCTCCACTTTGCATACTTTCCTCTTCACTCCTTTGATCCATTCCTAGCCTTTTCAATCTGAAATCACTAACAAACACATCAAGGCATCTAGTGGAATTAAAGCGAGATTAAAATCATCAAGTTAAAGGCCTAAAAAGTATGTTTTCACATCTAAGCACAAATTGGGATAAAATCATGAAACCATGCTATTTTATTGAATAAATATGGGTAAAAGGTCATAAAATCCCTTAAAATCAATACAAGATAAACCCTATAAATGGGGTTTATCACTTTCCTAGCCACAGCAAAAGCTGTGATTGATGTTAACAGAGGAGAGTTGGTCCTTCAATTGAATGAGGACTACCTTGTATTCAAGACTCAAGATTCTCCTTCTGTACACATGGAGAGGAAGCATGAGAAGCTTCCCACAATGCAGAGTCAAACAAAGCCCCACAATCAGACTCTAAGTTTGGTGTTGGGAGGCCACGACCAAACTCTAAGTTTGGTGTTGAACCCCCACATTCAAACTCTAAGTTTGGTGTTGGGAGGTCCCAACAATGCTCTAAACATCTATGAAGCTCCATGAGAGCTCACTATCAAGCTATTGACATTAAAAAAGTTCTTATTGGGAGGCAACCCAATTTTATTTTTTTATGTTATTTCTTATTTTCTTAGATTGATGATCATGTGAGTCACAAAACAACTGCAAAAATTAAAGAAAAATAAAAAATAGCATTAAAAACATCACACCCTGAAGAAGAAACTTACTGGCGTTTAAACGCCAGTAAGGGTAGCAGAATGGGCGTTTAACGCCCAGTCTGGCACCATTCTGGGCGTTAAATGCCAGAAAGAAGCACCAAACTGGCGTTAAACGCCAGAAAGAAGCAACAAACTGGCATTAAATGCCAGAAACAGGTTACAGCCTGGCATTTAACACTAGGAAAGGAATAAAAGCTAGTGTTTAACGCCAGAAACAAGCAGCAGTCTGGCGTTTAACGCCAAGATTGCACACTAAGGCCGTTTACACACCTAATTGGAGCAGGGATGACAAATCCTTGACCCCTCAGGATTTGTGGAACCCACAGGATCCCCACCTACCCCACCTCTCTCTCTCTCTCTCTTCCTCACACATCTCTATAAACACTCTACCCAAAACACCACTCACCAATCAAATCCTATCCTCTTCCCTATATCTCTTCACCAATCACCTCCATATCTCTTCCCCAAAAACCCCACCTACCTCACTTTCAAATTCAAACACTTTTTCCTCCCAAACCCACCCAATTTCATTTGGCCACTCTCCCTCTTTTTCCCTATAAATACCCATCTTCACTCCTTCATTTTCACATATCACAAACACTCCCTTACTCCTTTGGCCGAACCACTATCTCCCTCCATCTCCTCCATTTTCTTATTCTCCCCCTTCTTTCTTTCTTCTTTTGCTCGAGGACGAGCAAACCTTTTAAGTTTGGTGTGGTAAAAGCATTGCTTTTTGTTTTTCCATAACCATTTATGGCACCTAAGGCCGGAGAAACCTCTAGAAAGAGGAAAGGGAAAGCAAAAGCTTCCACCTCCGAGTCATGGGAGATGGAGAGATTCATCTCAAAGGTCTATCAAGACCACTTCTATGAAATTGTGGCCAAGAAAAAGGTGATCCCTATGAAATTCAGCTGGAATCGTCATAGAGAAAGACATCCTCATTGAAGAGGACAAGCCCATCACTAAAAAAAGGATGGAGCAAACAAGAGAGCCCACACATGGACCTCAACAAGAGCATAAGGAAATTCATCATGCTATCCTTGAGATTCCTCAAGGGATGCATTTTCCTCCACACAACTATTGGGTGCAACTCAACACCTTTTTGGAAGGCTTAAGTTACAACATGGACCAACTAAGGGTGTAGCACCAAGAGCACTCCATCATTCTCCATGAGATTAGAGAAGATCAAAGAGCTATGAGGGAGGAGCAACAAAGGCAAGGAAGAGACATAGAGGAGCTTAGGCGTTCCATTGGTTCTTCAAGAGGAAGACGCCACCCTCACTAAGGTGGACTCATTCCGTAATCTCCTTGTCTATTTATTTTTTTTGTTTTCGGTTTTGACTTTATGTTTGGCTATGTTTTGTGTCTTTACTACATGATCATTAGTGTCTAGTGTCTATGTCTTAAAGCTATGAATAATTCCATGAATCCTTCACCTCTCTTAAATGAAAAATGTGCTTAATTACAAAATAACAAGAAGTACTCGGATTTCAATTTTTATCTTGAAATTAGTTTAATTATTTTGATGTGGTGGCTATACTTTTTGTTTTCTGAATGAATGCTTGAATAGTGCATATTTTTTATAGTGAAGTTTATGAATGTTAAAATTGTTGGCTCTTGAAAGAATGATGAACAAAGAGAAATGTTATTGATAATCTGAAAAATCATGAAATTGATTCTTGAAGCAAGAAAAAGCAGTGAAAAACAAGTAGCAAAAAAAAGAGAAAGAGAAAGAAAAAGCAAGCAGAAAAAGCCAATAGCCCTTAAAACCAAAAGACAAAGGTAAAAAGGATCCAAGGCTTTGAGCATTAATGGATAGGAGGGCCCAAGGAAATAAAATCCAGGCCTAAGCGGCTAAATCAAGCTGTCCCTAACCATGTGCTTATGTCATGAAGGTCCAAGTGAAAAGCTTGAGACTGAGTGATTAAAGTCGTGATACAAAGCAAAAAGAGTGTGCTTAAGCACTCTGGACACCTCTAACTGGGGACTTTAGCAAAGCTGAGTCACAATCTGAAAAGGTTCACCCAGTTATGTGTCTGTGACATTTATGTATCTGGTGGTAATACTGGAAAACAAAGTGCTTAGGGCCACAGCCAAGACTCATAAAGTAGCTGTGTTCAAGAATCAACATACTAAACTAGGAGAATCAATAACACTATTTGAAACTCTGAGTTCCTATAGATGGCAATCATTCTGAATTTCAAAGGATAAAGTGAGATGCCAAAACTGTTCAGAAGCAAAAAGCTACTAGCCCCGCTCATCTAATTGGGACTAAGTTTCATTGATATTGTGAGATTCATTGTATATACTCTTCTTTTTATCCTATTTTGTTTTCAGTTGCTTGGGGACAACCAACAATTTAAGTTTGGTGTTGTGATGAGCGGATAATTTATACGCTTTTTTGGCATTGTTTTTACATAGTTTTTAGTATGATTTAGTTAGTTTTTAGTATGTTTTTATTAGTTTTTAAGCAAAATTTACATTTCTGGACTTTATTATGAGTTTGTGTGTTTTTCTGTAATTTCAGGTATTTTCTAGCTGAAATTGAGGGACCTGAGTAAATATCTGATTCAGAGGCTGACAAAGGACTGCTGATGCTATTGGATTCTAACCTCCCTGCACTCGAAATGGATTTTTTGGACCTACAGAAGTTTCCATAGAGCGCTCTCAATTGCGTTGAAAAGTAGACATTCGGGGCTTTCCAGAAATATATAATAGTCCATACTTTGCCCGAGTTTAGACGACGAAAACTGGCGTTCAACGCCAGCTTTTTGCCCTATTCTGGCGTTAAACGCCAGAAACAAGTTGCAAGCCAGAGTCAAACGCCAGAGACAAGTTACAAACTGGCGTTTAACTCCAAGGAAGATCTCTACACGTGAAAGCTTCAATGCTCAGCCCAAGCACACACCAAGTGGGCCCGGAAGTGGATTTCTGCATCATTTACTTATTTCTGTAACCCTAGTAACTAGGTTAGTATAAATAGAACTTTTTACTATTGCATTAGACATCTTTGGACGAGCTTTTGGAACATCTTTGATCATTGTTAGTCCTTAGACATTGGGGGCTGTCCTCACGGCCATGCCTACCCTATTTTCACTTATGTAATTTCAACGGTGGAGTTTCTACACACCATAGATTAAGGTGTGGAGATCTGCTATTCCTCGAGTATTAATGCAAAGTACTACTGTTTTCTATTCAATTCATGCTTATTCTTATTCTAAGATATCCATTCGCACACAAGAACATGATGAATGTGATGATTATGTGACACTCATCACCATTCTCACTTATGAACGTGTGATTGACAACCACTTCTGTTCTACCTGAAGACAAGCTTGAATGTATATCTCTTGGGTTTCTAATCAATGATTCACATTGACTCCCCTCTGACAATGGGGCATCTGAATCTGAGATTGGAACCTTTGTGGTATAAGCTAGAATCAATTGGCAGCATTTTTGAGATCCGGAAAGTCTAAACCTTGTCTGTGGTATTCCGAGTAGGATCAGGGATGGGATGACTGTGACGAGCTTCAAACTCGCGACTGTAGGGCGTGGTGACAGACGCAAAAGGATAGTAAATCCTATTCCTACACGATCGAGAACCAATAGCTGATTAGCCATACGATATCTGTGCATAGTATTTTTCATCCGAGACGAGCAATCTGACAATTATTTAGTCGTACAGAAACCGTGGAGGACCATTTTCACTGAGAGGACGGGAAGTAGCCATTGACAACAGTGACACCCAACATACAGCTTGCCATAGAAAGGAATATGAAGGATTGGATGAAGGCAGTAGGAAAGCAGAGATTTAGAAGGAACAACGCATCTCTATACACTTATTTGAAATTTCCACCAATGATTTACATAAATATCTCTATCTTTATTTTATGTTTTATTTATATTTTAATTATCAAAACTCCATAACCATTTTAATCCACCTGACTGAGATTTACAAGGTGACCATAGCTTGCTTCAAGCCGACAATCTCCGTGTGATCCACCCTTACTCACATAAGGTTTATTACTTGGACGACCCAGTGCACTTGCTGGTTAGTTGTTTGAAGTTGTGAGAAAGAGTTGAGATTACAATTGTGCGTACCAAGTTGTTGGTGCCATTGTGTATCACAATTTTGTACACTAGTAAGTCAAGTGGATAAATCAATATGAATCCTCAAGTCCTAGTCAATTCCCAAAGAAAGACTAGAGTTAGTGGAATTCAAGTCAATTAGCAACTTCCAATTATCAATCAACAAAAGAGTTTGATAACTCAAGAGCCTCTAATTACTCAACCAAAGCCAAGAATATAGAAAGCTAAATAAAAATCATAAATATGAAATACCTCAAATTGCATTAATAAAAGAAATCAAATCTAACATGGAAAAGTTCATAAATTAAATTGGAAAATAAATAAAAGGAACATTGAACCTGAAAATTGAGAAGTAGAAATCCTAATCCTAAAAGAAATCCTAAATCCTAAAACCTAAGAGAGAGGAGAGAGCCTCTCTCTCTAAAAACTACATCTAAACCTAAAATTATGAATTACGAATGTTGTATTCTTGTTGAATGAATGGATGGATTCCCCCACTTTATAACCTCTAATCTGTGTTTTCTACGCCAAAAACTAGGTCAAAAACAGCCCAGAATTTGCTAGTTGCGAATTCAAACACGCTAATTTTCGCAGATGCGACGCATCCGCGTGATGCACGCATTCGCGTCACTTATCCTCAGGGAAACTATAGTAAATTATATATTATTTTGAAGCCGCAGATGTTAGCTTTATAATGCAACTGGAACCGCTTCAATTGGATCTATGTTGCTCAAGTTATGATCGATTTAGTGCGAGAGGGTCAGGGTGACAGCTTTGCAGTTCTTTCAATTTCTTGTATTCCTTCCACTTTTGCATGTTTCCTTTCCGTTCACCAAGCCATTCCTGCCCTGTAATCCCTGTATTCACTTAACACACATATCACGGCATCTAATGGTAATAAGAGAGGATTAATATTAGCAAATATAAGGCCAAAGAAGCATGTTTTCAATCATAGCACAAAATCAGGAAGGAAAACGTAAAACATGCGAATTGTATGAATAAGTGTGAGAATAATGGATAAAATCCACTAGATTAAGCACATGATAAACCGTAAAATAGTAGTTTATCAAAAACCCAACTCTAAGGTTCTCAATCTCCAAAATAATGGCACCCAAAGCTCCACCAAGCATCCAATGTTCACAATTAAGCTCCAATTCACATTTATACACTACCTAATTCACATTGCCACATTCAAATATACCAACTTAATACTCAAACATAATAAATCAAGATTTCTACTAGGGTTCAAGAATCCTCACCTTATCTGTGCCTCAGCTAACAAAAACCCACTAATTCCTCAAGTTATTCGGATCCTACAACGTAAAAAAATTCAAGATCTCAACACCTCACCACATTGAATTTTCAAAATTGGGGGAGGAGGAATGGAAAATAAAAACATGGCTTCTTTACCTAATTAAGTACCGGGCTTTGTAGAGCTCGACACTATGGTTGCATGGCCGAAAACAGTGCGGCGATAAGAGCTCAGAGCAAGAAGTTATGGGAGATTGAATGAAATCCAAGGGTTTTGTGAATTTGTTATGTTCTTCCCCTTCTTGTTGAACTTTCAGCTTGTTTGCATGCAAAGGAGAAGAGAATGGGCTGAAGCTCATTAAGTTTAGTGGGTTGGTTGGGTCCACGGGCCCAGTTTGGGTCCGGTTCGACTGGTTCAGTGGTGCGAAATTTCTAACCCACAAACTAACCGGCAAATGCACCGGGTCGTACCAAGTAATACCTCAGGTGAGTGAGGGTCGATCCCACGAGGATTGATGGATTAAGCAACAATACTTGAGTGATTAGCTTAGTCAATGCTTTTGAAGATTCAAAAGCATAAACAATAAATTCAAAATATTAGAAAGACAGGCAAGTAAATAAGTTGGGAGAAACAATATAAAGAAAGCAGTTAAGACTTCAGAGTTATCTATTTTCCGGATTGACTTTTCTTACTAACTATTTTAATCATGCAATATTGAATTCATGGCAAACTATATTTGACTAGACCCTAATTCCTTAGACCTTTCTAGTCTCCTCTAATTTTTATCAATCGCCAATTCCTTGGTCAATTAATTCCAATTAGGGGGTAAAGTTAAATTCTAGTTATTATGCCACAAAAATCTTAATTATCCAAATATAAGAGAATTATATGTCATGTATCTCGTTAAGTCCAGATAATTAGAATTTAGGAGAAATTGTTTTCAAGCTGTTGTTCAAGTAAAGAGCTTTTCCAAGTTATACAAGAACTCAATTAAAAAGAGGGTCATACTTCCGTTCCACCCAAAATTCATAAGATAAAGAACGAAAACAATTCTTGAAATATAAATCAAAACATGAATTAAAATAGAAAAATAATAGTATCAATCCATACAATAGACAGAGCTCCTAACCTTAACAGTGGAGGTTTAGTTGCTCATGGTTCAGAGAGAAAAATAAGGATTCAGGTAAACTGTAAAGTACCGAATGTAAATTGGAATAGAATGGAATCCTCCTAGAAGAAAAGTTTCTCCTTTTTATGTCTAATCCTAATTAATTTAAAACTTTATTTTCTAAAATTAAAATAATATCTTTTCCTATTTTAAATTCAAATTTGAATTTAAATCAGAATTAATTATAGCAATCAGTAAGTCTTCAATTGATGGATGGGGACCACCTGCTTCACTGGACCCACACCTAACTTGGCAAAGAGCTGCGCCTTACTTGAGTGCCAAAATGGGGCCCAGAAATCGCCCCCAGTGTTTTCTGCATTTTCTGCACGTAGTGCATGTCATGCGTATGCGTCAGTCACGCGTACGCATCGATGGTCTTCTTCGCGTGTCACGCGTACGTGATAGGCAAAATTGTGATTTACTCTTTTCATAACTTGAACAATTCTTGGCAATGACTCCAAAAACTTGGTGCACACTACTATGGTTCACTCACATTCTTCACAACTTCACACAACTAACCAGCAAGTGCACTGGGTCGTCCAAGTAATAAACCTTACGTGAGTAAGGGTCGATCTCACGGAGATTGTTGGAATGAAGCAAGCTATGGTCATCTTGTAAATCTCAGTCATGCTGATTCAAATGGTTATAATGGTTTTCGAAAATAATAATAAATAAAGCATAAAATACAGATAGAGATACTTATGTAAATCATTGGTGGAAATTTCAGATAAGTGTATGGAGATGCTGTGTTCCATCTGAATCTCTACTTTCCTACTGCTTTCCTTCAATCCTTCATACACCTTTCCATGGCAAGCTGTATGTAGGGCATCACCGTTGTCAATGGCTACATCCCATCCTCTTAGTGAAAATGGTCCAAATGCTCTGTCACAGCACAGCTAATCATCTGTCGGTTCTCGATCATGTCGGAATAGAATCCATTGATTCTTTTGCGTCTGTCACCACGCCCAACAATTGCGAGTTTGAAGCTCGTCACAGTCATTCAATCCTTGAATCCTACTTGAAATACCACAGACAAGGATTAGACTTTTCGGATTCTCAGGAATGGCCGCCAATAATTCTAGCTTATACCACGAAGATTCTGATTAAGGAATCCAAGAGATACGCGCTTCATCTAAGGTAGAATGGAAGTGGTTGTCAGGCACGCGTTCATAGGTGAGAATGATGATAAGTGTCACGGATCATCACATTCATCATGTTGAAGTGCAACGAATATCTTAGAACAAGAATAAGCTGAATTGAATAGAAAATAGTAGTAATTGCATTAAAACTCGAGGTACAGCAGAGCTCCAGACCCTTAATCTATGGTGTGTAGAAACTCCACCGTTGAAAATACATAAGTGAAAATAGTGTTCATTGGCTTCGGCCCCATAGAGGGAACCGGAATAACCAAGACCCCTAATACAATAGTAAAAAGTTATATTTATACTAAACTAGCTACTAGGGTTTACAGAAATAAGTCTAAGTGCAGAAATCCACTTCCGGGGCCCACTTTGGTGTGTGCTTGGGCTGAGCTTGAGATTTACACGTGCAGAGGCTTCTCTTGGGGTTAAATGCCAAGTTGTAACGTGTTTTTGGCGTTTAACTCTGGTTTGTGACGTGTTTCTGGCGTTTTACTCCAGAATGCAGCATGGAACTGGCGTTGAACGCCAGTTTGCGTCATCTAAACTCGAATAAAGTATGGACTATTATATATTTCTGGAAATCTCTGGATGTCTACTTTTCAACGCTGTTGAGACTGCGCCATTTGAAGTTCTGTAGCTCCAGAAAATCCATTTCGAGTGCAGGGAGGTCAGAATCCAACAGCATCAGCAGTCCTTTGTCAACCTGAATCAGATTTTTGCTCAGGTCCCTCAATTTCAGCCAGAAAATACCTAAAATCACAGAAAAACACACAAACTCATATTAAAGTCCAGAAATGTGAATTTTGCATAAAAGCTAATAAAAACATCCCTAAAAGTAGCTAGATCCTACCGAAAACTACCTAAAAACAATGCCAAAAAGCGTATAAATTATCCGCTCATCACAACACCAAACTTAAATTGTTGCTTGTCCCCAAGCAACTAAAAATCAATTAGGATAAAAAGAAGAGAATATACTATAAATCCCAAAATATCAATGAATATTAGTTCTAATTAGATGAGCGGGACTTGTAGATTTTTGCTTCTGAACAGTTTTGGCATCTCACTTTATCCTTTGAGGTTTAGAATGATTGGCATCCATAGGAACTCAGAGTTCAGATAGTGTTATTAATTCTCCTATTTAAGTATGTTGATTCTTGAACACAGCTACTTTTATGAGTCTTGGCCGTGGCCCTAAGCACTTTGTTTTCCAATATTATCACCGGATACATAAATGCCACAGACACATGACTGGGTGAACCTTTTCAGATTGTGACTCAGTTTTGCTAAAGTCCCCAGTTAGAGGTGTCCAGATCCTCAAAGCCTTGGATCCTTTTTACCCTTGCCTTTTGGTTTTAAGGGCTATTGCCTTTTTCTGCTTGCTTTTTCTTTTTTTTTAATTTTTTTTGCTACCTTTTTTTTCGCAAGCTTTGTTCTTCACTACTTTTTCTTTCTTCAAGAATCAATTTCATGATTTTTTAGATTATCAATAACATTTCTCTTTGTTCATCATTCTTTCAAGAGCCAAAAATTTTAACATTCATAAACAACAAGATCAAAAATATGCACTGTTCAAGCATTCATTTAGAAAACAAAAAGTATTGCCACCACATCAATATAATTAAACCAATTTCAAGGATAAATTTGAAACTCATGTACTTCTTGTTCTTTTGTATTAAAAACATTTTTCATTTAAGAAAGGTGAAGGATTCATGGAATTATTCATAACCTTAAGACATAGTTACTAAATACTAATGATCATGTAGTGAAGACATAAAACATAGACAAACATGAAGCTCAAAACTGAAAAAAATATAGAGATAAGAATAATGAAGTTAAGGAATGAGTCCACCTTAGTGATGGTGGCGCCTTCTTCTTGAACGACCAATGGTGTTCTTGAGCTCCTCTATGTCTCTTCCTTGCCTTTGTTTGATCTCTAGTGATTTTGGTGCTCCTATCCTTAGTTGCACCCAATAATTGTGTGGAAGAAAATGTATCCCCTGAGGTATCTCAGGGATTTCTTGATGAGGGAATTCTTCATCCTCTTGTTGAGATCCATGAGTGGGCTCTCTTGATGTGCAGTCAAATGCTCTACTACTGAGCTATGGACCCTTAAGATGAATCTCTCCATCTCACATGACTCAGAGGTGGAAGCAATTGCCTTCCCTTTCCTCTTTCTTAAGGTTTTTCTGGCCTTAGGTGCCATCAATGGTTATGAAAAAACAAAAAAGCTATGCTTTTACCACACTAAACTTAGAATGTTGCTCATCCTCGAGCAAAAGAAGAAAGAATAAATGAAGAAGAAGAAGATATGGAGGAGAGGAAGAGAGGTTTGTGTTTCGACCATATAGGGTGGGTTTGGGTGGGAAAGAGATTTTGAATTTAAAGGTAAATGGGGAATTCTGTAGGGTCCATAGATCCTGAGGTGATCCTGTGGGGTCCACAGATCTTGAGGTGTCAAGGATTTCTCATCCCTGCACCTTTTAGGTGTGTAAAACGCCCTATGTATGCAATCCTGGCGTTTAACGCCAGACTGCAGCCTGTTTCTGGCGTTAAATACCCAGATGTAGCTTGTTTCTAGCGTTTAACGCCAGCCTGATGCTTGTTTTTGGCGTTAAACGCCAACTTGGTGCTTGTTTCTGGCGTTAAACGCCAGACAGATGCACGTTTCTGGCGTTTAAAACGCCAGACAGCTCTTCCTCCAGGGTGTGATTTTCCTTCTACAATTTTTGATTCTATTTTTAATTTTTGCAATTGTTTTGTGACTCCACATGATCATAAACCTAATAAAAACATAAGAGAACAATAGAAATATACATAAATAAAAATTGGGTTGCCTCCCAATAAGCGCTTCTTTAATGTCAATAGCTTGACAGTGAGCTCTCATGGAGCTTCACAGATGTTCAGAGCATTGTTGGGACCTCCCAACACCAAACTTAGAGTTTGAATGTGGGGGTCTAACACCAAACTTAGAGTTTGGTTGTGGCCTCCCAACACCAAACTTAGAGTTTGATTGTGGGGGCTTTGTTTGACTCTGTATTGAGAGAAGCTTTTCATGCTTCCTCTCTATGGATGCAGAAGAAGATCTTTGAGCTTTAAACACAAGGTAGTCCCCATTCAATTGAAGGACTAGCTCTCCTCTATTAACATCAATCACAGCTCCAGCTGTGGCTAGGAAGGATCTTCCAATGATGATGCATTCATCCTCATCCTTCCCAGTGTCTAAGATTATGAAATCAGTAGGGATGTAAAGGCCTTTAACCTTCACTAACACATCCTCTACCAATCCATAAGCTTGTTTTATTGACTTGTCTGCCATCTCTAATGAGATTCTTGTAGGTTGTACCTCAAAGATCCCTAGTTTCTCTATTACAGAGAGTGGCATAAGATTTATACCTGACCACAGGTCATACAGAGCCTTCTCAAAGATCATGGTGCCTATGGTACAGGGTATTAAGAATTTACCAGGATCTTGTTTCTTTTGAGGTAGAGTTTGCTAAACCCATGTATCTAGTTCACTAATGAGCAAGGGAGGTTTACCTTTCCAAGTCTCATTACCAAATAACTTGGCATTCAGCTTCATGATGGCTCCTAGATATTGAGCAACTTGCTCTTCGGTTACATCTTCATCCTCTTCAGAGGAAGAATAGTTCTCAGAGCTCAAGAATGGCAAAAGGAGGTTCAATGGAATCTCTATGGTCTCTAGGTGCGCCTCAGATTCCTTAGGTTCCTCAGTTTAGAACTCCTTTTTGTTCAGAGGACGTCCTGGGAGGTCATCCTCACTGGGATTCACGTCCTTCTCCTCTTTTGTGCATTCGGCCATATTGATTATATCAATGGCCTTGCATTCTCTTTTTGGATTCTCTTCTATATTGCTTGGGAGAGTACTAGGAGGAGTTTCAGTGATTTTCTTATTCAGCTGGCCCACTTGTGCCTCCAAATTTTTAATGGAGGATCTTGCTTCACTCATGAAACTTAAAGTGGCCTTAGACAGATCAGAGACTGTGTTTGCTAAGCTAAAGGGACTCTGCTCAAAATTCTCTGTCTATTGCTGAGAAGATGATGAAAAAGGCTTGCTATTGCTAAGCCTGTTTCTTCAACCATTATTAAAGCCTTGTTGAGGCTTTTATTGATCCTTCCATGAGAAATTTGGATGATTTCTCCATGAGGAAATATAGGTGTTTCCATAAGGTTCACCCATGCATTGCAGGGTTCTCAAGATCATACGCTTCTTCTTCAGAAGATGCCTCTTTAGTACTGTTGGATGCATTTTGCCATCCATTCAAACTCTGAGAAATCATGTTGACTTGCTAAGTCAACATTTTGTTCTGAGCTAATATGTCATTCATAGCATCAATTTCAAGAACTCCCTTCCTTTGAGGCGTCCCATTACTCACAGGATTCCTCTCAGAAATGTACATGAATTGGTTATTTGCAACCATGTCAATGAGTTCTTAAGCTTCTGCAGGAATTTTCTTTAGGTGAATAGATCCACCTGCAGAATAGTCCAGTGACATCTTAGAGAACTCAGACATATCATAATAGAATATATCCAAAATGGTCCACTCTGAAAACATGTTAGAAAGACACCTTTTGGTCATCTGCTTGTATATTTCCCAAGCTTCATAGAGGAATTCACCATCTTTTTGTTTGAAGGTCTGAACATCCACTCTAAGCATGCTAAGCTTTTGAGGGGGAAAGAACTTAGCCGAGAAGGTCGTGACCAGCTTATCCCAAGAGTCCAAGCTATCTTTAGATTGTGAGTTGAACAATGTTTTAGCTCTGTCTCTTACAGCAAAAGGGAAAAGTATGAGCCTGTAGACTTCAGGATCTACTCCATTAGTCTTAACAGTCTCACAGATCTGTAAGAACTCAGTTAAAAACTGATAGGGATCTTCTGATGAAAGTCCATGAAACTTGCAGTTCTGTTGCATTAAAGCAACTAGTTGAGGATTCAGCTCAAAATTATTTGCTCCAATGGCAGGGATTGAGATGCTTCTTCCATCAAATTTGGAAGTAGGTGTAGTATAGTCACCAAGCATCCTCCTTGCGTAACTGTTGTTGTTATTATTTTCGGCTGCCATCTTCTTTTCCTTTTCGAAAATTTCTGTAAGGTTGTCTCTGGATTGTTTAATTTAGCTTCTCTTAGTTTCCTCTTCAGAGTCCTTTCAGGTTCAGGATCTACTTCAACAAGAATATTCTTGTCCTTGCTCCTACTCAAATGAAAAAGAAGGGAACAGAAAATAATAATAGGGATCCTCTTTACCACAGTAGAGAGATTCCTTTATGTGAGTATAAGAATAAAAGAATAGAAGATGGAAAAGAGGAAAATTCGAACTCAGAGAGGAAGAGGGGGTTCCAATTTTAAGATGAAAAGAAGTGTTAGTAAATGAATAAATAAATAGAAAGAGATGAGAGAGAAGAGTTTTCGAAAATTAACTAAAATAAAAGAAAAATATTAAAGTTAAAATTCGAAAATTAACAAAATGGATAAAATAAAAATTAAAATTTGAAACAATTAGTTAAAAAAAGAATTTTGAAAAAGAGAGAGGTAATTTTCAAAAATTAGAGAGAGGAAAGTAGTTAGGTAGTTTTGAAAAAGATAAGAAACAAACAAAAAGTCAATTAGTTAGGTGAAAAATATTTGAAAATCAATTTTGAAAAAATAAGAAGTTAGAAAAGATTTTTGAAGTCAATTTTGAAAAAATATGATTTGAAAAAGATATTTTGAAAAGATATGATTGAAAAAGATATTTTGGAAAAGATTTGATTTTTAAAATTAAAATTGATTACTTGACTAACAAGAAACTAAAAGATATGACTCTAGAATTTAAAGATTGAACCTTTCTTAACAAGAAAGTAACAAACTTCAAATTTTTGAATCAATCACATTAATTGTTAGTAAAGTTTTCGAAATTTTGAAATAAAGATAAGAAAAAGATTTTGAAAATACATTTTAAAAATTCTCGAAAATAATAAAAAAATGAAAAAGATTTGATTTTTGAAAAAGATTTTGAAAAGATAGGATTTTTTTTAAAATTGATAATTTGACTTGACTTATAAGAAATAGCTAAGTTTTAAAAATTTTTGACTAAGTCAACTCAAATTTTCGAAATTTTGAGGGAAATAAGGGAAATATATTTTTTTTATTTTTTGAATTTTTAATGAGGAGAGGAAAAACACAAAAAATGACCCAAAACATGAAAATTTTGGATCAAAACCAATTATGCATGCAAGAACACTATGAATGTCAAGATGAACACCAAGAACACTTTGAAGATCAAGATGAACATCAAGACTTATTTTCGAAAGATTTTCAAGAAAAGAAAAACATGCAAGACACCAAACTTAGAAATCTTCAATGCTTAGACACTATGAATGCAAAAATGCATATGAAAAACAACAAAAAATACAAAACAAGAAAATATGAAGATCAAACAAGAAGACTTACCAAGAAAAACTTGAAGATCATGAAGAACACCAGGCATGATTTTTCGAAAAATGCAAAAGTTTTTAAAATATGCAATTGACACCAAACTTAAAAATTGACTCAAGACTCAAACAAGAAACACAAAAATAATTTTTTATTTTTATAATTTTATTATTTTTTTGGATTTTTTGAAAATTAATTTTTGGAAACAGAAAAATAAATAAAAAATTTTGAAAGATTTTTGAAAACTTTTTTGAAAAGAAAATTACCTGGTCTGAGCAACAAGATGAACCGTCAGTTGTCCGAACTCAAACAATCCCCGGCAACGGCGCCAAAAACTTGATAGGCAAAATTGTGATTTACTCTTTTCATAACTTGAACAATTCTTAGCAATGGCTCCAAAAACTTGGTGCACACTACTATAGTTCACTCACATTCTTCACAACTTCGCACAACTAACCAGCAAGTGCACTGGGTCGTCTAAGTAATAAACCTTACGTGAGTAAGGGTCGATCCCACGGAGATTATTGGTATGAAGCAAGCTATGATCATCTTGTAAATCTCAGTCAGGCTAATTCAAATGGTTATAATGGTTTTCGAAAATAATAATAAATAAAGTATAAAATAAGGATAGAGATACTTATGTAAATCATTGGTGGAAATTTCAGATAAGTGTATGGAGATGCTGTGTTCCTTCTGAATTTCTGTTTTCCTACTGATGAGCGGATATTTTATACGCTTTTTGGGGGTAATTTCATGTAGATTTTAGTATGTTTTAGTTAGTTTTTAATAGAATTTTATTAGTTTTTAAGCAAAAATCATATTTCTGGACTTTACTATGAGTTTGTGTGTTTTTCTGTGATTTTAGGTATTTTCTGGCTAAAATTGAGGGAGCTGAGCAAAAATCTTATTTAGGCTGAAAAAGGACTGTTGATGCTGTTGGATTCTGACCTCCCTGCACTCGGAATGGATTTTTTGGAGCTACATGAGTCCAATTGGCACGCTCTCAATTGGGTTGGAAAGTATACATCAAAGGCTTTCCAGTAATATATAATAGTCTATGCTTTGCGCGAAGATAGACGATGTAAACTGGCGTTCAATGCCAGTTCCATGTTGCAGTCTGGTGTTCAGTGCCAGAAACAGGTTGCAAGTTGGAGTTCAACGCCAAAAATAGGTTACAACCTGGCGTTCAACTCCAGAAACAGCCCAGGCACGTGAGAAGCTTAAGTCTTAGCCCCAGCACACACCAAGTGGGTCCCAGAAGTGGATTTCTGCACTATCCATCTTAGTTTACTCATTTTCTGTAAACCTAGATTACTAGTTTAGTATTTAAACAACTTTTAGAGATTTATTTTGTATCTCATGACATTTTTAGATCTGAATTTTATACTCTTTGACGGCATGAGTCTCTAAACTCCATTGTTGGGGGTGAGGAGCTCTGCAGCGTCTCGATGAATTAATGCAATTATTTCTGTTTTCCATTCAAACATGCTTATTCCTATCTAAGATGTTCATTCGCGCTTCACTATGAAGAAGGTGATGATCCGTGACACTCATCACTTTCCTCAATCCATGAACGTGTGCCTGACAACCACCTTTGTTCTACATTAGATTGAATGATTATCTCTTAGATTCCTTAATCAGAATCTTCGTGGTATAAGCTAGAATTGTTGGCGGTATTCATAAGGATCCGGAATGTCTAAACCTTGTCTGTGGTATTCCGAGTAGGATTCTGGGATTGGAGGACTGTGACGAGCTTCAAACTGACGAGTGTTGGGCGTAGTGACAGACGCAAAAGGATCAATGGATCCTCTTCCGACATGATCGAGAACCAACAGATGATTAGCCATGCTGTGACAGAGCATTTGGACCATTTTCACTAAGAGGATGGGAAGTAGCCATTGACAACGGTGACACCCTACATACAGCTTGCCATGGAAGGAGCCTTGCATTTATGAAAGTGAGAAAGCATTATGTTACAGGAATTCAGAAGACAAAGCATCTCCAAAACTCCAACATATTCTCCATTATTGATTAACAATTACTTATTCCAAACACTTTCACTTTTTACAATTAAATCCAAAGAACCTTATTGGCATCCTGACTAAGATTAATAAGATAACCATAGCTTGCTTCAAGCCAACAATCTCCGTCGGATTCGACCCTTACTCACGTAAGGTATTACTTGGACGACCCAATGCACTTGCTAGTTAGTAGTGCGGATTGCAAAGGTGTGATTGCAATTTCGTGCACCAAGTTTTTGGCGCCGTTGCCGGAGATTGTTCGAGTTTGGACAACTAAAGGTTTATTTTGTTGCTTAGATTAGGAATAATTTATTTTTGATGCTATAGAGTCATTAAATCTGAGTCCTTTATTTTCATTTAAAATTTTTTTTTCAAAAATATTATTTTTTCCTTATTAATTTTTAATTTTTATGTGAGTTTAGTTTTATATTTTAAGTTTGGTGTCAATTGCATATTTTATATTTTTCTTTAAACTTTTGAATTGCATGTTATTTATTTTTCCTTGATCTTCAAATTGTTCTTGTCAAATTTTCTTGTTGGATCTTTGGTTTTTCCTATTTTTGTGTGTTTTTCGTGTTTTCCTTGTGCTTTTTCAAAATTTTAGTTTTCAAAAATATATTTTTTATATATAATATTAAAACACGTTACATTTATAGCTCAGTTGGCTAGAGCGTTGGCTTATGTTCTTGGCAATTGGGTATCTTTTTTTAAAATCTTTTTCAAAAATATTTTTTCTTTGATTAATTCTTGTGCCAAACTTTATGTTTGGTATTTTCTTGTTAATCTTTTTATAATTTTCGAAAATTTATTTTAGTTTTCCCAAAAATTTTAAGTTTGGTGTTCTTGCTTTTGTTCTTGGTATTCTTGTGAATCTTCAAAGTGTTCTTGAGTCTTCTTTATGTTTTGATCTTAAAATTTTTAAATTTGGTGTTTGGTGTTCTTGAGTCTTCCTTGTGTTTTGATCTTAAAATTTTTAAGTTTGGTGTTCCTTGGTGTTTTTCCTCCAAAATTTTCAAAAACAAGGAGCATTAGATCTAAAAATTTTTAAGTCTTGTGTCTTCTGTGTGTTTTTCTCTTTCATTATAAAATTCAAAATTCAAAAAATATCTTTTCTAACTAATTTTAAGTCATCTTTTCGAATTTTTTTAAAAAAAATTTAGATTTCAATTTCAAAAATATCCTAACCACTTTCTCTCTCCTCACTTTTTCGAAAATCTTCATAAAATATTTTTTATTTTTTTATTTTATTTTTATTTTCATTTTTATTTATTTTTGTTAATTTTTTTATTTTCGTTTTTATTTATTTTTATTTTCATTGTTGTCTTTATTTTATCTTATTTTATTATTATTATTTCAAAATTTTTCTATATAATAAAATAAATAAAATAAATTCACATCATCTCCCTTTCTTCATTATGGACTTAAGTGGAAATGAACAGTCCAGAAGGACTCTGGGGTCATATGCTAACCCCACTACTGCTTCATACGGGAGTAGTATCTGTATATCCTCCATTGGAGTCAGTAGTTTTGAGTTGAATCCTCAGCTCATTATCATGGTGCAGCACAGTTGCCAGTATTCCAGTCTTCCACAGGAAGAACCTACAGAGTTTCTGGCACAGTTTTTACAAATTGCTGACACAGTACATGATAAGGAAGTAGATCAGGATGTCTACAGATTATTACTATTTCCATTTGCTGTAAAGGACCAAGCTAAGAGGTGGTTAAATAACCAACCTAAGGACAGCATAGAGACATGGAAACAGCTGTCAAAAAAATTCCTGAATCACTATTTTTCTCCAAAACGGATGACACAGCTAAGGCTGAGCATCCAAGGCTACAAACAAGGAGATAATGAATCCCTTTATGATGCCTAGGAGAGATACAAAGAGATGCTAAGAAAATGCCCCTCTGAAATGTTTTCAGAGTGGGTGCAATTAGACATCTTCTACTATGGGCTTACAGAAAGAGCTCAGATTTCTCTAGACCACTCAGCTGGTGGATCTATACACATGAGAAAGACAATAGAAGAAGCTTAAGAGCTTATTGATACAGTTGCTAGAAATCAGCATCTGTACCTAAGCAGTGAATCTTCCATCAACGAAGAGGCTAAAACAGTAACTGCTGAACTCAGTCCTGCAGATCAAGCTGCTGAATTCAATCAGCAATTAGGTTTTCTAACAAAATAGTTAGCCAAATTCAAGGAGATACTACAAGAAACAAGAATGGCTAATATGAATATGAAAGTACAGTTGAAGCAAACAGAACAGCAGTTATCAAAACAAATAATAGAAAAGTGCCAAGCAGTTCAATTAAGAAGTAGGAAAATATTAAATACCTCACTTCAAGGTAGCAGGAAGCCAAGAAATGAGCAAACCACCCAAAATCCATCTGAGGACAATAAGAGCCCAGAGAAGAATAATCCTGGCGCTCAAACGCCAGAAAATGGGTGGAAAGCTGGTGTTAAACGCCCAAACCATGCTCAGTCCTGGCGTTCAACGCCAGAAACAAGCAAGGAATTGGCATTGAACGCCCAAAGGAAGCACAATTCTGGCGTTCAAACACCAGAAACAGGTAAGGAGTTCGCGTCTAACGCCACTCCAGCTTCCACCCCTGGCATTCAAATGCCAGTGGGAGATCATACACATACAAGTGCTGATAGCAACCCCTCTAAAAAGGCTTCTCAATCCACATCTGTAGGCAATAAACCTACAGCAACTAAGGTTGAGGAATACAAAACCAAAATGCCTTATCCTCAGAAACTCTGCCAAGCGGAACAGGATAAGTAATTTGTTCGCTTTGCAGACTACCTCAGGACTCTTGAAATAAAGATTTCGTTTGCAGAGGCACTTGAGCAAATACCCTCTTATGCTAAGTTCATGAAAGAGATCTTAAGTCATAAGAAGGATTGGAGGGAAACTGAAAAAGTCTACCTCACTGAAGAATGCAGTATAGTCATTCTGAAAAGCTCATTCTGAAAAGCTTACCTGAGAAGCTTAATGATCCTGGAAGCTTTATGATACCATGCACATTAGAAGGTACTTGTACCAAGCAAGCTCTATGTGATCTTGGGGCAAGTATTAACCTAATACCTACAGCTACTATCAAAAAGCTTGGGTTGACTGATGAAGTTAAACCAACCTGGATATGTCTCCAACTTGCTGATGGCTCCATTAAATATCCATCAGGCGTAATTGAAGACATGATTGTCAAGGTTGGGCCATTTGCCTCTCCCACTGACTTTGTGGTGGTGGAAATGGAGGAGCACAAGAGTGCAACTCTCATTCTAGAAAGACCTTTCCTAGCAACTGGACGAACCCTCATTGACGTCTAAAAACGGGAAGTGACACTGAGAGTCAATGAGGACGAGTTTAAGTTGAATGTTGTCAAAGCTATGCAGCATCCAGACATCCAAAATGACTGCATGAGCATTGATATTATTGACTCTCTGGTAAAAGAGGTCAATATGACTGAGAGTCTCGAATCAGAGCTAGAGGATATCTTTAAAGATGCCCAGCCTGATCTGGAGGAACCAAAGAGAGTAATAGAACCTCTGAAAATCCCTCAGGAAGAGGAGAAACCTCCCAAACCCAAGCTCAAACCATTACCACCATCCCTGAAATATGCATTTCTGGGAGAAGGTGATACCTTCCTTGTGATCATAAGCTCTACCTTAGAGCCACAGAAAGAGGAAGCACTAATTCAAGTGCTAAGGACACACAAGACAGCCCTTGGGTGGTCCATCAGTGATCTTAAGGGCATTAGCCCAGCCAGATGCATGCACAAAATCCTATTGGAGGGTAATGCTAAGCCAGTGGTACAACCACAGAGGCAGCTAAATCCAGCCATGAAGGAGGTGGTGCAGAAGAAGGTCACTAAATTACTAGAGGCTGGGATTATTTATCCTATTTCTGATAGCCCCTGGGTAAGCCCTGTCCAAGTCGTCCCTAAGAAGGGTGGCATGATAGTGCTTCATAATGAAAAAAATGAACTGGTTCCTACAAGAACAGTTACAGGGTGGCATATGTGTAGTGATTATAGAAGTCTTCATGGATGACTTTTCAGTATTTGGAGACTCATTCAGCTCCTGTATTGACCATCTAGCACTTGTTTTAAAGAGGTGCCAAGAGACTAACCTGGTTTTAAACTGGGAGAAATGTCACTTTATGGTGACTGAAGGAATTGTCCTTGGACACAAAATTTCAAACAAGGGAATAGAAGTGGATCAAGCTAAGGTAGAGGTAATTGAAAAATTACCACCACCTGCCAATGTTAAGGCAATCAGAAGCTTTCTGGGGCATGCAGGATTTTATAGGAGGTTTATAAAGGATTTTTCAAAAATTGCCAAACCTCTGAGTAATCTGCTAGCTGCTGACACGCCATTTATCTTTGATAAAGAGTGTCTGCAGGCATTTGAAACTCTGAAAGCTAAGCTGGTCACAGCACCAGTCATCTCTGCACCAGACTGGACATTACCATTTGAATTAATACACAACCACAGAAAAAGAGTTACTTGTAGTGGTTTACGCCATTGACAAGTTCAGATCTTATTTAGTAGGATCAAAAGTGATTGTGTACACCGACCATGCTGCTCTTAAATATCTACTCACAAAGCAGGATTCAAAACTCAGGCTCATAAGATGGGTGTTGCTTCTGCAAGAGTTTGATATAGAAATAAGAGACAGAAAAGGGACAGAGAATCAAGTAGCAGATCACCTGTCCCGAATAGAACCAGTAGAAGGGGCGTCCTTCCTTCTTACTGAGATCTCTGAAAACTTTTCGGATGAGCAACTCTTTGCCATCCAGGAGGTGACATGGTTTGCAGACATTGCAAACTACAAGGCAGTAAGATTCATACCCAAAGAGTACAGTAGGCAGCAAACAAAGAAATTGATCATGGATGCAAAGTACTATCTTTGGGATGAACCATATCTCTTCAAGAGATGTGCAGACGGAATAATCCGTAGATGTGTGCCTAAAGAAGAAGCACAGAAAATCCTCTGGCACTGCCATGGATCATAGTATGGAGGACATTTTGGAAGTGAGCGAACAGCCACAAGAGTCCTCCAATGTGGCTTCTACTGGCCTACTCTCCATAAAGACTCCCGAGTGTTTGTACTTAATTGTGACAGTTGCCAAAGATCTGGCAATCTGCCTCACAGTTATGCCATGACTCAACAAGGGATTTTGGAGATTGAGTTGTTTGATGTATGGGATATTGACTTCATGGGGCCATTCCCACCATCATACTCAAACACTTATATTTTGGTGGCAGTGGATTATGTATCCAAATAGGTAGAAGCTATAGCAACACCCACTAATGATACTAAGACAGTGCTGAAATTCCTCCAGAAACACATCTTCAGCAGATTTGCTATCCCTAGAGTACTAATCAGTAATGGGGGCACTCATTTCTGCAATAAACAGCTTTACTCTGCTTTGGGTCGATATGGAGTTAGCCATAGGGTGGCCACTCCATATCATCCACAGACAAATGGGCAAGCTGAAGTCTCTAATAGAGAACTTAAAAGAATCCTAGAACGGACTGTGATTAACCGTAGAAGGGATTGGGCAAGAAGCTTGGATGATGCTCTGTGGGCATACAGAACAGCATTCAAGACACCTATAGAAACTTCTCCATACCAGCTGATGTATGGAAAAGCCTGTCACTTGCCAGTGGAACTGGAACACAAGGCCTATTAGGCAACCAGATTCCTAAACCATGATGCCAAGTTAGCTGGAGAAAAATGATTGCTCCAGTTAAATGAGCTAGAGGAATTCAGACTCAATACTTTTGAAAATGCAAAAATTTACAAAGAGAAAGCAAAAAGATGGCATGATAAGAAATTAGCATCCAGAGTCTTTGAGAGGACAGAGAGTTAAACATTATCTTGAAAGCAATTTTGAGCAAGAATGCTCAAAACTGAGACTTGATTAAAGCTCAGTAATAGTCCAGCTAAAGACAATAAAGAAGCACTTGCTGGGAGGCAACCCAGCCATTTACAAGGCTTATTTGTTAATTAATTGATTTTTACAGGTTTATGTCAATTATCTTCAAGGTAAAATAGCAATTGCTTGAGTTCACAGAGTTACAGAAGGATTCAGAGGATAAAACAGCAAAAAGAAGCTCACTAGTGCGAAAAAAGCCAGTAAGAGCTGTTTTGGGCGCTGAATGCCCAAAAGAAGCAATCACTAGGCGTTCAACGCCAGTAAGGATAGCCATCTGGGCGTTGAATGCCAGAAAGAAGCATCTTCTGGGCATTCAACGCCAGATTTATAGCATCCTGGGCATTCAGAAAAACACCCAGTGACAAAGGAGTTCCTGGCGTTCAACGCCAGCTAGAAGCAACAGCTGGGCGTTGAACGCCCAGGAGAACCTGCAAACGGGCGTTAAATGCCCAAAACATGCAGCGTTTGGGCGTTTAATGCCAGGATTGTGGGGAGGAGGTAACTTCGTTTTCACTTCAAATTTTTTCCAATTTTCATGTTTCAATGCATGATTTCTTGCATAAACATATTACAAACTCTCATCTTTCAACTTCAATTCCAAAAATTTTAATCCTAATTTCTAAAATCCCTTTTTCAAAAATATCAAATGTATCTTAATTCATAAACACAAATCCTTTTCAAATCCAATCCAACTCTTTTTCAAATTGTGATATTTTTGAATTCGGACTATCTTTTAAAATCTTTTTCAAAATAAAAATTCGGATTTATCTTTTTCAAATATCTTCACAACTTTTTAATTTTAAATTATATCTTTTTCTTATCATATTTATCTTTTATAAATCATATCTTCTATCTTATCTTCCTTCAAAATTTTTGAAACCCACCCCTCTCCCTTTAAATCCACATTCGGCCTCCCTCCTCTCGTCCACCATTCGATACTAGCTCTCCTTCTATCCCTCTCCTTTCTTTTCTTTTGCTTGAGGACAAGCAAACCTCTAAGTTTGGTGTGTTTATCCGTGATCACTATACCCACTAAGATCATGGCCCCTAAAGGAAAACAACCCACTCCAAGAGGCAAGAAAGAGAGTATTCCAAAACCACTTTGGAATCAAGGGAAGTTCTTAACCAAAGAACATTTAGACCATTATTACAAAATAATAGGTCTAAGGTCAGTGATCCTGGAAGTCAAATTCGATCTGAAAGAAGATGAATATCCAGAGATTCAAGAGAAAATTTGAAACAGGAACTGGGAAGTCCTAGCTAATCCTGAAACAAAGGTGGGAAGAAACATGGTTCAGGAATTCTACGCTATTCTGTGGTAAACAGACAGGCAGAGAATATCTGGAACTGCCCTCTATGACTATCGGACCTTGGTTAGAGGAAAGATTGTTCACATTCATCCTGACAAAATTAGGGAGATCTTTAAGCTACCTTAGCTAAAAGATGACCCAGACTCCTTTAATAGGAGAATGATGAGAACAAATAAGAGCCTGGACAAGATTCTAGAGGATATATGCATCCCTGGAGCCAGGTGGACCACCAGCACCAAGGGCATCCCAAATCAACTCAAGAGAGAAGATCTAAAACTAGTCGCCATAGAGTGGCTGGACTTCATTGGGCGTTCCATATTGCCCACTAGCAACCGTTCTGAAGTCACAGTTAAAAGAGCAGTGATGATCCATTGCATTATGTTGGGGAGAGAAGTGGAAGTTCATCAACTGATTTCATGTGAACTTTACATAATCGCAAACAAGAATTCCAAAGATGCCAAATTGGCTTATCCAAGCTTAATTTCTATGCTCTGCAAAGATGATGGAGTGAAGATGGGAATAACCGAGTATATCTCAGTTGAGCGACAAATCACCAAAATATCAATGGAAAAACAACAAGTGCAGGATGACCCCATCAAGAGGAGAGCACAGGAATTCCTCCCGGAATTTCCTCAATTTGAGTACTGGGAGCATCTTGAAGCATCTGTTACCAAGTTGCAAGAAGCTATGGACCAAATAAAGGAAGAATAGAATAATCAAAATAGCATGTTTTGCAAATTGCTTAGGGAACAAGAAGAGCAAAGGCGTGACTTAGAGGAACTGAAGCGTCAAAAACTATCTCTTGAAGGACCAAGCACTCCACAGACTAGAGGAACATCCAGTTCTCAAAATAAAGGTTGTTGAGTCCTAATCTAAGCTTTAATTCTGTGATAGTTGTTATTATAGGAATTTACCTTAGAAGTTATATAGGAGTAGTAGTAATTAGTATATCTATTTTGATTTTATTTTCAATTAAGTTATAATTTATTTTTCTCATCATCATCAAACATGAATAAAATAGTAGATTTTTAGAATAAAGAGGTAATTTATATTTTTCGAGTTTTTAATAAGGAAAATTATAATTATTTAGATGTGGTGGCAATACTTTTTATCTTCTGAATGAATGCTTGAACAGTGCATATTTTTTATATTGAATTTCATGAATGTTAAATTTGTTGGCTCTTGAAAGAATGATGAACAAGAGAAATATTATTGATGATATGAAAAATCATGAAATTGATTCTTGAAGCAAGAAAAAGCAGTGAAAAAAATAAGGAATCATTGGATAAAGAAAAAGAAAAAGCCAATACCCCTTAAAACCAAAAGGCAAGGGTGAAAAGGATCCAAGGCTTTGAGCATCAATGGATAGGAGGGCCCAAGGGAATAAATACAGGCCTAAGCGGCTAAATCAAGCTGTCCCTAACCATGTGCTTGTGGCATGCAGGTCCAAGTGAAAAACTTGAGACTGAGTGGTTAAAGTCGTGATCCAAGGTAAAAGAGTGTGCTTAAGAACTCTGGACACCTCTAATTGGGGACTATGGCAAAGCTAAGTCACAATCTAAAAAGGTTCACCCAGTTATGTGTCTGTGGCATTTATGTATCCGGTGGTAATACTGGAAAACAAAGTGCTTAGGGCCACGGCCAAGACTCATAAAGTAACTGTGTTCAAGAATCAACATACTAAACTAGGAAAATCAATAATACTATCTAAATTCTGAGTTCCTATGGATGTCAATCATTCTGAACTTCAAAGGATAAAGTGAGATGCCAAAACTGTTCAGAAGCAAAAAGCTACTAGCCCCGCTCATCTAATTAGAATCTGAGCTTCACTTGAAACTCTGAGATATTATTATTTCTTAATTTCTTCTTATCCTATTTTATTTATCTAGTCGCTTGGGGACAAACAACAGTTTAAGTTTGGTGTTGTGATGAGCGGATATTTTATACGTTTTTTGGGGGTAATTTCATGTAGATTTTAGTATGTTTTAGTTAGTTTTTAATAGAATTTTATTAATTTTTAAGCAAAAATCATATTTCTGGACTTTACTATGAGTTTGTGTGTTTTTCTGTGATTTCAGGTATTTTCTGGCTGAAATTGAGGGAGCTGAGCAAAAATCTTATTTAGGCTGAAAAAGGACTGCTGATGTTGTTGGATTCTGACCTCCCTGCACTCGGAATGAATTTTTTAGAGCTAAAGGGGTCCAATTGGTGCGCTCTCAATTGGGTTAGAAAGTAGACATCTAGGGCTTTCCAGCAATATATAATAGTCCATACTTTGCTCGAAGATAGATGACGTAAACTGGCGTTCAACGCCAGTTCCATGTTGCAGTCTGGCGTTCAGCGCCAGAAACAGGTTGCAAGTTGGAGTTTAACGCCAGAAACAGGTTGCAACCTGGCGTTCAACTCCAAAAATAGCCTAGGCACGTGAGAAGCTTAAGTCTCAGCCCCCACACACACCAAGTGAGCCCCAGAAGTGGATTTCTGCACTATCCATCTTAGTTTACTCATTTGTTTAGTATTTAAACAACTTTTAGAGATTTATTTTGTATCTCATAACATTTTTAGATCTGAATTTTATACTCTTTGACGGCATGAGTCTCTAAACTCCATTGTTGGGGGGTGAAGAGCTCTGCAGCTTCTCGATGAATTAATGCAATTATTTCTGTTTTCCATTCAAACATGCTTGTTCCTATCTAAGATGTTCATTCGCGCTTCACTATGAAGAAGGTGATGATCCGTGACACTCATCACTTTCCTCAATCCATGAACGTGTGCCTGACAACCACCTTCGTTCTACATTAGATTGAATGAGTATCTCTTAGATTACTTAATCAGAATCTTCGTGGTATAAGCTAGAATTATTGGCGGCATTCATGAGGATCCGGAAAGTCTAAACCTTGTCTGTGGTATTCCGAGTAGGATTCTGGGATTGGATAACTGTGATGAGCTTCAAACTCGCGAGTGTTGGGTGTAGTGACAGACACAAAAGGATCAATGGATCCTATTCCGACATGATCGAGAACCAATAGATGATTAGTCATGCTGTGACAGAGCATTTGCATGGAAGGAGCCTTGCATTTATGAAAGTGAGAAAGCATTATGTTACAGGAATTCAGAAGACAAAGCATCTCCAAAACTCCAACATATTCTCCATTATTGAGTAACAATTACTTATTCCAAACACTTTCACTTTTTACAATTAAATCCAAAGAAACTTATTGGCATCCTAACTAAGATTAATAAGATAACCATCGCTTGCTTCAAGCCAACAATCTCCGTGGGATTCGACCCTTACTCACGTAAGGTATTACTTGGACGACCCAGTGCACTTGCTGGTTAGTTGTGCGGATTGCAAAGGTGTGATTGCAATTTCGTGCACCACCTACTGCTTTCCTTCAATCCTTCATACTCCTTTCCATGGCAAGCTATATGTAGGGCATCACTGTTGTCAATGGCTACATCCCATCCTCTCAGTGAAAATGGTCCAAATTCTCTGTCACAACACGGCTAATCATCTGTCAGTTTTCGATCATGTCGGAATAGAATCCATTGATTCTTTTGTGTCTGTCACCACGCCCAAAAATCGTGAGTTTGAAGCTCGTCACAATCATTTAATCCTTGAATCCTACTTGGAATATCACAGACAAGGTTTAGACTTTCCGGATTCTCAGGAATGGCCGCCAATAATTCTAGCTTATACCACGAAGATTCTGATTAAGGAATCCAAGAGATACGCGCTCGATCTAAGGTAGAACGGAAGTGGTTGTCAGGCACGCGTTCATAGGTGAGAATGATGATGAGTGTCGCGGATCATCACATTCATCATGTTGAAGTGCAACGAATATCTTAGAACAAGAATAAGCTGAATTGAATAGAAAATAGTAGTAATTGCATTAAAACTCGAGGTACAGCAGAGCTCCACACCCTTAATCTATGGTGTGTAGAAACTCCACCGTTGAAAATACATAAGTGAAAATAGTGTTCATTGGCTTCGGCCCCAAAGAGCGAACCGGAATAACCAAGACCCCTAATACAATAGTAAAAAGTTCTATTTATACTAAACTAGCTACTAGGTTTTACAGAAATAAGTCTAAGTGTAGAAATTCACTTCCGAGACCCACTTTGGTGTGTGCTTGGGTTGAGCTTGAGCTTTACACGTGCATAGGCTTCTCTTGGGGTTAAACGCCAATTTGTAACGTGTTTTTAGCGTTTAACTCTGGTTTGTGACGTGTTTCTGGCATTTTACTCCAGAATGCATCATGGAACTGGTGTTGAATGCCAGTTTGCGTCATCTAAACTCGAATAAAGTATGGACTATTATATATTGATGGAAAGCTCTGGATGTCTATGTTCCAACGCCGTTGAGAGCAAGCCATTTGAACTTCTGTAGCTCCAGAAAATCCATTTCGAGTGCAGGGAGGTCAGAATTCAACAACATCAGCAGTCCTTTGTCAGCCTGAATCATATTTTTGCTCAGGTCCCTCAATTTCAGCCTGAAAATACCTGAAATCACAGAAAAACACACAAACTCATAGTAAAGTCTAGAAATGGTGAATTTTGCATAAAAACTAGTAAAAACATCCCTAAAAGTAGCTAGATCCTACTAAAAACTACCTAAAAACAATGCCAAAAAGCGTATAAATTATCCGCTCATCAGTACGCGTCGCTCCTCGCTGGTCATCTCCTTTAATTTTTGTGCTCCAAATCCAGCCAAATGCTACCTAAAATAAACAAAATTGCACGAGACTCAAAGTAGCATCTATAGTGGCTAAAAGATAATTAATTCTTGATTAAACTCAACAATTTAAATGTAAATTCACTAGGAAAAGATAAGAAAGATGCTCAAGCAACCAAAACTAATATAAGCTTAGGATGTGAATTTTCATGAGAGTGAGAGGTCAATTAAACTCATGTCTCTTCTTGAAGTGGGGTTTACAACTGCAATCCTGAATAGGTTTGGCATCTCACTATTCTTTGAATCAGAAGAATGTTACTGTCCTTCGGAATTAGAATCCAGATAATATTATGAATTCTCTAGTCTTTTATATTTCAGTTTAATCCTTGAACACAGCAAAATTTACTTTGATTCTCTTTTCTTTGGTGCTTTGCACCTTGAGCCTAGCCGTCACTTTAAATATTTTGTCTCAAGTTTTACTTGACACAGAAACACCACAAGCACTTGACTGGGATACTATTTCTAAGTTCTGATTGCTTTTTCAGTTTCTCCCAATCAATGGTGCTCAAAGCCTTTGGCATACTCTGCTGAATGTATTTGGTCACGACTCTAAATATTCTGTCTCAAAGGTTACTTGAAACAAGAATACCACAAGCATATAACTAGAAAAACAATTCTTTGAGCTTTTGATTATTTCAGACTCTCTAGTCATTGATGCTCAGAGCCTTGGACCTTGCTTTTATGCTTATTTTGCTGTCTCTTTTGCTTCAAGGATTAAATTTTCACTAACTTCAGAGAAATCATAATAGTTCTCTAAATTTCTGTTCCTTATACATCAGCATCCCTTGATTCAAATTCAACTATGCACTGTTCATGTCATTCATTCAGAATTACAAATAATACAACCACATTTAAGTAATTAAGACTACTCTTAAATATAACTCAATTTCTCATGCAATACATCATTTTTTTTCTTTTTAGCTCAATGAGCAATACAGGAGACAATTTTTTTTTGTTTTTTTGTTTTTTTTATTAAAAGCAAATGATAGAATGAAACTAAATCTAAGAACTGAAAGTACTAAAGATAATGTAGGCAATCAAAGCAACAGAAAATAGAAGACAACAAAATAAGAACGAAAGAGAAATAGAATGAAAAGAACTCAACCACCTCAGTTATGCTGGTGGCCATCTCATTCCTCCATGAAGAACATTCATCTCCCTTTGGTGTTATTAAAATAAACAGAAAAGGCTAAAAATGAAGCGACAGCACCAAACTTAAAAGTTTGCTTGTCCTCAAGCAAAGAAAAGCTGAAAATAGGGTGTCAAAAATACTTCTTAATTGCTTCTGTTCCTATTCTAATAATTCTGCATGACCAAAACACATGTAAAACAAGAAAAATTCTAAAAAAATGAGATAAAGTAATTTAAAACCAAAACTAAAATAACTATAATGCTAAAATTAAAATAACTATAAAATTAAAACCACATTAACTGCAAAAACAAGGATACTAGTAGTTGGGTTGCCTCTCAACAAGCGCTTCTTTAATGTCACTAGCTTGACACTTGATTGTTAAATTTTCTTTCTCTTCTTTCAATTGATTAAAAGAAATGTCTCCAAGGGGGGAGATGTGAAAATTAGTGCCCCCTGATATAATATCCTCCTAACAAGCTTTCTTTTATTGTGGTTAACTTGATTCACCTTGCTTGTTGGGATAGAGGTTGGTTTTTTTTGCTGACCTTCTCTTTTTCATGGATATTTTCTTCTGTTTCTTGGTCACAATCCCCTTTTCAGTACTTTTCTTGGTTGCCTTCACTTCTTTGATTTCAAAATTTGGGTGTTGTGTGATGGTTGGAGTGTACCCTTCATCAAGAACTTCTTGAATTGGTGGTTCAATAAACTCACCCTCTATCCCACTCTCTGCTTCATTGGAGTGTAGATTCCCATAATTATTTTCATCCCTTACAACCTCCTTTGTTTGTACTTCTTCCTTCTTTGTTGGTGCATCTTCTTCCTTTGTTTTTGCATCTTCCTCTTCTTCCATATGTGAGGGTGGAAAGTTCTCTAATTCACTGGAATATGAACTCCTTTGATTGATTTCCTCCCTTTCTTCCATAGGAACTTGCATTATATCTCTTGGAAAGGAATTTACTTTTTCCTCTTCTTGGAACTTCATAATCAACTTCACATATTTCTCTACATTTTTGACACTTGTCCTTATATCATGTATGAATTCTTTCATGAGAAGCTCAAGAGATGATGGTTCTTGATATGAATAAGGAGATGATGGCTCTTTATTATATGAATAAGAAGGAGATGATAGTTCTTGATAAGAGAGAAAAGAGGATGGTTCTTGGTATGAATAGGGAGATGGTGGCTCTTGATATAGGTAGAAAGATGATGATTCTTGATATGGATAGAGAGGTGGTGGTTCTTGATATGAATATGGAGATGGTGGTTCTTGATATGAATATGTAGATGGTGGTTCTTGATAGTTAGAACATGGAGCACTGAAATTTCTTTGGTTTTGACTTTGCCAACCAAAATTCGGATAGTTCCTCCATCCATAATAATATGAATTACTACTTGGGTGTGAATAGTAACCCATGTGATCTTTCTCCATTATTTTTCCTTAGCACAAAACACCAAACAAAATTAAACGCACCATGTGGTAAACAGGCAAGTAAAGAAGAAAGAGCATAAAGAAAAATAAAAATAATAAAAAATAAAAATAAAGTAAAATATAAAAGAAAACAAAAATAAAAAAAATAAACTGAATAATTAAGAAAATAAAACAACTAATAAACAAAAAGGAGTGTAAAATTTAAACTCAATAAATAAAATACTAGGAAGAATAAAACAACTAAGGGGACACCAAATTTAATTTCAGAAATTAAGAAAAATATTAGTATTAGATTATTATTTAATTACATTTTTTTATTTTTTTATTTTTTATTTTATTTTTTTACGAGAACTAAAAAAAGAAAAAAAAGAATAAAACAAAATAGGGGGCACGAACTAAAGAATGAAAGAAAGAAGAAAAGAAAAAAATTTTTGACAGGAATAAAAAATAAACAAATAGAGAAATAAAAATTAATAATAATAAAATAAAACTAATTAAAAGAAAATTTATCTAATCTAAGAAATCAAACAATGAGCAGTTTTCAATCACAATCAATTTCCGGCAATGGCGCCAAAAACTTGGTGCGAAATTTCTAACCCACAAACTAACCGGCAAGTGCACCTAGTCGTACTAAGTAATACCTCAGGTGAGTGAGGGTCGATCCCACGAGGATTGATGGATTAAGCAACAATACTTGAGTGATTAGCTTAGTCAAACAAACAGAAAATGGTTTTGAAGATTCAAAAGCATAAACAATAAATTCAAAATATTAGAAAAACAGACAAGTAAATAAGTTGGGAGAAACAATATGAAGAAGGCAATTAAGGCTTCAGAGTTATCTATTTTTCGGATTGACTTTTCTTACTAACTATTTTAATCATGCAAGATTTAATTCATGACAAACTATATGTGACTAGACCCTAATTCCTTAGACCTTTCTAGTCTCCTCTAACTTTCATCAATCGCCAATTCCTTGGTCAATTAATTCCAATTAGGGGGTGAAGTTTAATTCTAGTTATTATACCACAAAAATCCTAATTATCCAAATATAAGAGAATCATATGTCACGTATCCCGTTAAGTCCAGATAATTAGAATTTAGGAGAAATTGTTTTCAAGCTGTTATTCAAGTAAAGAGTTTTTTAAAATAGAAAAATAATAGTATCAATCCATACAATAGACAGAGCTCCTAACCTTAACAATGGAGGTTTAGTTGCTCATGGTTCAGAGAGAAAAATAAGGATTCAAGTAAACTGTAAAGTACCGAATGTAAATTGGAATAGAATGGAATCCTCCTAGAAGAAAAGTTTCTCCTTCTTATGTCTAATCCTAATTAATTTAAAAATCTATTTTCTAAAATTAAAATAATATATTTTCCTATTTTAAAATCAAATTTGAATTTAAATCAGAATTAATTATAGCAATCAGCTAGTCTTTAATTGATGGATGGGGACCACTTGCTTCGCTGGATCCACGCCTAACTTGGCAAAGAGCTGCGCCTTACTTGAGTGCTAAAATGGGACCCAAAAATTGCCCCCAGCATTTTCTGTGTTTTTTGCACGTGGCGCATGTCACGCGTACGCGTCAGGTACATGCACGCGTTGCTGTGCCAATCTCCAAATCATGCGCACGCGTTAGTACGCGCACACGTCGCTCCTCGCTGGTCATCTCCTTTAATTTTTGTGTTCCAAATCCAGCCAAATGCTACCTAAAATAAACAAAATTTCACGAAACTCAAAGTAGCATCCATAGTGGCTAAAAGATAATTAATTCTTGATTAAACTCAACAATTTAAATGCAAATTCACTAGGAAAAGATAAGAAATATGCTCACGCATCATTCGGCCCAATCTTGGGCCAAATCCTTTAAAATTAGTGTCGAAATTCTTATTTTAATTAGCTCCGTCTCATTTAAATATAAAATTCATATTTCTAATTTCTTTTATTCATATTTAATTTATTGATTAATTATTCGTTAATTTTACGGGGTTTACATCCTACCCACCTAATTAAGACTTTTTCCCTTAAAATTCAGATTCAGTTACCTGAAAAGAGGTGTGGGTAGTCCTTCCGCATATTCAATTCAAGTTCCCAAGTGTGTTCTTCGATACCAGCCCGACTCCAAGCTACTTTAACCAATGATACTTCCTTACCGTGTAAATGCTTAATGCTAGTGTCGTCGATTCTTATCGAAGTTACTTGAAGTGTTAAATATTCTCTTACTTGAAGCAATTCAGGTTCCAAAACATGACTTGCATCGGGAGTATACTTTCAAAGCTGCGACACGTGAAACACGTCATGCAGGTTTGAAAGATGCGGTGGTAGGGCAATCCTATAGGCTACCGGTCCAATCCTCTTCAAAATTTGAAATGCGCCTATGTAACAGGGATTTAGTTTCTTCGTTTAATTGCTCAACCCACTCTGGTTGTTGGAGTAACCTTTAGAAACACATGTTCTCCTTTCCCGAACTCTAAAGGTTTTCGCCTCTGATTGGCGTAGCTCTTCTGACGGCTTTGAGCAATAAGCATCCGGCTTCGGATTTTCTTAATTTGTTCAGTGGTTTCAGGTATCTTTCAGGTCCTAACAAGCTTTTCTCCTCAGCTTCATACCAACATAGCGGAGATTGACACTTTCTCCCATACAAAGCCGCATACCGAGCCATTCCGATGCTCACATGGTAGCTGTTGTTATACGCAAACTCTACTAGCGGCATATACCGATTCCAACTCGTCGGCTGGTCCCAAACACAAGCCTTCAACATATTCTCTAGGGTTTGGATTATTCACGGTACTCAAGCTTAACTGAATTCCAAATGCCCGCTAGAAAGCTCCCTAGAACCTTGAGGTAAAACGAGGATCTCTATCAGATATTATGGTGGTAGGCATACCATACAACCTAACAATCTCTTAAATGTACAAACGTGCTAGCTCCTCCAACGTACAACTCATCCGAATGGGTAGAAAGCGAGCCGACTTTGTCAGTCAATCCACAATTACTCAACAGCGTCGAATCCAGCTCAGATTCTTAGCAACCCCGACACAAAATCTATTGCAATGCTCTCCCATTTCTATTGTAGAATTTCTAAGGGTTGAAGGGTTCTTGATGGTTTTGAATGTTCAATCTTGACTTTCTAACAAGACAGGCACTTAAATACATGCAACGCTACGTTGTTCTTCGTTTCCGGCCACCAGAATATTGCTTTCATATCATGGTACATCTTAGTGCTTCCTAGATGAATAGAGAATCCACTTTTATGCACCTTCTTTAAGATATCGTGCCACAAGGTTCCAACATTTGGCACACAAATCCTACCTGATGGAGTTTTGGATTCACCCCCGATATAAAAATGATGAATCCACTCTTTTGGCAAGCGCACCAAAATTATCGTCAAGTAATAACCCACAGTGGAGTGGGATCGTATCCACAGAGATTGGTAAATTTGAACAGTTTTAATCAATTGATGAATTAGTCAAGCAGGACACATAGATTGTAATTGCAAAATCATAAATGGCAGAAATATAAACAGTTAAACTGTAAAGGGAAGCAATAAAGTGCGTAAATGAAAATGGCAGAATGTAAATAGCTAAACTGTAAAGGGAAGCAATAAAGTGCGTAAATGGAAATGGCAGAATGTAAAGTGCAGAATCATAAATAACTTAATTGTAAATGAGAATGGGGAATTGCAGAATGTAAAAGCAAGCTATAAAGAAAGTGGTAGATAAGAATGGGAAAATTCATTGAAATCAAGAGATGTTGTCTCTTTGGATCAATTCCAGCTTATATCCACTTCAATCATGCAACTCATTGACCTCTTGGCAATCATGATTGATTGAGCCCCAATCTCTTGGTGACTCAATCTCTCAGATCTTGATCAATAGCCAATTCCTTGGTCTAATTGTTCATGAAGAGAGATATGCTTAGTCCCTAATTATATCACACATCCTCATAGGTCCAAGTAGAGGGAGGATTATATGTCACCATATCCAAACACCAAAACCCAGATCCTACTCAAGTGTGAGAAGGGATTTCAAGCATGGTTTCATGTTTCCTTTTCCAAGGTCCCCATGAAACCCATTTTTGCATTCAATCTCTTTCCCAAGATAATTGAACACTAAGCATGGAAAACAAAATTCCTTCTAGCAAATCAAAGAGAAGATGAAGAGAAGAAGAATTTCAATATCATCAATCCATCAAGTACAACAGAACTCCCTCTCTTAATGAGAGGGAATTTAGCTACTCATAGCTCAAAGGAAAGTACTCAAAAGTAAAGAAAATGATGAAGTGTAAAACTGGATCTAAAACTTAGCTCTCTAACTGCTTAACCCCTTTTCAGTACTTCTTGGGGGTATTTATACTACTCCTAGCTCTCAAAATAAAAGAATTACAAAAGTGAAAAAGGAAAATTACAATTTAGAGGAAAAAGAAACACAATAAGCGTGACTTCCCAGCTGGCGTGTGGCTGACGCTTCAGTGGCGTGCCACGTGCTCCTCCGATTCTGGCTTGGCGTGCCACGCCCGGTCCCTCAAGTGGCACGCTCCTCTTCAATAACATCCCTGGCGTGTCACGCCTTCGAGCTCAAGTGGCATGCCCAGGGTCTTTTAATACCCAATGTAGCCTGGCGTGCCACGCCTTCGAGCTTAAGTGGCACGCCCTAGCCTTTTTCCTCTTTTTCTTGCCTCTAGAGACTTGAACTAGCGTGGCACGCCCAGGGTCTGGCGTGCCATGCCCTTTGTAAGCAAATGATTCTTCTGTTTGGCGTGCCATGCCACGAACTCAAGTGGCACACCCCAATGGCTTTTTCTTCCTAAATGACACTGGTGTGCCACGCCTGGGGTTCAAGTGGCACGCCCAAATGAGGAATAGTGGATGGCGTGCCACGCCCTCGACGCCAAGTGGCACGCCCATGTGTTTGGCCTCCCTCATCCTCTCTGGAAACTTGTGCCAGTGTGCCACGCCTAGAGGCTGGCGTGCCACGCCCATGATCTTGCCTTGGTTCTAGTAGCTGGCGTGCCACGCCCAGCACTCAAGTGGCACGCCATAGTGAGATTCTTGGACTGGCGTGCCACACCTTCGATACCAAGTGGCACGCCCAGTCCTTGCTTTGTCCTCTTTGTGCATTGGCGTGCCACGCCTGGTCGCTCAAGTGGCACGCCTAAGTGGGATTGAGAGCCTGGCGTGCCACGCCTTCATCTTCAAGTGGCATGCCCAGACTTCATTGGCCTTCAGCCCCTTCTCTGAGATTTTATACCAGTGTGCCATGCCATGCTGCTAAAGTGGCACACCCATACATTTGTGGATTTCTCAAGCTTGGCGTGCCACACCTGGTTCCTCAAGTGGCACGCCCAAGTGACTTTTTAATGCTGGCGTACCACGCCTTCGATACCAAGTGGCATGCCCATAGACGGTGATGGTTCAGGCGTGCCACGCTCAACCTGGCATGCCACGCCCGCTTTAGTGTCCTCCATTGTTGCTCTCTGAAACTTTGTACTAGCATGCCATGCCCAGTTCCTAGCGTGCCATGCCCATGTGAATGCTTGAGAATCCTCCTCTGGAATTTAGTACTGTTGTGCCACGCCCAGCTCTTGGCGTGGCATGATAGTTCATTTTTGTGGTGCTTGCTCTAAGTGGCACGTCCACTTCACACACCTAGCTCATTTTTGTTGTTTTCTTCCCCTTTTTGAAGTTTTTTTCACCTGAAATTTAGCACAACTCATCTCAAAGCAATGTACCATAATATTCATCAAATAATGCATGAATTGCAATGATCAAATGAGATTTATGCTCTCTTATGGTCTTCTTGTTGCAAAAAAGAAGGGTAGGTGATGCAAGTCATCACAACCCTTGAATCTCCATAATTTGTCATTGTCCCATGAAACTCTCCATCGCTTCCCTTGCTTAATTACCGGCGACAGCTTTTGCAATTCCTTCTTGTCTTGTTGAGATTTTTCGATCTCGGACTTAAAATCACTTGAAATTTGCAATTGGCTTAAACAAGAGTACCAGACTCTTCTCTAACCTCCAAATTCAGACTCTCGAACGCTTTTAGCAATTCTTCCTCTCGTAGCACCATCCAAGCAGCACCTAGCGATTTTTTACTCAAAGCGTCTGCCACAACATTTTCTTTTCCTAGGTAGTAATTCAATTCGAAGTCATAGTCCTTTAGCAGCTCCATCCACCTCCTCTAACGCATATTCAGTTCTTTTTTATCGAAAAGGTACTTTAAGCTCCTATGATCCGAGAAAACTTGAAACTTGACGCCATTGAGATAATGCCTCCAAACCTTTAGAGCAAACACAATGGCAGCAAGCTCTAGATCGTGAGTTAGATAATTCATTTCGTGCGATCTCAACTGTCGTGAGGCGTATGCCACAACATTATGGTGCTGCATTAGCACACACCCCAGACCCTTCAATGATGCGTAACAATACACCTCAAATGGTTCATTTGGCTCAGGCAACACCAATACAAGTGCAGTGGTCAACCTTTGTTTCAATGCTTGGAAACTTTTCTCGCATTCAGAGGTCAAGACAAATGGTGCATCCGTCCTAGTCAGCTTAGTTAGAGGCAAAGTGAGTTGTGAGAAACCTTTGATGAACCTTCGATAATAACCCGCTAAACCAAGAAAATTCCTAATCTCTGTTACAGATGTTGGTCACCCCTAATCCATTACCGCCTCTACTTTAGCAGGATCCACAACAATTCCTTGCTGACTTACTATATGTCCAAGAAACTTCACCTCACTCTTCCAAAATTCACATTTAGATAGCTTGGCATACAATTTCCTTTCCTTCAAGATCTGTAACACAGTCCGTAAGTGCTCCGCATGTTCTTCTTCAATTTTTGAGTAAATGAGAATGCCATCAATGAAGATGACAATGAATTTATTCAAGAATAGACGGAAGATTCGTTTCATGTAATCCATAAACACTACCAGAGCATTGGTTAACCTGAAAGACATTATCGTGTATTTGAAGTGACCGTATCGTGTTCTGAAAGTAGTCTTCGGAATGTCCTCGTCTCTAACCCTTATCTGATGATAGACCGACCTAAGGTCAATCTTAGAAAATACCCTAGCTCCCTGTAACTGGTCCATTGGATCATCGATTCTCGGTAATAAATATTTATTCTTCATAGTAACTTTATTCAGTTTCCGGTAGTCTACACAAAGACGCATACTCCCATCCTTCATCTTTACCAGTAACACTGGCGCTTCCCACGGAGAAACACTCGACCGGATAAAACTTTTACTCATTAGTTCTTTTAGCTGAGATTTGAGTTTAGTTAATTCCAACGGTGACATTCAATAAGGAGCAACTGAGATTGGCCCAGATCCAGGCAGCAATTCAATCACAAACTCGATTTCTTGAGCAGGACGAAATTCAAGAATGTCATCCAGAAATACTTCAGGAAATTCACATACAATCAGAATTTGCTCTAAGATTTGTTCCTCACCTGACACATTTGCAGCTAACAGTTGATGAACAGAAATTGTCTATCGGTAAAGAATTTCTCAATGAAATCTTGTTGCAAGTATAGTTCTAAACCAACAAACAATTCCTCAATCAAAAATTTGTTTGTCACAAGTACAAATCCCAATAAAAATAAACCGAAGTATTTAAACCTCGGGTCGTTCTCCCTAGGAATTATAATGAAGTGCTTTATTACTGGCTATGAATTGTATCTTTTAGGGGTTTTGAATAAGGAAAAGGAAATGTAAATAGCAAAAGAAATAAACTAACAACTAAAAAAGGTCTTGGCAAGGAATGAAAACTAGAAGTCATATCCTCATTATCATCATCAATTGTGACAAGTGGATATAATCAACTTGTGTCCACAAGTGGATATAATCAACTTGAGTCCACAAGTCCTAGTCAAATCCTAAGGAAAGACTAGCTTTAGTGGCATTCAAGTCAATTAGCAACTTCCAATTATCAATCAACAGGAGAGTTTAATAACTCAAGAGTCTCCAATTTTCAACCCAAGCCAAGAGGAAAAAAATCTACTCTAACATCCTACCAAATATTTTATCAAACACTTGAAAGGCATAAAAGGAAAGTATGGTAAAATGACAAGAAATGTAAATCTACAACTACTTAAGGCAAGGAAATAACAATAGTAAAGCAATTAAACAATAAAAGAACATAAAACATAAATTGCATTAAAAGGAAATCAAAGTAACAAGAGTGCATAAACATAAAAGAGGTATAAAAAGGAAAATTAACAAGAGAATTGAGAAGAACAAAGGTATAAGAACAAGAAATTGTAAGCAAGACAAGATGAAGACAAGAAATTAAAACTATATCTAAGAAAATCCTAATCTAAACCTAACTTAATTTCTAGAGAGAAGAGAGGGCTTCTCTCTCTAGAATTCTACCTAAAGCATGGTGAAAACTAAAACTAACACTACTTGGTTCATCCCCCTCCAATCCTTGGGTTCAATAGCATCAGAAATGGGTTGGATTGGGCCCAAAATGCTTCAGAAATCGCTGGCCACGAGTTGCCTTTAGTTAGTCACGCTGATTCTAGGACTCGTGCACATGGAATGACATGTACGCATCCTTAAACGCCAGGAAACTATGGCAAATTTTATATCATTTTGAAGCCCCGGATGTTAGCTTTCCAACGCAACTAGAACGGCCTCATTTGAACCTTTGTAGCTCAAGTTATGATCGATTAAATGCAAAGAGGTCAGGATTGACACCTTTGTGATTCCTTCATTTCTTCATGACTTCTCAATTTTTACATGCTTTTTCTTCATTCCCTCAATCCAATCTTTGCTTTCTAAACCTGAAATCACTTAACAAACATATTGATGAGCGGATAATTTATACACTTTTTGGCATTGTTTTTAGGTAGTTTTTAGTAAGTTTAAGCTACTTTCAGGGATGTTTTCATTAGTTTTTATGTTAAATTTACATTTCTGGACTTTACTATGAGTTTGTGTGCTTTTCTATGATTTCAGGTAATTTCTGGCTGAAATTGAGGGACTTGAGCAAAACTCTGATAGGAGGCTGACAAAGGACTGCTGATGCTGTTGGAATCTGACCTCCCTGCACTCAAAATAGATTTTCTGGAGCTACAGAACTTTAATTGGCGCGCTCTCAACGGCGTTGGAAAGTAGACATCTAGAGCTTTCTAGCAATATATAATAGTCTATACTTTATTCGAAAAATGACAACGTAACTTGGCGTCGAACGCCAAGTACATGCTGCTATCTGGAGTTAAACGCCAGAAACACGTCATGATCCGGAGTTGAACGCCCAAAACACGTTATAACTTGGCGTTCAACTCCAAGAGAAGCCTCAGCTCGTGGATAGATCAAGCTCAGCCCAAACA
>NC_029772.3:45728170-45728402 GCF_000817695.3 Arachis duranensis | reverse complement strand
AGAATCTTCGTGGTATAAGCTAGATAGATGGCGGCATTCATGGGGATCTGGAAAGTCTAACCTTGTCTGTGGTATTCCGAGTAGGATCCCGAGAATCCGGAAAGTCTAACCTTGTCTGTGGTATTCCGAGTAGGATTCCGGTATTGAATGACTGTGATGAGCTTCAAACTCTTGAAGGCTGGGCGTGATGACAAACGCAAAAGAATCAATGGATTCTACTCCAACCTGATTG
>NC_029772.3:45727212-45728057 GCF_000817695.3 Arachis duranensis | reverse complement strand
CAAGGGTGATGCCTCCAGACGATTAGCCGTGCAGTGACAGCGCATAGGACCATTTTCCCGAGAGGATTGAAAGTAGCCATTGATAATGGTGATGCCCTACATACAGCTTGCCATGGAAAGGAGTAAGAAGGATTAGATGAAAGCAATAAGAAAGTAGAGATTCAAAAGGATTCTAGCATCTCCACACACCTATCTGAAATTTCCACTATTGATTTACATAAGTATTTCTATCCCTTTTTATTTTCTATTATTTCTATCCCTTTTTATTTTATTTATTTTTATTTATCCAATCTAATCACATTTGACTTTATGAGTCCACTTAACTGAGATTTACAAGATGACCATAGCTTGCTTCATACCAACAATCTCTGTGGGATCGACCCTTACTCACATAAGGTATTACTTGGATGACCCAGTACACTTGCTGGTTAAGTTGAATGAAGTTGTGATCATAAATTCCAATAGAGCCAATTTTTAAATCTCATGCAAATACAAAGAGGATCACAATTTCGTCCACCAAGTTTTTGGCGCCGTTACCGGGGATTGTTCGAGTATGGACAACTGACGGTTCATCTTGTTGCTCAGATTAGGTAATTTTCTTTTCAAAATTTTTTTCAAAAAAAATTCTTTTTCAAAATTTTCTTTTCTTTTTCGTTTTTCCAAAAATATTTTCGAAAAAATTTAATAATAATTCAAAAAAAATCATAAAATCATAAAAATCAAAAATATTTTATGTTTCTTGTTTGAGTCTTGAGTCAATTTTTAAGTTTGGTGTCAATTGCATGCTTTAAAAATTTTCTTGCATTTTTCGAAAATCTCATGCATTCATAGTGTTCTTCATGATC
>NC_029772.3:45725947-45727134 GCF_000817695.3 Arachis duranensis | reverse complement strand
TTTCTTGTTTTGTGTTGTTTGTTGTTTTTCATATGCATTTTTCGTTTGTTAGAGTCCATGCCTTAAAAGTTTCTAAGTTTGGTGTCTTGCATGTTTTCTTTGCATCAAAAATTTTTTCAAAATTATGTTCTTGATGTTCATCATGATCTTCAAAGTGTTCTTGGTGTTCATCTTGACATTCATAGTGTTCTTGCATGCATCTTGTGTTTTGATCCAAAATTTTCATGTTTTGGGTCATGTTTGTGTTTTTCTCTCTCATAATTAAAAAATTCAAAAATCAAAAAAATATCTTTTCCTTATTTTTCTCCAAATTTTCGAAAATTTGAGTTGACTTAGTCAAAAATTTTTAAAATTAGTTGTTTCTTACAAGTCAAGTCAAATTTTCAATTTTAAAAATCTTATCTTTTCACAATCTTTTTCAAAAATCATATCTTTTCAATTTTATCTTTGTTTTTTTTCGAAAATTTTCAAAAATCTTTTTCAAATTATTTTCAAAATCCTTTTCTTATCTTTATATCGAATTTTCGAAAATTAGCTAATAATTAATGTGATTGATTCAAAAATTTGAAGTTTGTTACTTTCTTTTTAAGAAAGGTTCAATCTTTAAATTCTAGAATCTTATCTTGTAGTTTCTTGTTAGTGAAGTAAGTAATTTCAAATTTTTGAATTAAATCTTTTTATCTTTTATCTTATCTTTTCCAAAAATCTTATCTTTTTCAAAATTTGATTTCAAAATATCTTATCTAACTTTTTATCTTCTTATCTTTTTCAAATTTGATTTTAATATCTTTTTCAATCAACTAACTAACTTTTTGTTTGTTTCCTATCTTTTTCAAAACCAACTAACTACCTATCCCTCTCTAATTTTCGAAAATACTTCTCTCCTTTTCAAAAATTTTTTTTAATTGTTTTAAATTTTAATTTTAATCTTATCTTATCTTTAATTTTCGAAAATTACTAACACCTTTTTAAAATTATTTTCGAATTCTCCATCTCTTTTCTTATTCTATTTAATTATTTACTTACTAACACTTCTCTTCACCTCTCTTCGTCTAAAAATCCGACCCACTCTTCTTCACTCTTAAGTCTTATCCCCTTTCTTCTTCTACTAACATAAAGGAATCTCTATACTGTGACATAGAGGATTCCTCTTTCTTTTCTTGTTTTCTTCTCTTTCATATGAGCAG
>NC_029772.3:45725344-45725672 GCF_000817695.3 Arachis duranensis | reverse complement strand
AAAGATGGTGAATCCCTCTATGAAGCTTGGGAAAGATACAAGCAGATGACCAAAAGATGTCCATCTGACATGTTTTCAGAATGGACCATATTAGATATATTCTATTATGGCCTGTCTGAATTTTCGAAAATATCATTGGACCATTCTGCAGGTGGATCTATTCACCTCAAGAAAATGCCTGAAGAGGCTCAAGAACTCATTGACATGGTTGCAAATAACCAATTCATGTACACTTCTGAGAGGAATTCCGTGAATAATGGGATACCTCAGAAGAAAGGAGTTCTTGAAATTGATGCTCTGAATGCCATATTGGCTCAGAACAAAGTGC
>NC_029772.3:45724263-45725274 GCF_000817695.3 Arachis duranensis | reverse complement strand
GAATGGATGGCAACATGCATCCAACAGTATTAAAGAGGCAGCTTCTGAAGAAGCTTATGATCCTGAGAACCCTGCCATGGCAGAGGTTAATTACATGGGTGACCCTTATGGAAACACCTATAACTCATCATGGAGAAATCATCCAAATTTCTCATGGAAGGATCAACAAAAGTCTCAACAAGGCTTTAACAATGGTGGACGCAATAGGCTGAGCAATGGCAAGTCTTTTCCATCGTCTTCTCAACAACAGACAGAGAATTCTGAACAAAACACTTCTAATTTAGCCAATCTAATCTCTGATCTGTCAAAGGCCACTTTCAGTTTCATGAGTGAAACAAGATCCTCCATCAGAAATCTGGAGGCACAAGTGGGCCAGCTGAGTAAGAAAGTTAGCGACCCAGTACACTTGCTGGTTAGTTGAACGGAGTTGTGAAAATAAACAATGCCCTCAGAGTATACATCCTACAAGTAAAAAGAACAAGAGATCACAATTTCGTCCACCAATGGCCAAATGCACAAGGGAGGAAAAGGACGGAAATCCTAGTGAGGAAGACCTCCTGGGACATCCCTCAAGCAAGAAGGAGTTTCCTATTAAGGATCCAAAGGAATCTGAGGCTCATATAGAGACCATAAAGATTCCATTAAATCTCCTTCTGCCATTCATGAGCTCTGAAGACTATTCTTCCTCTAAAGAGGATGAAGATGTGACTGGAGAGCAAGTTGCTCAATATTTAGGAGCTATCATGAAGCTGAATGCCAAGTTGTTTGGTAATGAGACTTGGAAAAGTGAACCTCCCTTGCTCATTAGTGAACTAGATACTTGGATTCAGAAAATTCTACCTCAAAAGAAACAGGATCCTGGCAAGTTCTTAATACCTTGTACCATAGGCACCATGACCTTTGAAAAGGCTCTATATGATCTAGGGTCAGGGATAAATCTTATGCCACTCTCTGTAATAGAGAAGCTGGGGATCATTGAGGTACAACCTGCCTTGTTCTCATTACAATTGG
>NC_029772.3:45722315-45723960 GCF_000817695.3 Arachis duranensis | reverse complement strand
GATCACCTTTGTGGCTCCATGAGAGCCACTGTCAAGCTATTGACATTAAAGAAGCGCTTGTTGGGAGGCAACCCAATTTTATTTTATTTTATTTTATTTTATTGTTATTTTGTGTTTTATTAGGTACATGATCATGTGGAGTCACAAAAAAAATATAAAAATTTAAAACAGAATCAAAAATAGCAGAAAAAAATTCGCACCCTGGAGGAAGCACAGGCTGGCGTTCAACGCCAGTAAGGAGCATCTGGCTGGCGTTCAACGCCAGAATAGAGCATGAAACTGGCGCTGAACGCCAGAAACAAGCAACATTCTGGCGCTGAACGCCAGGAATGTGCCGAGAGGAAAAGCTGGCGCTGAACGCCAGTAACAAGCATGAAACTGGCGTTCAACGCCAGAAACATGTTACATGTGGGCGTTGAACGCCCAGAATGTGCACCACTCGGCGTTTAAACGCCAGAATGGTGTGCAAAAGCATTTTACATGCCTATTTGGTGCAGGGATGGAATTCCTTGACACCTCAAGATCTGTGGACCCCACAGGATCACCTCAGGATCTGTGGACCCCATAGGATTCCCACCTTACCTCCTAATCCTATTTTACTCTTCCCCATGTCACACTTCCCAATCACCCCCTTCACCACTCACATCCATCCACTCTTCCCCATAAACCCCACCTACCTTCAAAAATTCAAAAACATTTTCCCACCATCCCACCCTAAATGGCCGAACCTACCCTCTCCCCTCTCCCTATATATACCCTTCCATTCTACCTCATTTTCACACAACACTACCCCCTCTACTATACCTTGGCCGAATCCATCTCCCCTCACTCTCATCCAATTTCTTCTTCTTCTTCTTCTCTTCTTTCTTCTTTTGCTTGAGGGCGAGCAATATTTTAAGTTTGGTGTGGTCAAAGCACAATCTTTTTTGTTTTCCACTACCATCAATGGCACCTAAGGCCGGAGAATCCTCTAGAAAAGGAAAAGGGAAGACAAAATCTTCCACCTCCGAGTCATGAGAAATGGAAAGATTCATCTCCAAGAGCCATCAAGACCACTTCTATGATGTTGTGGCAAAGAAGAACGTGATCCCTGAGGTCCCTTTCAAACTCAAGAAAAATAAGTATCCGGAGATCCGACATGAAATCTGAAGAAGAGGTTGGGAAGTCCTAACCAACCCCATGCAACAAGTCAGAATCTTAATGGTTCAAGAGTTCTATGCCAATGCATGGATCACTAGGAACCATGATCAAAGTATGAACCCGAGTCCAAAGAATTATCTCACAATGGTTCGGGGGAAATACTTAGATTTTAGTCCGGAAAATGTGAGGTTGGCATTCCACTTGCCCATGATGCCACCTTATTTGCCATCTATGTTACTCAGCTGGAGTTATCATAGAAGGAGACATCTCCATTGAGGAGGATAAGCCCATCACCAAGAAGAGGATGGAGCAAGCAAGAGAGACCCTTCACGGTTCTCAAGAGATGCATGAGGAAGCTCATGCATCAAGAAATCCCTGAGATGCCTCAAGGGATGCACTTTCCTCCCCACAACTATTGGGAACAACTCAACACTTCCTTAGAAGATTTGAGCTACAATGTGGAACAATTAAGGGTGGAACATCATGAGCACTCCATCATTCTCCA
>NC_029772.3:45722039-45722169 GCF_000817695.3 Arachis duranensis | reverse complement strand
TAAAGGTGGATTCATTCCTTGTTCTTATTTCTTTCTGCTTTTCAGTTTTTATGTTGTGTTTGTCTATGTTTTGTGTCTTTATTTCATGATCATTAGTATGTAGTAACCATGTCTTAAAGCTATGAATAAA
>NC_029772.3:45714777-45721823 GCF_000817695.3 Arachis duranensis | reverse complement strand
ATCTTGTTGTTTATGAATGTTAAAACTATTGGCTCTTGAAAGAATGATGAAAAAGAGAAATCTTATTGATGATCTGAAAAATCATGAAATTGATTCTTGAAGCAAGAAAAAGCAGTGAAAAGTAAAAAGCTTGCGAAAAAAAAAAGAAAAAATGGCGAAAAAATAGAAAGAAAAAGAAAAAGCAAGCAGAAAAAGCCAATAGCCCTTAAAACCAAAAGGCAAGGGTAAAAAGGATCCAAGGTTTTGAGCATCAATGGATAGGAGGGCCTAAGGAAATAAAATCCAGGCCTAAGCGGCTAAATCAAGTTGTCCCTAACCATGTGCTTGTGTCATGAAGGTCCAAGTGAAAAGCTTGAGACTGAGTGGTTAAAGTTGTGATCCAAAGCAAAAAGAGTGTGCTTAAGAGCTCTGGACACCTCTAATTGGGGACTCTAGCAAAGCTGAGTCACAATCTGAAAAGGTTCACCCAGTCATGTGTCTGTGGCATTTATGTATCCGGTGGTAATACTGGAAAACAAAATGCTTAGGGCCACGGCCAAGACTCATAAGTAGATGTGTTCAAGAATCAACATACTTAACTAGGAGAATCAATAACACTATCCAAAATTCTAAGTTTCTAGAGAAGCCAATCATTCTAAACTTCAAAGGAAAAAGTGAGATGCCAAAACTGTTTAGAAGCAAAAAGCTACAAGTCCCGCTCATCTAATTATAATTAATATTCATTGATATTCTGGAATTTATAAGTATATTCTCTTCTTTTTATCCTAATTGATTTTCAGTTGCTTGGGGACAAGCAACAATTTAAGTTTGGTGTTGTGATGAGCGGATAATTTATACGCTTTTTGGCATTGTTTTTAGGTAGTTTTTAGTAAGTTTAAGCTACTTTTAGGGATGTTTTTATTATTTTTTATGTTAAATTCACATTTCTGGACTTTACTACGAGCTTGTGTGTTTTTCTGTGATTTCAGGTAATTTCTGGCTGAAATTGAGGGACTTGAGCAAAACTCTGATAGGAGGCTGACAAAGGACTGCTGATACTGTTGGAATCTGACCTCCCTGCACTCAAAATGGATTTTCTGGAGCTACAGAACTCCAATTGGCGCGCTCTCAATGGCGTTGGAAAGTAGACATCCAGAGCTTTCTAGCAATATATAATAGTCCATACTTTATTCGGAAATTGACGACGTAACTTGGCGTCGAATGCCAAGTACATGCTGCTATCTGGAGTTAAACGCCAGAAACACGTCATGATCCGGAGTTGAACGCCCAAAACACGTTATAACTTGGCGTTCAACTCCAAGAAAAGCCTCAGCTCATGGATAAATCAAGCTCAGCCCAAACATACACCAAGTGGGCCCCAAAGTGGATTTATGCATCAATTACTTACTCATGTAAACCCTAGGAGCTAGTTTATTATAAATAGAACTTTTTACTATCATATTATCATCCTGGATTGTATTTTGCATCTTTGGTCTCAGTTTTGTTTTATTCTTCATCTTAGGAGGCCATTGAGCATGTTTTCGGGGGCTGGCCATTCGGCCATGCCTGAACCTTTCACTTATGTATTTTCAACGGTGGAGTTTCTGCACACCATAGATTAAGGGTGTAGAGCTCTGCTGTACCTCAAGTTTCAATACAATTATTATTACTTTCTATTCAATTCTCTTTTATTCTTATTCCAATATATACGTTGCACAACACTTTGATGAATGTGATGATCCGTGACACTCATCATCATTCTCACCTATGAACGCGCGTGATTGACAACCACTTCCGTTCTACTCTAGGCCGGGCGCATATCTCTTAGATTCCCCAACAGAATCTTCGTGATATAAGCTAGATAGATGGCGGCATTCATGGGGATCTGGAAAGTCTAACCTTGTCTGTGGTATTCCAAGTAGGATCCCGAGAATCCGGAAAGTCTAACCTTGTCTGTGGTATTCCGAGTAGGATTCCGGTATTGAATGACTGTGACGAGCTTCAAACTTCTCATAGGACCATTTTCCCGAGAGGATTAAAAGTAGCCATTGATGATGGTGATGCCCTACATACAGCTTGCCATGGAAAGGAGTAAGAAGGATTGGATGAAAGCAATAAGAAAGTAGAGATTCAAAAGGATTCTAGCGTCTCCACACACCTATCTGAAATTCCCACTATTGATTTACATAAGTATTTCTATCCCTTTTTATTTTCTATTTATTATTAATTTTCGAAACCCATAACCATTTAATCTACCTAACTGAGATTTACAAGGTGACCATAGCTTGCTTCATACCAACAATCTCTGTGGGATCGACCCTTACTCACGTAAGGTATTACTTGGATGACCCAGTACACTTGCTGGTTAAGTTGAATGAAGTTGTGATCATGAATTCCAATAGAGCCAATTTTTAAATCTCATGCAAATACAAAGAGGATCACAATTTCGTCCACCACATATCAAGACATCAAATGGAATCAGGGTGAATTAAATTTAGCTATTTTAAAACCTAAAAAGCATATTTTCACTCTTAAGAACAATTTAAGGAGAATTAACAAAACTATGCTATTTTAGTGAATAAATGTGGGAAAAGTTGATAAAATTCCCTAAATTCAACACAAGACAAACCGCCAAATTGGGGTTTATCAACAGTATAACACCCACTACAGTTCACAATGACAGAGTTCAAATAATAATCCTTGGCTATAACTGGCCCCTCCGATCCTTCCGACTAATGTGCAACTTTCTTTTAGAACATATTAATAACACGTGGTTCTTAGATAACCAATTCAATGCCAAGATGAGATCAAGACCAGTCATCGGCAGACAAATTAAATCATGAACAAAATCTCACTATTTAACTCGGAATGAAACTTGTGAGCAACCTATTCTAGTCGCAATGACTTTAGAAGTAGCATTATGCACTTTCAAGTCATCACCCAACACTACCATCTTTAATCCTATCTCTTTAGTCTTTTCAGATGCTATAAATGAATGCGTTGCTCCAGAATCAAACAAAGCATTTAAAATTTTACCAGCCACCTCACAGTTACCTCTATTCAATGTCTTGAATCCCTCAGCACCTGCGGCAGAAGTCGTGAACACTCTCCCTGGTTCTTGTACTCTACCGGTCTCATACTTCTTCTTTTCTAGACAATTCTAGGCCAGGTGTTCGAGTTGTCCACAAAAGCAACACACTCCCAACCTAATCTGTAAGGGACTCTAGGATGATAATTCCCGTACCTCTGACAACTTAGCTTATTCTGTGGCTGATTCCCGAACCTTCTCCTTTGATTACCATTGTTATTTGGCCTTCTGAAGTTGTTATGACTGATAAACCGCTATTTTACGGTTTATCTTATACTTAACTGAGTGCATTTTATCCACTATTCTCACACTTATTCATACAATTTGTATGATTTTATAATTCTTTCCCAATTTTGTTCTATGATTGAAAACCTGCTTCCTAAGCCTTTAAATTGTGTATTTTTAATCCCCCTTTATACCATTCGATGCCGTGATCCATGTGTTAAGTGTTTTTAGGCTATATAGGGCAGGAATGGCTTAGAGGATGGAAAGGAAGCTTGCAAAAATAGAAGGAGCACAAGAATTAAAGGAGATAACCAGCGAGGAGCGACGCGTGCACGTCATTTGAAGGTTTGCACAGCGATGCGCGTGCGTACCTAACGCGTACACGTGACTGACGCGTACGCGTGACATGCGCCACGTGCAGAAAATGCAGAAAATACTGGGGGCGATTTCTGGGCTCCACTCTGGCCCAGTTCCAAGCCCGAAAACACAGAATAGAAGCTGCAGAGTGAGGGAATCATGAGGCATTCAATCATTATTCGGACACTTCTCATTATTCACTTTTCATAATTTTAGGTTTTAGATATAGTTTCTAGAGAGCCTCTCCTCTCTCTAGGTTTTAGGATTTCTCTTAGGTTTAGGTTTATTTCTTCCCAATTCCAGGTTCAATGTTTCTTTAATTTAGTTCTCTTATACTCTTATTTATTCTAGCACTTTGGTTTATCTATTCCTCTTGTTGATTCGCTTCTTTTTTAATTTGGTTTATGAACTCCATGTTAGATTTGATTTTCTATTTAATGTAATTTGAGGTATTTCATATTTATGATCGCTTTCTTCAATTTATGTTATTAATGCTCTCAATTGGTTGTTTGGATTTTATTCTCTCTTATTGCTTTTCTATGCTTTTGTGTTGTGCCTTCCAAGTGTTTGATAAAATTCTTGGTTGGATTCTAGAGTAGATTTTTATCCTTTTGGCCTTGGTTGAGTAATTGGTGACACTTGAGTTATCAAACTCCTTTGTTGATTGATAATTGAAAGTTACTGATTGATTTGGATTCCACTAAAGCTAGTCTCTCCTTAGGAGTTGACTATGACTTGAGGAACCAAATTGATTCGTCCACTTGACTTTCCTTCAAAATTAGAGGGTTAACTAAGTGAGAGCAATGAACAATTCTCATCACAATTGATAAGGATAGCTAGGATAGGACTTCCAGTTCTCATACCTTGCCAAGAGCTTTTCTAGTCATTTGATTTCCTTTGCAATTTACTTTTCTTGTTTCCTTATTCAAAAACCCGAAAATATATCTTTACATAACCAATTATAAGAACACTTCCCTGTAATTCCTTGAGAGACGACCCAAGGTTTAAATACTTCGGTTATTACTTTTTAGGGGTTTTGTTACTTGTGACAACCAAACTTTTTTTATGAAAGGATTCTTTGTTGGTTTAGAAACTATACTTGCAACGAGAATTTATTTGTGAAATTCTTTACCAGCAAAAATCCGATCATCAATGACCTTGATTATGCTATAGAACGAAGACTCCCCACTTAAAGGTTCTACCCCTTGGTGCGAAATTCCTTCCTTGAGTTCTCTGAAAAGGCATCCTCTGATTTCCCTTCTTTAATGCTGCCTTCCTCACACACTCTACAGCCACCCTACTCTTATTCACAAGCTCGAAAAAGACACTGATCTCCATCGGCCCAACGGAGCTCAGAATATCGCTCTGAAGTCCTTCCTCATACTTTATACACTTCCATTCAGTAAAATCCTCTGGAGCACCTTGACAGATTCGTAAAAACTGGAACAATTCTTCAAGCCTATTAGTGTACTCTGTAATAGTCATTTAGCTTTGTTTCAACTGCAGCAGCTCAAGCTCCTTGGCATTCCTAACTAAACTGGAAAAATACTTTCTATAAAACACCATTCAGAACATCTCCCAATGTACCACAGCACCATCTGGTTACAGAATACGTCGTGTTTTCTACCATCAGTACTGGGCTTCACCCTGTAACTGGTAGGTCTCGAACTCAACCCACTGTTCGCCCGCTCCATTGCTTGAAACTAGTTATCCGCCTCAGTAGGATTTGTGGTCCCCCTGAAGGTTGGAGGGTGCACTTTCAGAAAAGAGGCAAGCGTCATTGGCCCTTCTTCACCATTGTTCCCATTATTCCCGTTATTCATCTGATTCCCCAATGCCTCAGCTATCGCCTGCATAGCCGCAATCATGTTTTCCAGGGCAGCTATAAAGTCCACAATGTTATTCCCTGCCGGTTCAGGGTTTGCGTTCCCTAATCTACCTCTGCCTCGCTCGGGACCGCGTCTGCGAGTCGACATCTGGTTCTTGTTCACACCAAACAAGTGATATCAAGTTGATCAGTCTCAGTATCGCAAGTCAAGTGCTTCAAAGCCCTAAATGTATGCTCATGGACATTCATGCCACATATATCAGTTAGATAACCTAATTTAACATGTATAGACACTCTAGATGATGGGCGGTGTTGGAGGGGCATCCTACTCGAGGGCACTGGAGGTATCACCTACCGCAGGCTCTGTCGACGTCATCATTGTATCTGTAGGGGGCGTAGTAGAAGGAGGCACCTAGTTCGAGTTTGGGACCATAATAAATTGCTGGTCCGATGGACCCGCTTATGATGTCACAGTGGTCGATGGGGTAGCTGGGGTAGAGGGCGATGACTAGCAGCCCTGGGGGATTCGGTGGAAGCTCGCCTTCTATCACGACCATGTGTCTCACTTGACCTACCTCTGCTGACTATCGTCATGCCTGTACAGCAAATATATTAATAACATACTAATAACATAGCAAACACGAACAAATAATAACATAAGAAAAAACTTAAGAAATAACAAATAATTCAAAAAGTGGTTTAGCTTAGTAAATAAAAAGAGGAAATTACATAGTGTTTTAGTTTGAAAATAATTAAATTAGACTTTTAAACCATTTTAATATTATTCTATCGTATTTTCTTTTTGAAGTATTCTAACTTCCATAGTATTCTAACTCTTAAAGCATTCTAACTTTGTTAACAATGTTTCAAAACATTCCAACTTTCAAAGCATTCTAACAATAAAAAAATACTATCATATGCAAACTCAAGAAAGCACAAAATAACATGATGAAACATCAATGCATACCACAAAATGATATAATTAATCAGCATAAACTGACAGTTCCTGTAGCAATATAAATAAGCAAAATAAGAATTAAAATAGTAATTTCCTGACAAAACAACAGCAACCAATGAATCATCAAAACAGTTAAGCATTGCTCAAACAAATTCAGCAACAATTCTTCAGCCAAAATAACAGTAAAAAAGAAATTAATGATTCAGACTAATTCACATAATCCCAGCAACAAGGATCGGCAATCTCAGATAATATTTTCAAACATATTGAGTAGAGATCAGAACCTATCAATCTAACTAAATTATCCTAACCTAACCACCTAAAAATAATTTACAATAGAAATTAATCTACCTAAAATCAATGAAAACTAATTCAATGAAAATCCCTAACCATCTAAAATCAACTAAAATAGAAATCAATCTAATTAAACTAATTTGAGGAGAGAATAGAGAAAACCTAGAACAAAAATGGACAATTCAAGCAGCGGTGGCGGCAGCCTTTTCTGTGGCGGTAGGGCAGTAGCGGCAATAACAGAGAACATAGAAGGGAGCATTTCGAACAACAGCGGCAATGGTGTTTCCAACAGCGGCAGGACAGGGCAGTACTGGCGG
>NC_029772.3:45706094-45714762 GCF_000817695.3 Arachis duranensis | reverse complement strand
GTTAGAGAGAGAGAGAGAGAGAGAGAGAGAGAGAGAGAGAGAGAGAGAGAGGAAGGTGAGAGAGTAGAGAGAGAAACCAATTTTGAAATAAAGAGGAAGAGGGTTCGCGGTTCGAATTTAGGACACGATTATCGTCGGATTTACCGGTGGATAAATTCGATGGTAACATTGTGCACATACCAAAATATAGCGTTTCACAAAATAAGTTTAAGCGTCGGATTTACTCGCTGGTGAATCCGACGGTAGCTAGTGCACCAAAATTTTTTTCCCTCCAATTTTTACCATCGACGTTACCATCACAATATCAACTCCGACCGTAATATTTTAGGGTGAGGAATTCATTACCAATTTTGATGGTAAATTTGATGAAAAACTCGCTGCTAATATCCGACACTAAATCTAACGGTAAATTCTACAGTTCTCAGCATTTTTTGTAGTGAGAACCAGCGGCAGAACCAGCCGCGAAAGACGAAGCAGCAACGACACCGCGCAGATTTGATGCGCCCTAATGAAAGGGATCTGGCCTTGTGGATGTAGGCTTAGATGCGAATGAGTCGACAGTGGCAAAATGAATTGGAGGTGCGGCATCGCGGTGTTTCTCCTGCATTGAAATAGAGAAATTATATTTAGGGTTTGGTTTGGAGGTTTCACTATTTTGTTTGTTTGGGTGTATTTGTGGGATGGGAGTTTTAATCATCTGTAAATAGTGAGAGTTTCTATCAAGAGGAATTTAATAAATTGCCATAAATAAATTATTTCATAGAGATTTCTAAAAATCTCCTCTAAAAAACTTTCATAAATAAGTAAAAATTTTGTAGTGTGCTAAGAAATCTTCAATTTGAGTTGATTGAACTATATTTTTTTTTATAAATATCAAAATGCATCGGTGTTTAAAGAGAGGAAGAAGAGAATAAAAAGGAAAAAACATTACAAAAAAAATAGTTCAGAGAGACTATTATTGATTGTTAATAAAAATTTCAAAAAAAATAATATTTTAAAATTTTAATACATCGAAAAAAAAGAAAAAAAGAAAGATCTATGGAGACTTATTAAAAAAGTTTCAAAGAACTAGTGAAACTAAAGGTTTTTAGTATAAAATTTTTTCATTATTTTTTTTTGAAATTTTTTTAGACTTAATATATAAATTTTATCATTCTATAATAAAATATATAAAAAAAGGGAAATAGAAGCTTACCTTAATTAGAGAAGAGAAGAAATACTCTGAAAGATGAGAATGAGTATTTTGAGATGTGTGTTGTGTGTAGATACTACCTCGAGTAATGTATGATTGTTATTATTATTATTATTCCAATTATTTAATTTTTTTAATTTTAGCTTATTTTATTATTATTTTGTCTCCTTGTATATTAGTTTACTTATTTGTTCTTCTTTATTTAATTTTTTGGAACAAGGAATATGCCTTCTTATTCCTTTTATTTCAAATCCAAGACTATAATAATGGCTTGTGCAATAATTTTGACTAAGATATCACATATTTTTGTGCAACAATTTTCATTAAGGTATCTCAAATTCTATTATGATAACTTTTCTCATTTTGTTGATATTCAGTGAGCTACTTCATTCTAGTGAAAAATTAATTAGTGGCAACTTCAAATTTTATAGCACAATTTTTTTTAAAAATGACAATTATCCTTCTTATATCTCAGTCGTTTTTCAGTTACATTGTCTCGAGCGGAAATATTGTGACAAAAAACAACAGACTTAAACTTGAAACATCTATTTACAACATAAGCAAACTCATCTAATTTAAAATTAAATTCAACTCGTCCTATTTTTATCTTTATCCATAATTCAATTGTTAGGTTACTAGTTAAACTGGATCATACTTTATAATTATTATAATTATTGAGTATTTATTAAAAATAAAATATTAATAAATATTATAATTATAAAAAAATGTTATGATTAATAAATTATATTTTTTAATACTTAGATATTCAATAAATTCTAATAAGTATCGAATAATCATGACAATTAAAAAAACACTGTTAAATTAACAAGAACATATTATGCTGGATTTTTTAAAAATAATAATTTAATTATTTTATTTAGTGATATATGTAATTTGTAATTTATTTGTCAATTTGTATTGTTTTACATATCTCATTTAGATTGTAAATGAATTAATTTTGAGTATATTTCATTTACACTGTAAATGAAATAATTCTAATAAAAATGTCACTTTCATTCATTTTTACACTTCTTCTCTCTTTTTTTTAGACATTTTCTTGATATTTTAGAGGTAATTGGACATTATGCGGCGCACGCGGATATATAAGATGACGACATCAATTACTTGAACACGATATGACATATCGCTGAAGCAATCGATTTTCAGTTAGTGTTATTATTTTTTCTTTTAAATAAATAAGTATATAGTTATAATTAAGTTACTTTATAAATTTAGTATTATTATATATGTCTAGAATAGATGTTATTTTGGTAACATAAAATAAATTAGTTGTCAGATTAGTTTTTATTAGGTGGTAAAATGTATTGTTAGTAACTTATTTTGTTGAATATTATTTGCAATTTATACCGAACTCTTCTAACCTCATTTATCCCATTAGTTCCGAGACTCATCAATATTAGACTCTTTAACTCAAAAAAGAACTTAGTCTCTCTGAGTACGTAAGGGAATAAGACTATCACACTCAAACACAATTCCATTGTCACTATTTTTCATGTGACAATTTAGGATATAGACTTACGACAATATATTTACTACTACTAGCAGTGGCGGAGCTTGAAACGAAATTTTGGGGGGGGCCAGATAGAAGATAATTGTCAAGATGCTTTTGATATGAATCTTATTTAAGATAAGCTCGTCTAACCTCATCTTTCTGATTTGGGTAATATTGCCAAATTTAAAACCATTTTTCAGGGTATCGTTCTAAAGAATTAAGGTCAAACTCATTAGACGTAACTCTTTAAATATTGTAAAAGTTATATGTTCTCCTTCTTGAATATTAGTCTTCCTCTTAAAAAATGTATCAATTCTTTGATCTTTTATGATTATTTTATATAAAAAATTGAATATATATCCGGTAAAATATGTAAAAAAAGTTAGAAGGACAAATATTAAAATTTATAATATTTATTGAATTTTTTTTATCAATTTATACAAATACAATAATATTAATACTTATTGAATATTCTAATATTTTTTTTCATATAAAAAATTAAATTAAATAAACAGTAAAATATAAAATAATATTAAATCACATAAATAAAGAATACCTAATTTTTTATATTTGAACTCAAAGATAGAGGGAGTGTTGCTTATTGAATAGAGAGTTGCGAAATGCGAATACACCCAATTCAGTCCAAATCCAACAAGGTTTAAATGTTTAAAACTAAAAATTATTGTGCAATAAAAGCAAGAGATGAAGATTAAACTTTGGTATTTTAAGTCATAATAAAATATTTGAGCCAACTGAACTATTTTTTATTTTTTAAAAAAGTATTACTAATATTTTTAATAAAAGTTTGGGGGGGCCATGGCCACCCCTTGTCTGAACTAAGCTCCACCACTGACTACTAGATATTTTTACTAAATTTATTGAAAGAATAGGGGAGAAGAAGTAAAATGTTTGTGGAGAAGACTGATGCTTGCATATCCTTTTATAATTAGTCGAAATTTGTCGTATTGTATTTCATTTACAGTGTAAATAAAATAGTTTTTTACACATCTCGTTAACAATGTATATAAGATACGTGTAGTTCGTCCTCTTTCAGATATTGCGTGTGCAAACGTAATACATTCATCCCAAAACGTAGTATAAATAAAATACATTTAAATTCAACTCGTTTACCGTATAAATAAGATAAGTAAAGTAATGCAAAATTGTAAATACTCTACAAATTCCATATATCAATAAAGAAAAGAACTAAATTATTTATTTTAAAAAAGAATCTCATATTATACGTGAGAGTACAATACAGACAAAAGTTTAGTGTACAAAAAATAAATTAATAATTATAAATTATGATAAAAAAATTTTAATTATTTTAGTATAACAATATTGCAACTTTAGTAATTATTTTTTGAGCTGTTTAATATCAAAAAGTATTTTAAGATTATATTATGAGTTTAATTTTGATAGATTGATAGTGTAAGGTCTTTTATCCAATTGTATAATCACTGTTAGATGCGTGTGTAAAATTACTTTATATTGATAGCGCATCAAAATTAAATTCTTATATTATTATTTTTTAATAAATTAATTAGTCTCGTAAATTTTTATTCTAAAATATATAGTAATATATATTAAAAAATAACTCCAAAGCATAACCTGAGTTATTAAACTTGTTATAAGTATTTGGTAAATTTGATAATTTAAAAAGCTTCCATAAAAATACAAAATATTTCTCAAATTTTGAAGATACTTATTAAAAATTTAATAATTTTAATTAATACTAATTTTAATATTTATTTAGCTAATTCCACTCTTCTTTTTAGTATTTGTTTGGACGTTATTATTTTGATAAAAATAAAGATTTTTTTAATGAAAAAATATATTTTTTTAATGTGTTTGACAAATTTTTAATAGTAAAAATAGTGCTTATTTGGGCGCCATTATTTTGATAAAAAAATTTTTTGAATGAAAAAGATTTTTTTTATTTTTTAGCGTGTTTGGCAAATTTCGAGTAATAAAAGTAAAAGCACTAGAAAAATCAGAAAAACATCTTTTTTGAGAAGCTGTAATTTACATATTTTTTAAAAAATATTTTTTCCTTAAAAAAAGATTTCATGTAATAAATAAACAAAAAGTACTTTTATGTTGTTATATCCAAACATAATTGATAGATAAAAAAAATTTTTTCTATGAAATATCCAAATATAAAATTACTTTTACTTTTCTACTAGATCTTTTAAGAAAAGATAACTTAAAAAAAAATTTTCTTGAGAAGCGCTCACCTAAACAAACTCCTAGTAGAATGATTATTGGAGAGTGTGTGAAATTCAACTTGGAACAGGATTCTTAGCTTCCTCCCCCGATTACTTGCGCAACTGAATAGTGAATACCGATCCTCCAAGCCTTCCATTGGTTCTAGGTTTCTGCCTTCTGCTTCTCTCTCTGCCTTTCACTACTTACATTCAGTTATTCAAATCGAGCAAGCCGTGCGCACTGCGCACGAGCTCTGCACACCCGCTATCGTGCGCACTCTCACACCACTGCGTGGAAGAGAGAGAAGTGAAAAGCCCTGAAATTGTAAGTTAGAAAAGAAGGAGAAGAGGGACAAATAGCATATGGCTGATCTGTTTGCGTGGCTCATCTCCTTCTTCATCCTTATTGCCTTGCTTGTCATCGTTATTTACCAGGTCAAAATTTCCCAAACGACAACCCCTCTTTTATGTGCATTTTTGTTTGAGTTCTTAATTTGCAACGGAAAGAATTTCTCTGGTTAGTTTGTTCATTTGTGGTAATAGATTTTAGGTATCGGTTTCAGAAAAAAAAAAGGCTTCACTCGTTCTCTCTCTTTTGGGTGTTAAGCTTCATTAATTCTCTGAAGTTGATGAACGAGAAGAAATTTACTTTCAAAATAGGTTAAAAAGTGAAACTTTTACTTTTCTCTGCAACAGAAGACAGTGAAGAATGAAAATTTGTGGTACGATGGGGCTCTTTTTTGTGTAATTTTCCTCAGAAGATGTGATTCAATGGCCAGAATGCATGTGAAATTTTTGTATATTAAACTCAGTTCTAAGACTGGAAAAATATGATCGTAGTTAAGTAGAGTATGCTATTTAGTCTAATTTTGAATTAGGTACATCTAGTAGAGAGGACCTGAGTTTCTTATGATTGTATGTTCTTCATGTTGGTCTATCATGTTCTAGTTAAGTGTTCTTTGCAATGCCACCAAATTGTCCTTGCAGCTGTTTGCTTATTATCAAGCTTCTGTTTTTTTGCTATCTAACGTAAGCTAACTTATTTCTTTTCCTTTTTATATCTGTTGCAGTTAATGTGTTTGGCAGATCTAGAGTTTGATTATATAAATCCTTACGATTCCTCATCGCGAATAAACAAAGTGATTTTACCTGAGTTTATAACACAAGGTGTCCTATGCTGCTTCTACCTTATAACAGGGCATTGGGTTATGTCACTATTTTGTGTTCCTTACCTCTACTACAATTATAGATTGTAAGTTTTCCATAAACTCTAAACATGAATTGAGCAAGTTTTTTTGTTTCGGAATGATTACAATAACTGAAGTATGAATATTATGTTTTGTGGAGCCCCTAATTGGAACTACTACATTATAGACAGCAAATTGAATAAGGATGATGTTTTCATTCCTCTGCAGCGTATATGTATGACTGCCTAGAATAGTAATAACTTCTTTTCTGACATGAGATAAGCCGAGGATGATTGTAACTTCATTTTTGGTTTTGTTGGTGGGTATCCATGTACAGTAGTGTGGTGAGGGAGGAGTGTTTGAATTTTGGATTTGGATATTTTGGTCCTTCATTCTTCTTCATTTCAATTTAAGTGTATTCTTTGAAGAGAACGAAAGCCAAGCTAACTAACCCATTTATTTCAGCTTTATAACTAATGAGTTTATGATGTTAACTTCATTTTTTGTCTCGTAAGAACTAAGAACTGAACAATCTGGGATCAGTTGTTAAGTTTGGTCAGTTTGATACCAGGGTCAGTGATTAAGTTTGGCCATTTTAATAAGTTTCCAGGTCTCTGATTGGTTTCTAATAGTTGTGGATTAGTGCAGTTTCTGCATCAAACCAAACTCAATTACCCAACGATTAGCATCTCTATTGCTGACTAGCACAAAAGTAGGAGTGATATTTTCGTTGTGCATAAATAAAAAACAGATTTAACAGACACAAACAGCATTTTGGTTTATATATTAGAACATTGCTAGGTAGGCTGCAATTCTTAACATATCTATTTGAGGGGAAGAATGTTTGTTCTCTAAACTGGTAACTAGTGGCAGAATTGATCGATCTGCTGCAGCAGGCCAGTAACACTCAAGTATTGAGGCACATGCTGCTTGTTCAGTAGATGGTCTCAGAATTCGCCGCAGTTAGACTATCAAAGGAGAGAACTTGTTATATTTGTGTTTCTGCTATTGTCATACATTATGTCATAATAGACTTGAATTTTCTCACTTGAATCCTACTTATTTGATGTATTTTGTACCTTTGTTTCAGGTACAATCAAGGAAAGCATTTGGTTGATGTTACAGAGATATTCAACTTGCTCCCTCGGGAAAAGAAGCAACGACTCATTAAGCTCTTCTATCTTGTTTTGCTCCTCTTCCTTTCCATATTCTGGTATGCCTACTACAAAATAAGCATCGTTTTTTCATCAGCAATAGATGTTATCATTCTTATATTACATGTGCATTTTATGCAGGATGATCTATGTGTCATTGGATGATCACGATGCCTAATTTAATCATTTGTTTTTGTGGAGCGCTTTCTGGAAGTCTCCTGTGCATTAAATTGCATACTTTTGCAGTTGAGAGCGGCCATGAACTTCCGATATTGAAGATCATTGTGTATTAATGTGTACCTTAGTGAGTTGGGGAATTGTTTTGATTGTTGGACAATAATATATTAGGGATTTATATTAAAATTATTAATTCACTTGAGGCAGTTTCATTGCCTGTACCTTCTGTGCTTTGTTTGTTCCCTGCATTTTATTCCTTGTGTAGAAATTCTCAGTGGAGTGGAACACCGCTGTGTGTAGAGGTCTGATTAGCATGGAAAGCGACAAACCGTTAACCAAACTTCTCTACTTGTCATTGTAGCATAACAATGATATATGCGTAAATGCGAAATCTGTGTTCAGCTATACATTTCAAGAAGCAAACTCCTGGTTTTAAATTATGTGCTTAACAAGAAGCAAACACTTCGTGTGTGTTTGGATTTCAGTTTGCAAACGAGAGTTTGCATATAATTGATTTTGTAAACTTGATTTTGATGTAAAGTAAGTTTGTGTTAACGTGATTTATGTTTGGCAATTTTTATATCAAAATTGATTATAGTAAAATAAATGATGTTTGGATTATACTATTCAAAATCACTTTTAGATGAAAAATTACTAAAAGAAACATCAATTAAAATAATTTTTTATAATATTCTATTATTTTACTTTAAATATTTGAATAGATCTTATTAATTCATTTTTAAATAAAGTTAATATTTACTTACTAAATTAAAGTAATATATAAAAATTAGCAAAATAAAATTATATATATGAGTTTTTTTTGTGACTATATATATATAAGAGTATTTAATCTGTTATATTTTTTAAAAATTTTAAGTATTAACCTAAAAATGTTAATTTAGTATTTTTTTTACATCGTCTTGTTGGTTTCATACTCTTAATAATTTTATTCTCAATATTATTTTAGAATCTAACGTGTATGATTTTATTAATACCTATGATTAATTTTTTATTTAATTGTCTTTTTTAATAGGATCATAATCTATATTATAAAAAAGTTACAACAAAAAACTATATATATCAGAATTATAATTATAAAAAAGAATATTAAAAATAATAAAATTAAATATTTATCTTGACAGTGATGGAAACAAATCTAAAAGTTCTTAATAATGTATTTTATATAATATATTTTTAGTTTTCTTAGTACTCTTTTTTAGTACTTTATAATTTTTTAC
>NC_029772.3:45656388-45705738 GCF_000817695.3 Arachis duranensis | reverse complement strand
TAAATAAAAATTAAATATTTTCCCAAACAAGATTTTTGAATTTTAATTTTCTGAATACGAATTTTTTTTTTTTTGCATTTAGGGCAATTTTGCTGCATCCTGACGAATTTTAGGTTGAGTTTCCAAAATAAAAGCATGGCTGTTGGAGAACGGAGATCAGAACCACAATATATAAATAATACTACAAGAAAAAAAAGATTTAAGAGTAAATCTATATTATAAATTTAAATCTATATTATAAATTTATAAAACAAAGTAGACTGTCCCAAAATGCCAAAGTGTGTATTCCATTTACTTGACTAAGTCTTCTATTGATGTGGTGCCAAATACAAGATCCTGGTTCAATAGAATAGCCGTCTCTGCTGAAATAATAACCGTATATCATTAACACAAGTATGTGAAATCATCAAGGGATCACTAGTATCCTCTTGTTTGCAACCATTAACAAGTATATCAAAGGATTGCATGAGCATTATATACTTTTTCTAGGCATACTATCAGGTTTCTTGGTCACTTTCTATCATTTTATCAGGTGAATATATGAATATATGGATATACTCTTCCTATCACTTTCTATCATTTTATCAGGTTTCTTGGTAACTTTCTATCATTAACACAACCTATATGAATATATGATCATCACCTAGCTACATGCAAACTAACAAAAGAGAAGAGCTAATAATAAAAGAAAACATCACAAAATAAGAGGAAATATCTAAGGCCAATAAGGGCCCCAGCAAATCAAATGGAGGATATACTCTTCCTTTTCAATGTAATTAGTATTAGAAGCGAAAAATAAATAAATACCACCTGTTCAGCCATAACATGAGAAAAAGATGCAACATTAATAATATTCATGCAACATTCAAACACATTTTGCAGAGTTGTGGTGTTTATATTAAAGTGCAGCACACATTTGAACAAGCGCTTAATGTCTCAATGTTTAGATACACTAGCCAAATTCTTTAAACTGTATGATGATCAAGAGCAATTACAAAAGTAAACTTCTATGTTATTAAAATCTGAATCATGACTTAAAACTAGCACAATCATATCTTTATATACTTCTATGATTCGTTGCAGTAATTTATAAGCTACTTGATCTTATCTAAATTGAAACTAAAAAAGAGGTTTTCAAGATATATTATGAAAAATTGAAACTAAATACCGCTTATACTACTTACAAATAATGTACAGTCCCAGTTCAATAAGACTAAAGAAATACTATCTTTAGGATGAAATGTAAAACAACTCAAATGTAATTGACAAATTTTATATTTAGTATACATTATCTTAACAACTTAAGAGAAGTTTGTACTTCAGAGACTGCATAGAATGATCATAAACAATTATAAGAAACAGCCACAAATTCACAATAAGAATATACACTTTGAACTGACCTTTGCTGCAGAATTTGAGGACTCTGTACTTGGAACAAGCAATTTATTCTGATTCGAGTCAATTCTCAAATTTGGAATTACAAATCTATCGGTATCTACGAATAAAAAATCACTCATTGAATATCATAAATAGAATCTAATTGTTTGAATGCATGTAGAATCTATTCATGTTATTTAACCAATAAGTTTAAATTATCAACCCAAAAAAAAAAAACTTATTGTTTAAATAACATCAATGTTCTAAAATTAAACCAGACTAACTGGTTTAATTAGATTAACCGAAAATCTGATGTTCTAACCGATTCTGAAAATAAGTGAACCGCTTGAACCCGACTATTTTTTCCCGGTTTTCAATTAAATAAAAAATAGGACGAACTCTTCTCCTCAGCCAGCGTCCAGCTCCGCCGTCGCCGATCCTCTTCTCCTGGATCCCTTCACCTCGCGTCTCCTGGTCTGCTCGGAGCTGCTGTTGGCGTCGCCGCTTCTGTCCTCGTCGTCGTCGGCCACCCTGAACTCGTGTCTCTGTCCTCATCGTCGATCCCTCTCTGTCTCTCGCGCGTCAAGCCTCTGTCTTCAATTCCCTCTGTGCCCGAACTTACTTTCCTTCCTCCTTCGCGGTCACTTCTCTTCCTCCCTCGCCACCGTAAGCAAAGCTGCTTCAATTTGTGTTTTCTTATTTTGTTATTTTACTGATTCTGAGTTGCTTAAATCTGATTTTGAGTTGCTGATTTTTCTGGGTTTGTAAACCTCCATCCCTACACTGCTTCAGTTTCATTTTTGGGAGTTAACTGCTGTTTTTCTGGATTTAATTATGTTGCTTGTTGATTGTTGTTTTTCTGGGTTAATTGTTGTTTGCTGAGTTAATTTTCTCCGTTGTTCATTATTGTTAACAGGGCTGGACTGTTGTTATCTTCTTCTGACTTCTGGGTTAATTATTGTTGACTGTTGGTGATGTTCTGAGTTATTTTTGTGCTATTATTCTATTTGAGTTAATTTGTTATTTGTTGGCTTGTCGCTGAGTAAAATTAGTTAAACTTAAAAACTTGTGCTCTTCAACTGGATCCGGCTCTGATTGATGCTAGAAGAAGGGTTGGGTTTTCAGTTGAAATCCCGGATGAATAAGCTTGTTTGCGGCGCCAATGTTGCGAAATAATAGCCTCAGCTAAAGCTCATAAGAAAATTGTTGAAAAGCTCTGAAATTTCACTCTGTTATTCTCTTGGAGTTGGGATGTGGCATTCTAGGTTATATGAATCTGTGTTAAGTTTCATATATGACTTAATGTTAGTTTCTTTAATAGTGTGCCTTATATGGGAATGTTTTAATTGGTTTGAAGAATACCAAATAATTGATTTTAACTAATATTGAATACTTATGTTAGTTTACTTTTGATGATTATGATTTGTGATGAATAGTATATATGTGTATTTTGATTTTATTTTTAGTTATAAATTTTGATATTTGAAGTTATTTCAGAATTTTTAATGGTAAATTATAGATAATTTATTATGTGGAATTGTATTTTGAATTTTATTAGCTTATAATTCATTGAATTTAAATATTTTAAATTATGTATTAAATTTTTAATATTTTTATTTTATATTTAATTAAATCGGTTAAATTTCGACTGAATTTCAATTGAACTATTAAATTATTGAACCGGTCACTTCACCGATTCATTGATCGATTCGGTTCACGCAACCTTGGGTATCATTGCGAATAAATAAATAAAAGAGGGAGGTTCTAATTCCAGGGAAGATCGAAACGGCGTTGTCGTTGAAGTTCATCTTCAGAGCTGAGCGAGTGTTGTATTTGGTTGAAGTTTTCTTCAAGCTCAAATAGTGTGTTCCCCCCTCCCATCTCTTCGTTACCTCAAAAAGCTAATATGGCGGTTGCACCCTATATCAACGCTGCTGCACCTCCTAGGTTTGCTTCTCCTTCCCATTGTGCGTTTCCCACAGTTTCTATAAATTACTGACTCTTTCTTTTCTCTTTTTGATGTGGCAGTTGCGCCACAAAACTCTACTCTGGGTTGAAACTTCAATCTCTAAGTATCCCTAATTCCCTTGCGTGTAAACCTAATGTCTCCGCTGAGTTCTACGGAAAAGTTCACAAGAGTCTGCATTGCGGGTAACTGTCTGACCTCATTTATGATTTTTCCCTTTTTTCTGTTTTTTTTTTTATGGAGAAAGTGTTGTTCTTTAGCTTCTGCGGTGTGCCTTATTTGAATTGGTGCCATTTTTTGGTGTGTGCTTAACCTTGCAAAAATAAGCTTTGGCATGGATGATGATAGTTTTGTATTTGAATTGCTTTTCTTATACCTGTATTCATATGCGCAATTAACATATAATTGGTTATATGCCTAGAATTGTGCGCTTTCAGCTGATACATTCCATGAAGGAACGGTCTTTTTGCAAAATTTGAAGATTGAAAGCAATAGTGAATTGTCTCTTTATGCTTAAATTTTGTGGTTGGTCTATTATGTTATGTTGCTACTGTATGCTTTGTAGGTACAGCCCTTTGATTGCTAAATTTTGCAACATAATGTGTTCAGTCCACTCTAATGCAATTTTTCTTGCTGCAGAAAGCTATGCTGTATCATATCTTTGATATTGTTGTTATTTGGATTAGCAAGTAATTTTAAACTGCAATTGAGTTTGTCATGATTACTGTTATATATTATAACAAGGATTATTCTTTTTGTAAGTTCTAACAAATTTGCATTATGAAAATCTTCTTTAGTCTTTACGGCTTTACACAATAGTTGATAATCTTTGACATAGTGAAAGTGAAGTTAACAAATAAAGCATAGTTTATGTCAGATAAAAATGATATACTCAGAAGAGTTTTGACTAATGTCAAACACGTCTTTTAATTAAGAGACTGATACAAGGTGTATAAATCTTGCATATTTTCAGGTATGCTAATCACAAACCAGCAAGGGCACAAATTCAGATGATGCCCATAGGGACCCCTAGAGTTCCCTATAGGACACCTGGTGAAGGAACTTGGCAATGGGTTGATTTGTGGAATGCCCTTGTAAGTCAATAATACATCTTAATATATACCATTAATATTATGTTTTTCTGCATCTAAAAGATGCTGGTTCACATTGCGTCACATACTCACATAGAAATAGATTGTTACGAATGAACCTCTAGTTTTCTTATGATTTCCATCACTCTTTAAAACATTTCTAAAGGTAAAGGGTTATTGGATGCAGTATCGAGAGCGTGTTCTCTTCATTGGACAAAACATAGATGAAGAATTTAGTAACCAAGTATTGGCAACCATGCTGTATCTTGACAGTATAGATAATGCCAAGAGGATGTATATGTACATCAATGGTCCTGGTGGAGATGTAAGTTTTCTTCTAGTGTTAGATGTTTAGTCAATTAAATATTTCTCTTTTGTGCCCACCTTCGTGTTGCTTGGTCATGTTTTTAACATGCTTAAGCTTGTTATTTGTGCAGCTTACACCAAGCTTGGCTATCTATGACACTATGCAGAGCTTGCAAAGTCCTGTAACCACCCATTGTGTTGGCTATGCCTATAATCTTGCAGCATTTCTTCTTGCAGCTGGAGAAAAGGTATCGAGTTATATTACTATCTGTTAATACAAACTGTGAAAGTTCTCTGTTTGATTCAGAGGTTATAGTGATTTCCAACATCATGTAATCATGCATGACATTGTGTGACTGACGAGATTTATTGTTGCATCTTACAGTTGTTTCTTCACCATTAATATGAATAAAAATTATGCCCGAGACAAGGAGACGGTTGAAATAATTGGAGCATTAATAAATCACTGAGTAGTCAATATAACAAGAAAAAAAATGAAAAAATATAATTTCTTATGCTGCTTATGTGGTGCCTAGTGCATTCTTGATATGACGTTTCAATTTGTTATTAGTAACATCAATTGTGTTACATTTGTTATAAGGTAAAAGATGGAAAGTTTTGTAGTTTGAATCTAAATAGGGGGCAATCTACTATATACAGACTTGGTATCACATTGAAAGGCCCGATCTCCCTCCTTCCAGCTCTTTATAAAAATTCAGTAAAAAAAAAAAAGAATGGTAATTGATAGGGAGTGGATATTATCACTCCCTAATTGATAATGCCAATCCTCTACGAATATTATTCCCAAATTACTCTCACAATGAAAAATTTTTCTCATCACTATGGAAAATTAAATAGTGAGGATGGAACATAATTTTGAAAAATCACACAAAAAGGGAGTGGCAGTATCTCTCTCCAAAGTCTCCTAATTTATACTGTGAAGTCCATCCTTATTTGCACCTTAAGCTTTCACTTTCTGTTCCATTCCATTTTGTTGTCACATTCATGTCGTATTGTTTACTTTTCTGCAATTTGTTGTGATGTGCTTGTATCTGTGTTTGTTGATCTCTAATGGGTTATGAAAATCGTTCCTGACATCTATTAACTTTGTGATGATGTTCTGCTGTATTGTTAAGGGCAACCGCTTTGCAATGCCTCTTTCCAGAGTTGCTCTGCAATCTCCAGCGGGAGCTGCTCGGGGTCAGGTATGTAGATATCTTTTCTGAGATTGAGGTTATGATCACTCCTCAGATGTGTGAATTGCTTTTACTCTTTATGCTAACGCCTTGAAAATTTTGACAGGCTGATGACATCCGCAATGAAGCAAATGAGCTTTTAAGAATCAGAGATTACCTCTTTAACGAGTTGGCTAAGAAAACAGGCCAGCCTGTTGAGAGGGTCAGTTCATTCAACAATGAAATACATGGCGATGAACATGAAAACCTGCTATCTTAAAAACTTAAGGCCTGATTGGTTTCTATTTTTAGTTTCTACTTCCAATTTGATGATTTTGCGAGGAAAAAAATGACAACAATCAAGATTTTATTGTTTTTACCTTTCCTCGCATAATCTTGAAAATAGAAAATACTGAAAGTGGAAATGGAAACCAAATAGGCCCTTAAGTTTGTAGTTTGCTTCCATTTTATGATCATTTGTGTCAGTTCCTGGGTGTTTATATTAAATTATAAGTGTTTATCTTTTGAAACTAATTTTTAATGGCATTCAGATCACCCAAGACCTGGGCAGGATGAAACGGTTCAACGCACAGGAGGCTCTTGATTATGGGCTTATTGATCGAATTGTGAGGCCACCACGCATTAAGGCTGATGCGCCTAACAAGGAGGCAGGAACAGGCCTTGGTTAAGAACTCATGGTTTGTCACCCAGCCAGAGTACTCATAATATTACAGAACCAGGATTGTTTCTCGTGTTTTATTTATCTCCTTAATTATTTTCAGGAATATGTATAATATTTGAATAGTTAGAAATTGTTGGCAAAGATAATTGGTTCTTGTTCAGAAATGGATGAATTCAACTTGTTGAAAGCAGTAAATAATGCAGTTGAAGCTTTAAGTTCGTAACTCTACCACATCCTCATTTCTTCCCCTTTTACAGTTCTATCATGATCTTATATAAGACTTGCTCCTGCCCAAAATGCTAGATATATCATTCCCTGGAAAATTAACCCAAAAAGATGATTAGATATTTTAAGATTTTTGTGCATAGTGGTTAACACAAAAATTAGAGTGAGTTACCGAAGAGAAACAAATTTCTGCTCCGATTGAAATAGGTAGCAATTTCTCTTGTCAAGTCACTAGTACATGGTATGCATCTATACGTGACACATTAGGAAATAAACAATGGTAGCAGTAATTTAGATATTTGTATACTTTTTCAGGATAATTTACTTGTATAAATCATTTGGGAAGCAAAACTACATGATTATTCTAAAAGCGATTCCAATACATGTTTGTCCTCCAATCTATTATGTAAATTGTGTGGATTTAACGATTTTCTTTTGTTCATAACTACCTACTAAAACCAACAATTAATGAAAAAGAGAAAGCTAGGCTAAATCATGGTATCTGAACCTGTTTTAGGTGCGAAATGCAATAAATTATGGTGAAAACAACAATTAACGTGCGTGAAAAGCTACTAACATAAAACATAATAAAAACACAGCGATTTACCATAGGCGCAGGGAGGTAAATTGTGGGATTTGTGCTGTATGGATAAATCATGGTGAAAGGCCACAATTTAATATGGAAGCTGTGAGATCCCACGAATTAGTATGAAACGGGATGATATATAAATCTGGTGTGAAGCCTTTTTAATAGAAGAGCTAGATGATTAAAACATTATTTAAAGCTACGATTTAGCATCTTTAAACATTGGCAAGAGATGTCACAGCGGGATTCACTGGATTCACTGCAACACACAACAAAAAATGATGGGATTATCTGGATGAACTATACCAGATAAATAGAATTGTTTATACGGTAGGTGTCATAAATCAAGGGGTTAGTAATTTTAATATTTTTAATTATTTTTTGTAGTGGTTTGAGTATAATAGATATCTTTAGCGTGAATAGCTCACGTGTTACGATTTATTAATTTTTTTAATTATATTGTTTTATTATGTTAGATGGTAACATGTTGATAATTGTAGACTTGCCTTATAGCTCATGTCAGATTAATGGAGAGGATATAGGTGATTGTTCGATGTTAGAAATTTGGTTGTAATACATTGTGTTTAACAATCGATTAGTTGTATACTTGAAGCATGTGAGATTGGTCTTAAAAAATTAATCCGAATGTGCTATTAGTTTGGATTGAACTTTGATTGAACATGATCAAATATATGCATGCATTTTGTGTGATTTTTTTTGTAGCCTAGCCATTGTATCATTAATATGACGAGGCAGTAGAAGATGCTATTACATGATCGCATCGCCCCTTATTTTTAACTTGTTAGGTTGTACCATCTTGCCAGGTTTCATGAGTAGTGGTTTAAGTTTGATGAGGTCCTTATTAGTGTATTTATAAAGTGGTGTTGTCCAAAGAAGCACACTCTTCATATGTCATTTGAGGAGTGTACGATCACGTTGTAGAATGTTGATTATTAGTTTGATCTTTCAATAGATGGTGAGGTTGTGAGTAATTGTCTTTACTATTTTGAGCCATTTATGCCCGAAAGGAAGTCTGCATAGATTTAATTTAGGAGTTATTTGGTCATTTTGTGAACTTCCTCTTGACAAGTATATTATGAAGTACACTATCACTGATACTTAGTTTCAAGGGAGATTTAGGATTCACCAACTGATACCAATGAGAAGACTATGAAGATTTATGCTTTGACATATATTATGATGCATTTATTGACCCAACTGTTCAGAGATAAGCTCGGGACTCGAGCTCACATTCGATGGTTGTCCTATGTTACCAATCTGGATAAGTTGAGAAAGCATAGTTGGTCCTTCGCCATGTTGGCATGGTTGTACTATAACACCGTTGCATATGTCGCGTCACTAACCTAAATGTTATCTAGCTAATAGGTCTTTTGATATTACTTCATTGACTTTTTGGTGTTTTCCGACATTGAGACCTTAAATTATATTTGATTGGCCATTTGCTTCTAGAAATATTTTTTATAAGGAAAAGTATATGGAGTCAACTACCCTATAAGGCAACTAAGCAAACTCCCCTCTCAATCTAATTTTGAAATTCAAAAAATTAGGTTTTTGCACTCTCTACATATCTGCGTCGTACAATCGCAAGACATAAAATCACTCACTATACGATCTCTCATCCTCTCTCAATCACTCTTCCTTCCATACACGGCGTCGTTGACGTCTGTCACCGTTGAAATTTGCCTCCCGCCCCCTAGCACGCCGCTGTCGCCTATCATGCTGCGCCCCTACCATCACGTCGCACTCCTTCCGTCACCCATGGCATCGCGCCCCTGCCCTCGCTAGCACTACATATTAAAACAACGATTAATGAAAGAGGGAAATCCAGGCTAAATCATGGTATCTGAACCTGTTTTAGGTGCATAATGCAACAAATTACGATGAATACAATGATTTATGTGCCTGAAAAGCTATTAATATAAAACATAGCAAACACACAGTGATTTACCATAGGCGCGTGGAGGTAAACTGTGGGATTTATGCAGTGTTGATAAATCAGGGTGAAAAGTCACGATTTAATATGGAGGCTGCTTAAATCATAATGAAATCCCACGAATTAGTGTGAAGCAAGATGCTATATAAATCTGGTGTGAAGCCGTTTTAATAGAAGAGCTAGATGATTAAAACATTATCTAAAGTTATGTTTTAGTATCTTCAAACACAGCGGAATTCACTGCAACACGCAACAAAAAATGATGGGATTATCTGGACCAACTATATCAGATAAATAGAATTGCCCATACGGTAGGTGTCATAAATCAAGGGGTTAGTAATTTTAATATTTTTAATTATTTTCTGTAGTGGTTTGAGTATAATAGATATCTTTATTATGTTAGATGGTAACATGTTGATAATTGTAGACTTGTCTTATAGCTCATGTCAGATTAATAGAGCGGATATAGGTGATTGTTCGATGTTAGAAATTTGGTTGTGATACATTGTGTTTAACAATCGATTAGTTGTATACTTGTAGCATGTGAGATTGGTCTTAAAAAATTAATCCGAACGTGCTATTAGTTTGGGTTGAACTTTGATTGAACATGATCTAAATATATACATACATTGTGTGATTTTTTTATGGCTGAGCCATTGTATCATTAACATGACGAGGCAGTAGAAGATGCTATTACATGACCGCATCATCCCTTATTTTTAACTTGTTAGGTTGTACCATCTTGCCAGGTTTCATGAGTAGTGGTTTAAATTCGATGAGGTACTTATTAGTGCATTTATATAATGGTGTCGTCCAAAAAAGCACATTATTCATATGTCATTTGGGCAATGTACGATCACATTGTAGAATGTTTATTATTAGTTTGATCTTTCAATAGATGGTGACGTTGTGAGTAACTGTCTTTAAGATTTTGAGCCATTTATGCCCGAAGGGAAGTCTGCATAGATTTGATTTAGGAGTTATCTGGTCATTTGGTGAACTTCCTCTTAACAAGTATACTATGAAGTACATTATCACTGATAACTTGTTTCAAGGGAGAGTTATCCTTCTTCAACTTATACCAATGAGAATACTATGAAGATTTATGCTTTGACATACATTATGATGCATTCATTGACCCAACTGTTCAGAGATAAGCTCGGGACTCTAGTTCACATTCGATGGTTGTCCTATGCTACCAATCTGGATAAGTTGAGAAAGTAAAGTTAGTCCTTCACCATGTTGGCATGGTTGTACTGTAACACCGTTGCATGTGTCGCGTTGGTGCACGAAAATTACACTCACACTATGTAATTCCGCACAACTAACCAACAAGTGCACTGGGTCGTCCAAGTAATACCTTACGTGAGTAAGGGTCGAATCCCACGGAGATTGTCGGCTTGAAGCAAGCTATGATTATCTTATTATTCTTAGTCAGGATACCAATAGGGTTCTTTAGTTTCAATTGTAAAAAGTGAAAGAGAATGAAATAAGTAATTGTTACGCAGTAATGGAGAATATGTTGGAGTTTTGGAGATGCTTTGTCTTCTGAATCTCTGCTTTCCCCCTGTCTTCTTCTTCATGCACGCAAGGTTCCTCCTATGGCAAGCTATGTGTTGGTGGATCACCGTTGTCAATGGCTACCATCCGTCCTCTTAGTGAAAATGGTCCAAATGCGCTGTCACTGCACGACTAATCATCTGTCGGTTCTCGATCATGTCGGAATAGGATCCATTGATCCTTTTGCGTCTGTCACTACGCCCAACACTCGCAAGTTTGAAGCTCGTCACAGTCATCCAATCCCTGAATCCTACTCGGAATACCAATGAATTCTAGCTTATACCACGAAGATTCTGATTAAGAAATCCAAGAGATATTCATTCAATCGAAGGTAGAACGGAGGTGGTTGTGAGGCACGTGTTCATAGATTGAAATGGTGATGAGTGTCACGGATCATCACCTTCATCATGGTTAAGTACGAATGAACATCTTAAAGAGAAACAAGCGTGTTTGAATAGAAAACAGAAATAATTGCATTAATTCATCGAGACGCTACAGAGCTCCTCACCCCCAACAATGGAGTTTAGAGACTCATGCCGTCAAAAAGTACAAAGTTCAGATCTAAAATATCATGAGATACAAAATAAGTCTCTAAAAGTTGTTTAAATACTAAACTAGTAACCTAGGTTTACAAAAAATGAGTAGACTAAGATAGATGGTGCAGAAATCTACTTCTGGAGCCCACTTGGTGTGTGCTGGGGCTGAGACTTGAGCTTCTCACGTGCCTGAACTGTTTCTGGAGTTAAACGTCAGGTTGTAACCTGTTTCTGGCATTTAACTCCAACTTGCAACTTGTTTCTGGCGTTTAACGCCAGAATGCAACATGGAATTGGCGTTAAACGCCAGTTTATGTCATTTATCTTCGAGCAAAGTATAGACTATTATATATTGTTGGAAAGCTCTGGATGTCTACTTTTCAACCCAATTAAGAGCGCACCAATTGGACTATTGTAGCTCCAAAAAATCTATTCGGAGTGCAGGGAGGTCAGAATCCAATAGCATCAGCAGTCCTTTTTCAACCTGAATCAGATTTTTGCTCAGCTCCCTCAATTTCAGCCAGAAAATACCTGAAATCACAGAAAAACACACAAACTCATGTTAAAGTCCAGAAATATGAATTTTGCTAGAAACTAATAAAAATATACTAAAAACTAACTAAAACATACTAAAATCCACATGAAATTACCCCCAAAAAGCGTATAAAATATCCGCTCATCACAACACCAAACTTAAACTGTTGCTTGTCCCCAAGCAACTAGATAAATAAAATAGGATAAAAAGAAATTAAGAAGCAATAATATCTCAGAGTTTTAAGTGAAGCTCAGATTCTAATTAGATGAGTGGGACTAGTAGCTTTTTGCTTCCGAACAGTTTTGGCATCTCACTTTATCCTTTGAAATTCAGAATGATTGGCATCCATTAGGAACTCAGAATTCAGATAGTATTATTGATTCTCCTAGTTTAATATGTTGATTCTTGAACACAACTACTTTATGAGTTTTGGCCGTGGCCCTAAGCATTTTGTTTTCCAGTATTACCACCGGATACATAAATGCCACAGACACATAACTGGGTGAACCTTTTCAGATTGTGACTTAGCTTTGCTAGAGTCCCCAATTAGAGGTGTCCAGAGTTCTTAAGCACACTCTTTTGCCTTGGATCACGACTTTAATCACTCAGTCTCAAGCTTTTCACTTGGACCTATATGCCGCAAGCACATGGTTAGGGACAGCTTGATTTAGCCGCTTAGGCCTAGAATTATTTCCTTGGGCCCTCCTATCCATTGATGCTCAAAGTCTTGGATCCTTTTCACCCTTGCCTTTTGGTTTAAAGGGCTATTGGCTTTTTCTACTCCTCTTTCTCTTTTTTCTCTCTTTTTTTTTCACTGATTTTTCTTGCTTCAATAATCAATTTCATGATTTTTCAGATCAACAATAATATTTCTCTTGTTCATCATTCTTTCAAGAGCCAACAATTTTAACATTCATAAAATTCAACATAAAAAATATGCACTGTTCAGGCATTCATTAAGAAGACAAAAAGTATTGCCACCACATCTAAATAATTAGAATTTTCCTTATTAAAAACTCGATAAAATATTGCCTCTTTATTCTAAAAATCTACTATTTTATTTATGTTTGATGATGATGAGAAAAATAAATTATAGCTTAATTGGAGATAAAATCAAAATAGATATACTAATTACTACTACTAATATATAACTTCTAAGGTAAATTCCTAATAAGAACAATTATCACAGAGTTAAGGCAAAGATTAGGACTCAACAACCTTTATTTTGGGAGGTGGATGCTCCTTTAATCTTTGGGGTGCTTGGCCCTTCAAGAGACAGCTTCTGACGCTTCAGTTCTCTCAGTTCATGCCCTTGCTCTTCTTGTTCCTTAAGCAGTTTGCAAAGCATGCTATTTTGATTTTGCTATTCTTCCTTTAGTTGCTCCATAGCTTCTTGCAATTTGGTGACAGATGCTTCAAAGCGCTCCCAGTATTTAATTTGAGGGATTTTCGGGAGGAACTCCTGTGCTTTCCTCTTGATGGGGTCGTCCTGCACTTGTTGTCCTTCCATTGACTTTTTAGTGATCTGTCGCTCAACTGAGATATACTCAATTACTCCCATCTTTACCCCAGCATCTTTACATAGCTTAGAGATTAAGCTTGGAAAAGCCAATTTGGCATCTTTGGAGTTCTTGTTTGCAATTGTGTAAAGTCACAAGAAATCAGCTAATGAACATCCACTTCTTTTCCCAACATAATGCAATGGATCATTACTGCTCTTTTGATGGTGACTTCAGAGCGGTTGCTAGTGGGCAGTATAGAACACCCAATGAAGTCCAGCCAGCCTCTGGCGACTGGTTTGAGATCTTCTCTCTTGAGTTGATTTGGGACACCCTTAGTGCTGGTTATCCACTTGGTTCCAGGGAGGCATATGTCCTCTAGAATTTCGTCCAAGCCCTTATTTGTTCTCATCATTCTCCTATTAAAGGAGTCTGGGTCATCTTTCAGTTGAGGTAGCTTAAAGATCTCCCTGATTTTGTCAGGGTGAAGGTGAACAATCTTCCCTCTAACCAAGGTCCGATAATCATAGAAGGTGGTTCCAGCTATTCTTTGCCTGTCTATTTGCCACAGATTAGAGTAGAATTCTTGAACCATGTTTCTTCCCACCTTTGTTTCAGGATTAGCTAGGATTTCCCAGCTCTTGTTTTGAATTTGCTCTTGGATCTCTGGATATTCGTCTTCTTTCATATCGAATTTAACTTCCGGGATCACTGACCTTAGACCCATTATTTTGTAGTAATGGTCTGAATGTTCTTTGGTTAAGAACTTCCCTTGATTCCAAAGTGGTTTTGGAATATTCTCTTTCTTGCCTCTTGGAGTGGTTTGTTTTTCCTTAGGAGCCATGATCTTAGTGGGTATTGGTTTAGTGATCACGGATAAACACACCAAACTTAGAGGTTTACTTTTTCTCAAGCAAAAGAAAGGAAATGAGAGGGATAGAAGCAGAGCCAATTTCGAATGGTGGAGGAGAGGAGGGAGGCCGAATGTGGATTTAAAGGGAAGGGGGTGGGTTTTTCGAAAATTTTGAAAAAGATAAGATAGAAGATATGATTTGTAAAAGATAAGTATGATAGGAAAAAGATATAATTTAAAATTTGAAAGGTTATTATGAAAGATATTTGAAAAAGATAAATCTGAATTTTGAAAAGAAGATATGATGAGTTTAAAAAGATTTGAAAAGAATTTAAAAAGATAATTGAGTTTTGAAAAAGGTTTGAAAAGATTTTGAAGAAGAATTAAGAAAAAAAGTTTAGGATTAAAAATTTTTGGAATTGAAGTTGAGAGATGAGAGTTTGTAACATGTTTATGCAAGAAATCATGAATTGAAACATGAAAAATGGAAAAAATTTGAAGTGAAAAACGAATTTACCTCCTCCCCACAATCCTGGCGTTAAACGCCCAAACGCTGCATGTTTTGGGCGTTTAACGCCCATTTGTATCTTCTCCTGGGCGTTTAACGCCCAGCTGTAGCATCTGGTTGGCGTTAAACGCCAGAAAATCCTATATCACTGGGCATTTTTCTGAACGCCCAGGATGCTGCGAATCTGGCGTTAAACGCCCAGTAGATGCTCCTTTTGGGCGTTTAACGCCCAAAACAGCTCTTACTGGCTTTTTCGCACCAGTGAGCTTCTTGTTGCTGTTTTATCCTCTGAATCCTTCTGTAACTCTGTGAACTCATGCAATTGCTATTTTACCTTGAAGATAATTAGTATGAACCTATAAAATTCAATTAATTAACAAAATGGCTGGGTTGCCTCCCAGCAAGTGCTTCTTTATTGTCTTTAGCTGGACTATTACTGAGCTTTAATCAAGTCTCAGTTTTGAGCATTCTTGCTCAAAATTGCTTTCAAGATAATGTTTGACTCTCTGTCCATTGACAATGAACTTTTTGTTAGAATCATTATCCTGAAGCTATATGTATCCATATGGTGACACACTTGTAATCACATATGGACCTCTCCATCAGGATTTTAATTTTTCGGGGAATAATCTGAGCCTAGAATTAAATAGTAGAACTTTCTGCCCTGGCTTAAAGACTCTGGATGACAGCTTCTTATCATGCCATCTTTTTGCTTTCTCTTTGTAAATTTTTGCATTTTCGAAAGCATTGAGTCTGAATTCCTCTAGCTCATTTAATTGGAGCAATCATTTTCTCCAGCTAACTTGGCATCAAGGTTTAGGAATCTGGTTGTCCAGTAGGCCTTATATTCCAATTCCACTGGCAAGTGACATGCTTTTCCATACACAAGCTGGTATGGAGAGGCCCCTATAGGAGTCTTGAATGCTGTTCTGTATGCCCACAGAGCATCATCCAAGCTTCTTGCCCAATCCTTTTCTACGATTAATCACAGTCCGTTCTAGGATTCTTTTAAGTTCTCTATTAGAGACTTCAGCTTGCCCATTTTTCTGTGGATGATATGGAGTTGCCACCTTGTGGCTGACTCCATATCAAACCATAGCAGAGTAAAGCTGTTTATTGCAGAAATGAGCGCCCCAATCACTGATTAGTACTCTAGGGACACCAAATCTGCTGAAGATATGTTTCTGGAGGAATTTCAGCACTGTCTTAGTATCATTAGTGGGTGTTGCAATAGCTTCCACCCATTTGGATACATAATCCACTGCCACCAGAATATAAGTGTTTGAGTATGATGGTGGGAAAGGCCTCATGAAGTCAATACCCCATACATCGAAAAACTCAATCTCCAAGATCCCTTGTTGAGGCATGGCATAACTATGAGGTAGATTGCCAAATATTTGGCAACTGTCACAATTAAGTACAAACTCTCGAGAGTCTTTTTGGAGAGTAGGCCAATAGAAGCCACATTAGAGGACTCTTGTGGCTGTTCGCTCACTTCCAAAATGTTCTCTATATTGTTATCCATGGCAATGCCATAGGATCTTTTGTGCTTCTTCTTTAGGCACTGATGAGCGGATAATTTATACGCTTTTTGGCATTATTTTTAGATAGTTTTTAGTATAATCTAGCTACTTTTAGAGATGTTTTCATTAGTTTTTATGCTAAATTCACATTTCTGGACTTTACTATGAGTTTGTGTGTTTTTCTGTGATTTCAGGTAATTTCTGACTAAAATTGAGGGACCTGAGCAAAACTCTGATAAGGAGGCTGACAAAGGACTGCTGATGTTGTTGGATTCTGACCTCCCTGCACTCGAAATGGATTTTATGGAGCTACAGAACTTCAAATGGCGCGCTCTCAACGTCGTTGGAAAGTAGACATCCAGAGCTTTCCAGCAATATATAATAGTCCATACTTTATTCGGGATTAGGCGACGCAAACTGGCGCTCACGCCAGTTCTACGCTGCATTCTGGAGTCAAACGCCAGAAACACGTCACGAACCAGAGTTGAACGCCAAAAACATGTTACAACTTAGTGTTCAACTCCAAGAGAAGCCTCTGCATGTGTAAAGTTCAAGCTCAGCCCAAGCACATACCAAGTGGGCCCCGGAAGTGAATTTCTGCATCAATTACTTACTTTTGTAAACCCTAGTAGCTAGCCTAGTATAAATAGGACATTTATTATTGTATTAGACATCCTGGATCCTGGATTGTATTTTTTATCCTGTGATCACATTTTAGGGGTTGGCCATTCGACCATGCCTGAACCTTCATCACTTATGTATTTTCAACGGTGGAGTTTCTACACACCATAGATTAAGGGTGTGGAGCTGTGCTGTACCTCGAGTTTTAATGCAATTACTACTATCTTTTATTCAATTTCAATCTTATTTCTATTCTAAGATACTACTCGTACTTCAATCTGATGGATGTGATGATCCGTGACACTCATCATCATCCGTCCCTATGAATGCGTGCCTGACAACCACTTTCGTTCTACAAGCGAAGGCTAGAGTGTGTATCTCTTGGATTCCTGATGCACGACGCATGGTTGCCCTCAGCTGACAACTGAGCCTTCCATTCCGTGAGATCAGAGTCTTTGTGGTATAAGCTAGAATTGATGGCGGCATTCATGAGAATGCAGAAATTCTAAACCTTGTCTGTGGTATTCCGAGTAGGATTTCGGGATTGAATGACTATGACGAGCTTCAAACTCACGATTGTTGGGCGTGATGACAAATGCAAAAGAATCAAGGGATTCTATTCCAACATTATCGAGAACCGACAGATGATTAGCCGTGCCGTGACAGAGCATTTGGACCTTTTTCACTGAAAAGATGGGATGTAGCCATTGACAACGGTGATGCCCTACATACAGCTTGCCATGGAAAGGAGTAAGAAGGATTGGATGAAGGCAGTAGGAAAGCAGAGATTCAGAAGGAGCACAACATCTTCATACGCCTATCTGAAATTCACATCGATGATCTACATAAGTATTTCTATCTTTATTTTCTGTTTATTTATTATTATTATTATTCAAAAACTCCATAACCATTTATTATCTGCCTGATTGAGATTTACAAGATGACCATAGCTTGCTTCATACCAACAATCTTCGTGGGATCGACCCTTACTCACGTAAGGTTTATTACTTGGACGACCCAGTGCACTTGCTAGTTAGTTGTGCGAAGTTATGAAGAAAGTGCTGAGTTAGTAGATGCGCATACCAAGTTGAATGCCATTATTAGAAATCACAATTTCGTGCACCAGGCACACATCTACGGATTACTCCGTCTGCATATCTCTTGAAGAGATATAGTTCATCACAAAGATAGTACTTTGCATTGTGATCAATTTCTTTGATTGCTGCCTACTATACTCTTTGGGTATGAATCTCACAGCCTTGTAGTTTGCAATGTCTGTAAACCATGGTACTTCCTGAATGGCAAAGAGTTGCTCATTCGAAAAGTTTTCAGAGATCTCAGTAAGAGGGAGGGACGCCCCTTCTACTGGTTCTATTCGGGACAGGTGATCTGCTATTTGGTTCTCCGTCCCTTTTCTGTCTCTTATTTCTATATCAAACTTTTGCAGAAGCAGCACCCATCTTATGAGTCTAGGTTTTGAATCCTGCTTTGTGAGTAGATATTTAAGAGCAGCATGGTCAGTGTACACAATCACTTTTGATCCTACTAAATAAGACCTGAACTTGTCAATGGCATAAACCACTGCAAGTAACTCTTTTTCTGTGGTTGTGTAGTTCTTCTATGTGTCATTTAGAATATGACTGGCATAATAAATGACGTGCATAAGCTTGTCATGCCTTTGTCCTAACACTGCACCAATGGCATGGTCACTGGCACCACACATTAATTCAAATGGTAATGTCCAGTCTGGTGCAGAGATGACTGGTGCTGTGACCAGCTTAGCTTTCAGAGTCTCAAACACCTGCAGACACTCCTTATCAAAGATAAATGATGTGTCAGCAGCTAGCAGATTACTCAGAGGTTTGGCGATTTTTGAGAAATCTTTTATAAACCTCGTATAGAATCCTGCATGCCCTAGAAAGCTTATGATTGCCTTAACATTGGCAGGTGATGGTAATTTTTCAATTATCTCTACCTTAGCTTGATCCACCTTTATTCCCTTGTTCGAAATTTTGTGCCCAAGGACAATTCCTTCAGTCACCATAAAGTGACATTTCTCCCAGTTTAAAACCAGATTAGTCTCTTGGCATCTCTTTAGAACAAGTGCTAGATGGTCAAGACAGGAGCTGAATGAGCCTCTAAATACTGAAAAGTCATCCATGAAGACTTCCAGAAATTTTTTCACCATATCAGAGAAAATAGAGAGCATGCATCTTTGAAATGTTGCAGGTGCATTGCACAGACCAAATGGCATCCTTCTGTATGCAAATACTCCGGATGGACATGTGAATGTTGTTTTCTCTTGATCTTGGAGATCTACTGTAATTTGATTATAACCTGAATATCCATCCAGGAAGCAGTAGTATTCATGACCTGCTAGTCTTTCTAGCAACTGGTCTATGAATGGTAAAGGAAAATGATCCTTTCTAGTAGCTGTATTGAGCCTTCTGTAATCAATACACATACGCCACCCTGTAACTGTTCTTGTAGGAACTAGTTCATTTTTTTCATTATGAACCACTGTCATGCCACCCTTCTTAGGTACGACTTGGACAGGGCTTACCTAGGAGCTATCAGAAATAGGATAAATAATCACAGCCTCTAGTAATTTAGTGACTTTCTTCTGCACTACCTCCTTCATGGCTGGATTCAGCCGCCTCTGTGGTTGAACCACTGGCTTAGCGTCACCCACCAACAGGATCTTGTGCATGCATCTGACTGGGCTAATGCCTTTAAGATCACTGATGGACAACCCAAGAGCTGTCTTGTGTGTCCTTAGCAATTGAATTAGTGCTTCCTCTTCCTGTGGCTCTAAGGTAGAGCTTATGATTACAGGAAAGGTATCACCTTCTCCCAGAAATGCATATTCCAGGGATGGTGGTAATAGTTTGAGCTCGGGTTTGGGAGGTTTCTCCTCTTCCTGAGGGATTCTCAGAGGTTCTATTATTCTCTCTGGTTCCTCTAGATCAGGCTGAGCATCTTTAAAGATATTCTCTAGCTCTCATTCGAGACTCTCAGTCATATTGACCTCTTTTACCAGAGAGTCAATAATATCAATGCTCATGCATTCGTTTGGGGTTTCTGGATGCTGCATAGCTTTGACAACATTTAACTTAAACTCGTCCTCATTGACTCTTAGGGTTACTTCCCCTTTTTGGACGTCAATGAGGGTTCGTCCAGTTGCTAGGAAAGGTCTTCCTAGAATGAGAGTTGCACTCTTGTGCTCCTCCATTTCTAGCACCACAAAGTCAGTGGGAAAGGTAAATGGCCCAACCTTGACAATCATGTCTTCAATCACGCCTGATAGGTATTTAATGGAGCCATCAGCAAGTTGGAGACATGTCCGGGTTGGTTTGACTTCTTCAGTCAAACCAAGCTTTCTGATAGTAGATGCAGGTATTAGGTTGATACTTGCCACAAGATCACATAGAGCTTGCTTGGTACAAGTACCCTCTAATGTGCACGGTATCAAAAAGCTTCCGGGATCTTTAAGCTTTTCTGGTAAGCTTTTCAGAATGACTGCACTGTATTCTTCAGTGAGGTAAACTTTTTCAGTTTCTCTCCAATCCTTCTTATGACTTAAGATCTCTTTCACGAACTTAGCATAAGAGGATATTTGCTTAAGTGCCTCTGCATCAAGAGTCCTGAGATAGTCTGCAAAGCGGGCAAATTGCTTATCCTGTTCTGCTTGGCAGAGTTTCTGAGGATAAGGCATTTTGGATTTGTATTCCTCAACCTTAGTTGCTGCATATTTATTGCCTACATATGTGGGTTGAGAAGCCTTTTTAGAGGGGTTGCTATCAGCACTTGTATGTGTCTGATCCCCCACTGGTGTTTGAATGCCAGGGTGGAAGCTGGAGTGGCGTTAGACGCCAACTCCTTACCTGTCTCTGGCATCTGAACGCCAGAACTGAGCTTCCTTTGGGCGTTCAACGCCAACTCCTTGCCTGTTTCTGGTGTTTGAACGCCAGAACTAAGCATGGGTTGGGCGTTTAACGCCAGCTCTCCACCCTTTTCTGGTGTTTGAACGCCAGAATTATTCCTCTCTGAGCTCTTACTGTCCTCAGAGGGATTTTGGGTAGCAGTTTGTTCATTTCTTGGCTTCCTACTGCCTTGAAGTGAGGTATTTAATGTTTTCCCACTTCTTAATTGAACTGCTTGGCACTCTTCTATTATTTGTTTTGATAACTTCTGTTCTGTTTGCTTCAACTGCACTTCCATATTCATATTAGTCATTCTTGTGTCTTGTAGTATCTCCTTGAATTCGGCTAGCTATTTTGTTAGAAAATCTAATTGCTGATTGAATTCAGTAACTTGTTCTGCAGGACTGAGTTCAGCAGTTACTGTTTTAGCCTCTTCTTTCATGGAAGGTTCACTGCGTAGGTACAGATGCTAATTTCTGGAAATTGTATCAATGAGCTCTTGAGCTTCTTCAATTATTTTTCTCATGTGGATAGATCCACCAGCTGAGTGGTCTAGAGAAATCTGAGCTTTCTCTGTAAGCCCATAATAGAAGATGTCTAACTGCACCCACTCTGAAAATATTTCAGAGGGGCATTTTCTTAGCATCTCTCTGTATCTCTCCCAGGCATCATAAAGGGATTCATTATCTCCTTGTTTAAAGCCTTGGATGCTCAGCCTTAGCTATGTCATCCGTTTTGGAGGGAAATATTGATTCAAGAATTTTTCTGACAGCTATTTTCATGTCCTTATGCTAGCCTTAGGTTGGTTATTTAACCACCTCTTAGCTTGGTCTTTTACAGCAAATAGAAAGAGTAATGATCTTTAGACATCCTAATCTACTTCCTTATCATGTATTGTGTCAGCAATTTGTAAAAATTGTGCTAGAAACTCTGTAGGTTCTTCCTGTGGAAGACCAGAATATTGGCAACTTTGCTGCACCATGATAATGAGTTGAGGATTCAACTCAAAACTACTAACTCCGATGGAGGGTATACAGATACTACTCCCATACGAAGCAGTAGTGGGGTTAGCATATGACCCCAGAGTCCTTCTGGACTGTTCAGTTCCACTTAAGTCCATGATGGAGAAAGGAAGATGATGTGGATTTATTTTATTATATAAGAAAAATAATTTTCGAAATAATAAAATGAAATAAAATAAAAACTAAAATAAAAAAAGATTTTGAAAATATTTTATGAAGATTTTTGAAAAAGTGGGGAGAGAGAAAGTGGTTAGGATATTTTTGAAAAAGATGTGATTTTTTTAAAAAAAATCTTAAAAGGATAAGATTTTGAACAATTTTTGAAATTGAAATCTGAATTTTTATGAAAAATTTCGAAATATTTGCTTAAAAATAGTTAAAAAAGATATTTTTATTTTTGAATTTTATTATGAAAGAGAGACTCAAGAAAAAACATGAAGAAGACTCAACAACACCTTGAAGACTCACAAGAACAACAAGAACAAAAGAAAGAACACCAAACTTAAAATTTTTGGAAAACCAAAATAAATTTTCGAAAATTAAATAAAATTAACAAGAGAACACCAAACTTAAGGTTTGGCACAAGATTTAATCAAAGAAAATTTATTTTTGAAAAAATTTTAAAAGTAAGATACCCAATTGCCAAGAACATAAGCCAACGCTCTAGCCAACTGAGCTATAAATTTAACATGTTTTAAAAAAGTATTTAATAAATAAAATTTTTTTCAAAACTAAAAATTTGAAAAAGCACAAGAAAAACAAGAAAAGACACAAAACAAGACAAACCAAAGATCAAACAAGAAAAATTGACAAGAACAATTTGAAGATCAAGGAAAAACAAAGAACATGCAATTCGAAAATTGAAAGACAAAGAAAAGCATGCAATTGACACCAAACTTAAAACATGACACCAAACTCACAGAAAAAATAAAAATAAAAAATAATATTTTTGAAAAAATTTTTGAAAAGAAAATAAAAGACTTTGACCCAAAAGACAAAATTTTCCTAATCTAAGGAACAAAATTCACCGTCAGTTGTTCAAACTCAAACAAACCCCGACAACAGCGCCAAAAACTTGATGCACAAAAATTGCACTCACACTATGTAATTCCGCACAACTAACCAGCAAGTGCACAGTTTCAATTGTAAAAAGTGTTAGTTTCAGTTGTAAAAAGTAAAAGAGCATAAAATTAGTAATTGTTACGCAGTAATGGAGAATATGTTGGAGTTTTGGAGATGCTTTGTCTTCTGAATCTCTGCTTTCCCCCTGTCTTCTTCTTCATGCATGCAAGGTTCCTCCTATGGCAAGCTGTGTGTTGGTGGATCACCGTTGTCAATGGCTACCATCCGTCCTCTCAGTGAAAATGGTCCAAATGCGCTGTCACCGCACGGCTAATCATCTGTCGATTCTCGATCATGTCGGAATAGGATCCATTGATCCTTTTGCGTCTGTCACTACGCCCAACACTTGCGAGTTTGAAGCTCGTCACAGTCATCCAATCCCTGAATCCTACTCGAAATACCACAGACAAGGTTTAGACTTTCCGGATTCTCAAGGATGCTGCCAATGAATTCTAGCTTATACCACGAAGATTCTGATTAAGAAATCCAAGAGATATTCATTCAATCGAAGGTAGAACGGAGGTGGTTATCAGGAACGCATTCATAGATTGAGAATGGTGATGAGTGTCACGGATCATCACCTTCATCATGGTTGAGTACGAATGAACATCTTAAAGAGAAACAAGCGTGTTTGAATAAAAAACAGAAATAATTGCATTAATTCATCGAGACGCTGCAGAGCTCCTCACCCCCAACAATGGAGTTTAGAGACTCATGCCATCAAAAAGTACAAAGTTCATATCTAAAATGTCATGAGATACAAAATAAGTCTCTAAAAGTTGTTTAAATACTAAACTAGTAACCTAGGTTTACAGAAAATGAGTAGACTAAGATAGATGGTGCAGAAATCCACTTCTGGGGCCTATTTGGTGAGTGCTGGGGCTGAGACTTGAGCTTCTCACGTTCCTGGGCTATTTCTGGAGTTAAACGTCAGGTTGTAACCTGTTTCTGGCGTTTAACTCCAACTTGCAACTTGTTTCTGGCGTTCAACGCCAGAATGCAACATGGAACTGGCGTTAAACGCCAGTTTACGTCATTTATCTTCGAGCAAAGTATGGACAATTATATATTGTTGGAAAGCCCTGGATGTCTACTTTCCAACCCAATTGAGAGCGCGCCAATGGGACTCCTGTAGCTCCAAAAAATTCATTCCGAATGCAGGGAGGTCAGAATCCAACAGCATCAGCAGTCCTTTTTCAGCCTGAATCAGATTTTTGCTCAGCTCCCTCAATTTCAGCCAGAAAATATCTGAAATCACAAAAAAATATACAAACTCATAGTAAAGTCCAGAAATATAAATTTTGCCTATAAACTAATAAAAATATACTAAAAACTAACTAAAACATACTAAAATCTACATGAAATTACCTCCAAAAAGCGTATAAAATATCCGCTCATCACGCGTCACTAACCTAAATGTTATCTAGCTAATAGGTCTTTTGATATTACTCTATTCATCAACTTTTTGGTGTTTTCCGACATTGAGACCTTAAATTACATTTGATTGGCCATTGGCTTCTAGATAATGTTTTTTTATAAGGAAACGTATATGGAGTCAACTCCCCTATAAGGCAACTAAGCCAACTCCCCTATCAATCTAATTTTAAAATTCAAAAAATTAGGTTTTTGCACTCTCTACATATCTACGTCGTACAATCGCAAGACATAAAATCACTCATTATACGATCTCTCATCCTCTCTCAATCACTCTTCCTCCCATCCACGGCGTCGTTGACGTCTGTCACCGTTGACATTTGCCTCCCGCCCCCTATCGCGCCGCTGTCGCCTATCGTGATGCGCCCCTACCATCACGTCGCACTCCTTCCGTCACCCATGGCGTCGTGCCCCTGCCCTCGCTAGCACTACCTATTAAAACAATGATTAATGACAGAGGGAAAGCTAGGCTAAATCATGGTATCTGAACCTATTTTAGGTGCAGAATGCAATAAATTACGGTGAATACAACGATTTACATGCGTGAAAAGCTACTAATATAAAACATAGAAAAACACACAGCGATTTAACATAGGCACATGGAGGTAAATTGTGGGATTTGTGTAGTGTGGATAAATTAGGGTGAAAAGCCACGATTTAATATGGAGGTTGCTTAAATCATAGTGAAATCCCACGAATTAGTGTGAAGCAGGATGCTATATAAATCTGGTGTGAAGCCGTTTTAATAGAAGAGCTAGATGATTAAAACATTATCTAAAGTTACGATTTAGCATCTTCAAACACTGCCAAGAGATGTCACAGCGGGATTCACTACAACATGCAACAAAAAATAATGGGATTATTTGGATCAACTATACCAGATAAATAGAATTGCCCATACGGTAGGTGTCATAAATCACGGGGTTAGTAATTTTAATATTTTTTTATTAATTTTTGTAGTGTTTTGAGTATAATAGATATCTTTAGTGTGAATTGCTCATGTGTTACGATTTATTAATTTTTTAATTATATTGTTTTATTCTGTTAGATGGTAACATGTTGATAATTGTAGACTTGTCTTATAGCTCATGTCAGATTAATGAAGCGGATATAGGTGATTGTTCGATGTTAGAAATTTGGTTGTGATACATTGTGTTTAACAATCGATTAGTTGTATACTTGAAGCATGTGAGATTGGTCTTAAAAAATTAATCCGAACGTGCTATTAGTTTGGGTTGAACTTTGATTGAATATGATCTAAATATATGCATGCATTTTGTGTGATTTTTTTTGTGGCCTAGCCATTTTATCATTAATATGACGAGGCAGTAGAAGATGCTATTACATGATCGTATCACCCCTTATTTTTAACTTGCTAGGTTGTACCATCTTGCCAGGTTTCATGAGTAGTGGTTTAAGTTCGATGAGGTCTTTATTAGTGCATTTATAAAGTGGTGTCGTCCAAATAAGCACATTCTGAATATGTCATTTGGGGAGTGTACGATCACGTTATAGAATGTTGATTATTAGTTTGATCTTTCAATAGATGGTGAGTTGTGAGTAACTGTTTTTCAGATTTTGAGAAATTTATGCCTGTAGAAAAGTCTGCATAGATTTGATTTAGGAGTTATTCGGTCATTTGGTGAGTTTTCTGTTGACAAGTATATTCTAAAGTACACTATCACTGATACCTAGTTTCAAGGGAGATATAGGATTCTCCAACTGATACCAATGAGAATACTGTGAAGATTTATGCTTTGACATACATTATGATGCATTTATCGACCCAACTGTTCAGAGATAAGCTCAGGACTCGAGTTCACATTCGACGGTTTCCCTATGTTACCCATCTGGATAAGTTGAGAAAGTACAGTTGGTCCTTCGCCATGTTGGCATGGTTGTACTGTAATACCGTTGCATATGTCGCATAACTAACCGAAATATTATCTAGCTAATAGGTCTTTCGATACTACTCCATTCATTGACTTTTTGGTGTTTCCCGTCATTGAGACCTTACAATACATTTGATTGGCCATTCGCTTCTAGGTAATATTTTTATAAGAAAAAGTATACGGGGTCAACTCCCCTATAATCCAACTCAGCCAACTCCCCTGTCAATCTGATTTTGAAATTCAAAAAATTAGGTTTTTACACTCTCTACATATCTGCGTCGTACAATCGCAAGACATTAAATCACTCACTATACGATCTCTCATCCTCTCTTAATCACTCTTCCTCCCATCCTTGGCGTCATTGACGTCTGTCACTGTTGACATTTGCTTCCTACCCCCTATCGCGCTGCTGTCGCCCATTGTGCTGTGCCCTTGCCATCACGTTGCACTCCTTCCGTCACCCATGGCATCGCGCCCCTTCCCTCGCGAGCACTCTTGCATTGCGCCACAGTGGATGCGTCCTCCATCGCGTCGCCATCCTTCATCGCATCGCGCCCTCTGCCGCCATTCCCATGTAATTTGGATATTTTTTTGATATAATTTGGATATTTTTTGATATATTTTGAATATTTTTTTGTCCCTTAGTAGGAAATGTATTGTGGTTTAGAATGCGGATGTTTCTTTTAAAAAAACATCCAATTTCAAAATATTTAATTACAAATAAAGAAACATTCACAACCCATGAGAATGAATTTAATGGGATTTGAATTTTTTTCGATGTGATTTGTAATTTTTTTCATGAAAATTGATTTGTTTCGATATAATTTGGATTTTTTTGGTATATTGTGGATGTTTTTTAATCCCTTAGTAGGAAATGTATTATAGTTTAGATAAAAGAAACATCCAATTACAAAAAACATCCAATTACAAAGAAAGAAATATCTACAATCCCAAGAGAATGAGTTTAATGTGATTTGGATGTGTTTTTCACGTAACTTGAATTTTTCAATATAATTTAGACTTTGTTTGTATGTTGTAGATGTTTTTTTGTCCCTTAATAGGAAATTTATTGGGATTAAGAATGCATATGTTTCTCTTACAAAGAAAGAAATATCCAATTACAAAGAAAGAAACAACCACAACTCCTTGAGAATAAATTTTCAGCTCACAAATCCTAACAAATAAAAAAAGTCCAATATTTACAGAATAAAACATCCAATCACTAAGAAAAATCATTCACAATCCCTTATTTTTTTCTTCATGGGTCTTGGGATATAGCCCAAATAGGAGTTGGCTAAAATTAGCTGCACCTCTTGTTAGTTACCGAGTAAAGTTATTTTGATAAAATTATATCGTTTAGTGTATTAATTTAGGTTTATTTATTTCCTTGATAATGGTAAAATGATTGCATTATAGGTGGTGAGAATTTTCTCCATCCTATCATATGAGAGATGTTAGGTTTGTGCAGACGAGGGTGAGGTTGGATATGTTATGATCAACAGATGTAAGTAGTATCTTTAGTGTTTAGTTATTAATATTATATAGCTGTATTTTTGTATCATATTTTAACATGCAATGTTATAACTGTTTTTGTGGGTGCCATATACTTTGGCAGCAATATTTGAAAATCGAATCAGATTGACCAGTCGAACTAATTTAATCATGACTGTTGATCAGTCTGGTTTGGACAGAGATCATAGTAGACCAAATCAAAAATAAAAAAATTGGACCCAAGAAAACTAGTGAACAATTGACCAAAAACCGTTTGGTTTGGTGGTTTGTGAGAAAAGGGCAATTGATGAGCTTTATGTTGCTAAATAAAGTAAGTGTTTTTCCATTATTTTATAGACTTATGGTTCCTAGACTCTTGGGCCGATGCATTATATCTTTCTTTATCTTTTAAATCATTTATAGAAATCAACTAAAAAAATTATATGAACACAACAAACTATATTTGATCTACTCGCTATAACTCGTTGTTACTGACTTATATCTTGGAATTGGAATTGAACATTATAACTTGGTTACAATTATTTGTCTTTAATAGTTTATTAGTAATTGGCCAACAACTACAATTATATTATACTTACAAAAAGAAACAACTCTACAGAAAGGATGTATGATTTTTTTTTATCTAATCTTATCTTCTCAAAAAAATGTATGAAGCACTTACTTGAGATTTAGTGTGCCTTTTTCAAGTATCCATTTTTCATATTCTCTCTGAACCAACTTTGAGTTTATTCAAGGTAGACGAACTAATGACGTGTTGAACAAGAATATGTGGTGCCCATCATGGGGCAAAAATTAAAGTTTTTGTTTTTCTGTCTCAACTAAACCTTTGCCATTTGCAATGGCGACAGTAACAACATTACAGGCTGATAACCAGAGGATGGCTCAGTAGTTGGCCGAGCCTCAGAATGCTCGGGCAGAACACATTGAGGAAGGGGATTATGATTCTAATCCTACTCATGTGTCTAAGACCACAAAGTCAAAGGCAAACCGTTCCAAAAGCATGTTCTGATTATATTGGTGTTAATGCAACTTTTACTTTCGACATCATGGATTTCTAGTTGCCTAGAAATTTTGCTTTCCTAACAACTTTGAAGCCATACAATGGTCTCAGTGATCCTAGGGTACATATTCAAAAATTTCGTTCAATGATGTTGTTAATCTGTGCTTTTGATCCTATTTTTTGTTGTTCTTTTTCCTTGTTTTGCTTGTTTGGTTTTCATCTTTGATATCGTGTCTATTTTTTCCTTTTAGGATTTAACTGATCTATTTGAAGACAACTTTGCTACTTCTATATAAGTTCATGATTTGGACTAACTCAGCACTATCAAGCAAGGACAACATAAGAGCCTCTGAGATTATGTAACTCAGTTTAAGAAAATCGTCATGGACATACCTAATCTTGATCACATGGTTCACTTGCATTCTTTAAAGAGTGAAAATTCCAAAAAAGTATCATAGTGGTCAAGTCTAAAACTCTCATTGAATTCTGAGAAAAAGTAAAAGGTCAAATGGAGATTGAATAGCTCCGACAAGCTCGTCATTCAGAAAAGTCCACAAGTAACAAAGATTATGATCGTGATCATGACAATGAAAATTCCTTTTTGTTTAACCCCACGTTAAGATTCCTACACGCAGTTTAACACTACGAGAGAAGATATCATCAAATAATTCTTAAATGTAAAATTCATCAAACCTCTTCGGAAGGCTGGCATATACCAAGATTAGAAACATGTTGACGAATCCAAGTTTTCTGCTTTCCATTAGAAGTATGGCATGTCATTGATGGTCATGTCCAAAAATGTTCAACATTTACCCCTAACTCAACTCAGGTCGACAAACACTCTTCTGGGTGACACCATTTTAAAGACAAGGGGAAAACTTTAGCTAATCAACCTGGTCAACCTCGACGCATCATAAATTTTATTTCTAGTGGTTTTGCAGATGGATGTACTACTAACTTTGCTAGGAAATGAACATACTAAATTGTGTGGAAAATTGAAGGAGCTCTCCCTGTAAACTCTTTTGAGGTTTTTGTTATTGGGATCGTCTTCCACCTTTTCAATTTGTAGGCAACAACAAACAACTTGGATGATCCAGTCATTATATTCTTATAAGTGGGGGACCTATTGGTACGTAAAATTCTTTTGGATCTAAGAAATAATTTTGACATCTTGTTTTGTTCCACTTCCCAAAAGATGAAGCTCATTGATAAATCCTTAGAACCCTTTTTTGATGAGTTGGTAGGTTTCTCAAGTGACCGCGTCCTAGTTCTTGATTATGTGTTGTTCCAAGCCACCCTTAGTGAGCAATCTCATACTACAACTTTGGATATTTAATATCATGATGTAGACTTCTCTAGTCCATATAACATTATTCTTGGTCACCTTTCTTTAAATGCTTTGAATGTTACTATTTCCATTATTTATCTCTCTGTTAAGTTTCTTGTGTAGGACAACATTATTGCTATTATTCATACCTATTATTAGGAACGTTGGTAATGTTATAGTGCTAGTTTGTGTCAGCCAGTGACAAAATCCAAAGCTCTGCATCATGTACATGAAGTTTATATTTCAAAAAGTGTTCCTACATTTACTGAATTGGATCTAAGAGCGTATATTCAAAATCAACCAATTCCTATGGAGAACTTCGAAAAGTTGCAATTATTTGATAACTCAACAAAATCCATCTATATAGGCAAAGCTCTAAAGGATGATACCCAGACACAACTCATCGCCTTATTACACCATAATATGGACCTCTGATGAATCTATATTTCATGGTATTTATTTGCTCTAATTAGGTGGAATTCATTGACTTTTCTTGTATTTATTCATTGAAATAGCATAGTTTCATGATTTTTTCCTAAATTGTGCTTAAAAGTAAAAGCATGCTTTTTTAGGCTCTAAAATTGCTAAATTTTATTCACTTTAATTTCATTTGATGCCTTGATGTGTTTGTTGAGTGAATTAAGGTTTTGAAGGCAAATATGAATTGAAGAAGTGAGGAAGAAAAGCATGTAAAATGGGAGAATTCAAGAAATGAAGGATTTGTAAAGCTGTCAATCCTGACCTCTCGATACTAAATTTATCATAACTTGAGTTACAGAAGTCCAAATGAGGCGATTTCAGTGGCATTAGAAAGCTAACATTCGATGCTTCAAAATGATACGCATATGTCTATAGTGGAGATGGGGTTTAGGTGTGCGTACACACACAGTTGTACGTACGCACAAGTCCTGACTTGTGACCTCATTAATTGCAACTCTCTGACAGCTTTTTTTGGGATTCCAGAGCTCAATCTAACTCATTTCTGAAGCTATATTTCAAGCCAAATTGAAGAGGGATGAAGGGGGGAGCAATTAGGTTTAGGTTTTTACATGTTTTAGCTTAGTTTTTCTAGAGAGAGAAGCTCCCCCTTCTCTCTAAATATTAGGGTTTCTCGTTTAATTTCTCTTTAATTTTAGTCTTTAATTCCTATTTTAGTATTGTTTCATTTATGTTTTCATGCTTTCTTGTCTTGATTCTCTTCATTTCTCTTGTTATTTTCTCAATTTTGCCACTTTGTTCCATTAATGCAACTTTGATATTTTATCTTTCTTTAATGCTTGTTGTGTTTCTATTATTATTCTCATGCAATTTGTAGTATAGATTTTATTTTTATTGCAATTTATGATATTTTTTCTTTTATGCATGCTACGTGTTTGATAAAATGTCTCTTTTAGCTTTTGTATAGTTTTTCACACTCTTGGCTTAGAATTGGATAATTGGGTGAACTTGAGTTATGGATGTCCATTCTAGATTGTGTTAGGTTATTAGTTGGTTTAGTTTCCATTGACGCTAGTCTTTCACTAAGTTAATTAGTGAGTTGACTAGAACTTATGGATTGAGATTAATAATGCCCTTTTGACTTATCCTCGATGTTAGGACAGCCTAATTGGGATTAATTCTACGCAATTACCATGTTTGTGATCCATGACTAGGATAGGAATCCTCAATTCCCCAATCCTTGCCAAGAGTTTCTTTTTGCCACGTAATTTCCATTTTTCATTGCTTTAATTGCTCATTCCATTTAATTCCTTGCATGCTTGTTCAAATTATTGCAATTTATATTTCTTGCTTATTTCAACCAAAATCTCATATTCCCTCATAGCCAATAATAGGACACCTTATTTCAATTCCTAGGGAGAACGACCCTGGATTTAAAATTCCCGGTTATTTGATTTGAATTGTGACTTATCTTTATTGTAAATTTTGATGGAGAATATATTGTTGGTCTAGACTATACTTGCAATGAAGAGATTCTATTTTGTGAATTCTAGACCAACATAAATTCTATCATCAAGCTTTTGGCGCCGTTGCCGGAGAGTTGCAATAGTGTTATATTGTTGCCTATTGTTAATATGTGAATAGTTTATTTTTTATTGGTTGCTTGTTTTTGCTTGTAAAAATGTGTCTTGGTTGTTAGCTTGCCTTAATAAATTTTTGTTTTAAAATGCATATGTGAATAGTTGGAAATTTTGTTTTAAATTGCCTTTTTGACTTGAATTGCATGTTTAAAATATTCAATTAGTTTTTGGATGGTTGAAATAGTTTTGGTAGATTCTTGTTTATGTATATTACAAGTACTTTGAATAGTCCAATGATTTTGATTTGGAAAATAAAATTTTGGTTAATTTTAAAGTTTAATGTAAATAGTTGCATATTTTTGTTAATTTCTTGGTTATATGCATTTTGGAATGTTGGGTGAAATTATGTTTTGAAAAAAAAATTGCCTTCTGTGCGTACGCACACTTTCATACCACCCTTTTGTCCAGAGCACGCGCACACCCCAGTACGTGTGCACACTTCTTCTCAAGTATGCCTGTCATGCGTACGCGTGACCTACACGTATGCGTGACATTCTGTTTTCACCCCATCACGCGCACGCCTGCCAGACGCGTACGGGTAGATCTCCACTTTTGCAAGTCACGCCTACGCGTGACGCTCCCCGTACGATCCTGTGACTCCTCAATACCCCTCTTCCCCTTGCCCAACGTTCACCTCTCTTTACCTTCTTCCTTCTCCCCTTCCATTCGAACTTCACGACCACCCACCACTGTCGTCAATTAACCCTCGCCCCTCGCCTCTCACCCATTTCCTCTCTTCTTCCTCTCTCTTACCTCCACGATTCCACCATCGCCGTTACTACTGCCCTGCTTTCGCCGCGCCCCTTAGTGCCGGTGTGGCCACCCGACCGCCGCTTTACCACCAGACCGCCGCTTCTGCTCCAGCAGCCTCACCCCTCAAACTCTCACAACTACCAGTCTTCTTCTATTACTCCTCTTTCCATTCATTTTCCACCACCTCATCCTCCTTATTCTGTTCGAAGAAAAGGACAGGGGGCGATCCCTGTTCCTCCGCGCGACACTATCTATCCCCTCCGCCGCTCCAGTCTCGTGTCGCCACCTTGGTCTGCCACTTCCAGTGTCTTCTTCCCTTCCCTGCTCCAATTTTTTGCTTCCCAGGTCTCCATCTTTCCTTTCTGTTTAGTCTGTTTGGTTTTTACAGTTAGTTTAATCTTGTTAGTTAGTTCTATCTAGTTCATTTTACTTAGGTTAGATTAGTTTGTTAAATTAGGTGGTTAGAGAATATGGCGTGGATAATGGATTTAGGCTTATTTTTATTAATGTTGCTGTTTGGAAATGTTGCTGTTTCATCTTGATTTGCCCAGTGCTAAATTGGCTTGTCTGATTCTGGTGCACGCCTATTTCTTGCTACTGTGCTTTTGTTCATGGTTGTTTGGAGTGAACCAGCTACTAAATATTGTTAATGGTTGCTTGTGCAGTGATTATTTTTGCTCAATGTATAAATTTAAGTTGTTATTGCTGTTAAGTTCTTGTTTCAAAGTGACCTTCATTGTTGGATTCAATTGGGTGTAATTGTTTGAATTCTTATTGCTTACTTGTAATTGGTTGTTGAATTCAACAAATAGAATACTGCTTGAATATATTACTTTTGTTTATTGTGCTGTTTGGGTACTGTATTTTAAGCCATTATTTTGGTTCATTGTTCAAACAAAGCATGCTGCTTGTTACTTAATGGGTTATGGCTTAATTATTCACTACTGTTGTTGCTGTATGTTGGCTTAAATGTTTATTTCATATGAATTCACATGTGGTTTTTGTGTGTTTAGTTATTGATACATTTATATGAAACTTGGTTTGCTTGATTGGAATTGGGAAATAGGCCAATTTACTGTTGAAATGCTGCCGGATTTTTCCTAACCATGTTTCATTAAATGACATTATTTTATTTGGTGCAACAAGATTCTATTTGACGGATTTCTGTGTCAAAAAGAATCTTGTTTGCTAAATGGTTTTCAAAATTTCTTCATGAGATTCCCTACAAGTTTTGGTCAATTGTTTAACTTCTTTGCTTGTTTTAAATTGTGTGTTATACTTGAGCATTGAAAAAGCCTTAAATGAAATTTCAAATTGACCACAAACTTGAATTTCTTTTAATTTGAAACCTCTCTTGCATGACCCTACAAAGTTGCAGATTTATTTTTACTTATGTGGCTAAGTTGATTCAATTTCTCCATGGCTAAATTAACTTTTCAATTCTTGACTCAACTTTGTGACTTTCATGCCTCATTGGAATTTAGTGTTTGAATGTTCCTTGATTAACTTGTTTCTCAATGTTTTAATTTTGTCAACACCAAATTATTTGCACTTATGCCAATTGCTTGTGATTGATATTCATTTGATTATGTGCTCTACACATACATTTGCATTACTTATTTTGGCATCTTGAATTGTTGAGAAGTGAATACAAACTTGCTTGTTTTGAAACTTTGGAAACTTTTGGAATTAAGGAACGTTTTTACTATGAACATGACTTTTTGACCTTTATTTTCTTTTTCAACTACCTTTTTTTTCTTTTTCTTCATATGACTTTTAACTTTTCTTTTCTTTTTCAAATAACTCTTTCTTTTTCCTCACATAACTTTTGACCTCTGTTTTCTTTTTCAACTAACTTTTTCTTTTTCTTCACCTAACTTTTAACTTTTCTTTTCTTTTTCAACTAACCATTTTCTTTTTTCTTACATAACTTTTAACTTTCTTTTTCTTTTTCAACTAACATTAACCTCTAACTGTTTTCTTTCTCTTTGTGCATGGCAACAACATTCATTTCTTCTCTTTATCTTTGATAAACAAGCAAGTTAGCTATCTTAGATAACTGTTACTATTGTTTGCTTTTAACTTGAATCTCATGAATGCTTCCATTCAAATTTACATTATCTATTCACTTCATATATATATTATTTTGTGATTCAGTTTTCTGCTTCTGTTCACTTGAGAAGGATTATCCTCTCCGGTGGCACCGATATTCCACACGATACCAGACACTCCATCCGAGCATTCTAAGGAGGAGGAGGCCCAGCATCATGAGCCGGAGGAGGCACGAGACCCACCAGCTAACGATGGAGGTGACGCAGTAACGACTCCTTCCACTCGGCATGATCTTGAGCACCAAGGACGGTGCTACATCTTAAGTGTGGGGAGGTTGTCCAACTTCAGCAGCACTTTTCGAGTGAAAATTTCATTTCCGAACACTTTTAGTTTAGTTTTTTTATGCTTTTTAGTTGTTTTGTATATAGTTTATCTTTTTGAAAACCTTTTTACTTAGTTTATTGCACTTTCTTAGTTTATTGCACATTTTAATTTTGCTTGTACATAACCTAGTATTATATTATAGTGATGCATATCTTTACATTTTGCCTTTAATTTTGGCTTTTACATATGCTTTTTAATTTTTAGTTATGATTGTGATTTGGATGATGTGATGATTGCACCTAGTTTGATTTTCTATACACTTGTTATTTTGATTTGATTGAAAGTAGGAATTAAACTTAGGATTTTTGACCTTTTCCATCCAATTACATTATATATACATATATAGAATAAATGTTGGTCAATTTAATGAAATTTCTAAGAAGCTTACTTTTTATATAGGGCATTGAAATTCAAATTGAATTGAGTTGAGATTTTTTGAAACTTGCATGATTTATACATTGTGGAATGTTGTTTTGAGTTAAAGAATATACAACTTGTGAGTTTTTTAACCTTATTGTGTGGTTACACCATTTGACCACTTATTTCATTCTTGTGTGTTGCTCTTCTCTATAATTGCAATCTTTGGTTTGTTTAAGTCTATATATCCATTATTTAATGTATATTTATGAATTTATGTGATTGAGGTCATTATTTCTTTATAACTCACTTAACCCAAATAGTCTACCATTTTATTTACCTTTGTTTACCACTTTTGAGCCTTTTTAATCCCCTTTTGTTCTTTATATTGCCAGACCACTAACCCTATGTGGAAAATAATTGATCTTCCTATTTGAATCTTTACTTAGCTTAGGTTAGTGAATGTGTGTGTCAACTAAGTGTGGGGAAAGATGGGAAACATTGGTTGATGAAAATATGTGTTTTAATTCTTATTAAAAAAACTTGGGAATTTGGATACATGCTCATGTAGGATTATGGAAACCATATGCATTGATGTGTTGGTATATAAATTATGTTCTTGAAAGAAAAAAGAAAGAAAAAGAAAAAGAAAGAGAAGAAATAATAAAAAGGGGACAAAATTACCCCAATATGGAATTCAATAATCAATGCATATGTGATGGAATTGAATTTGATGCATGAGTGTGTGTATATATAAAAGTGAGATTATGGTAGAGTTGTATAGGTTGTGTATGTGTTAGGTGAGAACTTAGATTAACCAAAGATTCAAATGCAAGCTCACTTAGCCACATATATATATATATATATCCTTACCTTTACCCTTAGCCCTACTACAACCTTGAAAAGATCTCACGATTTTTGCATATGTACATTAAATACTTGTTGATTGGTTAGATGAAGAAAAAATTTTAGAAAGGATGATTAGAGGAGAATTGAGTGGATTGACCCTAAACACTTGAGTGACTAAGGTGTATATACACATCCGGTGAGGATTCAATTACTCAATTCTATATTTCCACCTATGATCATTGCTTATCTTACAAGTTTGATTAAATTCTTTTATATAACTCAATTCAATTGTGAATGTGATTTGGATATGATTGTATTAGCCCTTGATTGATATAGATGCTTTCTTGGAAATTACTAAGTAAATGCACATTGGTAGATAGTATAAAGTAGAATAGTTACATACATATAGATAGATTGCATATAGATAGTTACATTGAATAATTGTTGATTCCCCTTCTTGTCTTTCTTTGGTATAACATGAGGACATGCTATTGTTTAAGTGTGGGGATGTGATGAATCCACATTTTATGGTATTTATTTAGTCTAATTAGGTGGATTTCATTGACTTTTCTTGCATTTATTCATTGAAATAGCATAGTTTCATGATTTCTTCCTAAATTGTGCTTAAAAGTGAAAACATGCTTTTTAGCCCCTAAAATTGCTAAATTTTATTCACTTTAATTCCATTTGATGTCTTGATGTGTTTGTTGAGTGAATTAAGGTTTTGAAGGAAACTATGGATTGAAGAAGTGAGGAAGGAAAGCATGCAAAATGGGAGAATTCAAGAAATGAAGGATTTGTAAAGCTGTCAATCCTGACCTCTCGATACTAAATTGATCATAACTTGAGTTACGGAGGTCCAAATGAGGCGATTTCAGTGGCATTAGAAAGCTAACATCTGTGGCTTCAAAATGATATCCATATGTCTATAGTGGACATGGAGTTTAGATGTGCGCATGCACAAGAAGAAAATCAGCAAGTGTGCGTACGCACATACCTATACGTACGCACAAGTCCTGGCACGTGACCTCATTAATTGCAACTCGCTGGCAGTGATTTTTTGGGTTCTAGAGCCCAATCCGACTCATTTCTAAAGCTATTTCAAGCCAAATTGAAGAGGGATGAAGGGAGGAGCAATTACATTTAGGTTTTACATGTTTTAGCTTAGTTTTTCTAGAGAAAGAAGCTCCTCCTTCTCTCTAGAATTTAGGGTTTCTAGTTTAATTTCTCTTTAATTTTAGTCTTTAATTCTTATTTTAGTATAGTTTCATTTATGTTTTCATGCTTTCTTGTCTTGATCCTATTCATTTCTCTTGTTATTTTCTCAAATGTGCCACTTTTAGTTTATGAACACTTGTTAATTTTGGTTCCATTAATGCAATTTTGATATTTTCTCTTTCTTTAATGCTTGATGAGTTTATTCTCATACAATTGGTAGTATAGATTTTATTTTTATTGTAATTTATGATATTTTCCCTTTTATGCATGCTAGGTGTTTGATAAAATGTCTCTTTTAGCTTTTGTATAGTTTTTCACACTCTTGGCTTAGAATTGGATAATTGGGTGAACTTGAGTTATGGATGTCCATTCTAGATTGTGTTAGGATTGTTAGTTGGTTTGATTTCCATTGACGCTAGTCTTTCACTAAGTTAATTAGTGAGTTGACTAGGACTTATGAATTGAGATCAATTATGCCCTTTTGACTTATCCTCGATGTTAGGATAGACTTATTGGGATTAATTCTACGCAATTACCATGTTTGTGGTCCATAACTAGGATAGGAATCTTCAATTCCCCAATCCTTGCCAAGAGTTTCTTTTTGCCACTTAATTTCTATTTTTCATTGCTTTAATTGCTTTCCATTTAATTCCTTGCATGCTTGTTCAATTTCTTGCAATTTATATTTCTCACTTATTTCAACCAAAATCTCCCATTCTCTCATAACCAATAATAGGACACCTTATTGCAATTCCTATGGAGAACGATCCGGGATATAAAACTCCCAGTTATTTGATTTGAATTGTGACTTAACTTTATTGTAAACTTCGGTGGAGAATCCATTGTTGGTCTAAACTATACTTAAACAGAAGAGATTATATTTTGTGAAATTCTAGACCGACATAAATTCTATCATCAACCTCATTCTGTGAACCCCGGCTAACATGTCATTTGTTATAAACTGGCAATGATCCCGCTATTCAACCTATAGCTCAAAGAAACGTAATCACGACACAAATAAGAAAAAAATCATCATTGGAAGAAACCAAAAGCTATTAGCCGAAGAATTCATTAGAGAGATTCGCTTTACAAGTTTGTTAGCCAGTCTCATGATGGTAAGAAAAACGTAATGGCGAGTGGAAAATGTATGTTGATTTTACCGATCTTAAGCAAGCTTGTCCTAAGGTGTGTATCCTTTACATTCTATTGATTCACTTGTTGATAATGCTTCTGGTATTCAATATTCAGGTTTTATGGATGTCTCACTACAAGAAACACCATAAAAATCGGTGGCTCTTTGCGGTGTCAATAATTTTCGACGACAAGTCAACGACCTTTCAAAAATACAGGAGCTCAAAGACTAATTATTAAAATTGATGGCTAATTCATCTATTTCTTTTGGAGCTACAATTGTCCATCCTCTATGTTGAAATTATTATGTTTAATAATACCGACAATTTTTTTCATCAATAATTTCGAACGATCAAGATTCTTCTTCAAATTGAGATAGATGGTTATGATTTAACTCAAAAAAAATCGATGGATGTCTTGTCGATTTTATAAATTATTAAAATTGACATCCTCTCCATCGATTTTTACCACTAACTACTTTGGGTTCTCTCCTCCATAAATTTCATGCAAAGAGAAGCACCTCTCCATAACCACTTCATAATCACGCTCCCCAATTTCAGAGCTACCCTCCCAGCCTCCCTAAACCTTAAACACTCCGCCATGCCGCATCGTCGTTACTGTCACCTCATCGTGGTTGCTCTCATCTTCCCCTTCAACTCACCCTGTTACGTTGCCCCATTGTCACCGTTGCTCCGTCATGATTGCGCTATTGTCGCTACCCTAGGAGTTTATCGATTTCCACTACAGTGGCACCGTGGCTGATGATGAATCGATATTTGATGATAAATTTTGGCTTGAATTGAGTAGATTTTATCACATAAACTCATTATTATACACTTGAATAGCATACTTCTATTGATTTTCCTCTAAATTGTACATAAATGTAAAAACATGTTTTTTAAGCTTCAAAAATGTTAATTTTAATTTCCTTAAATTCTATTCGACGCCTTGAAATATTTGTTAAGTGATTCTAGGTTTAGAAATCAAGAATGGATTGGAAGCAATGTTCTGAAAATCAGACCCGATCGGCCAGTCGGACCGGTTTAACTGCGAACCGGCAACATTAACGGTCCAGTCAGGCATATAAAACTGCTAATCAGAAAACCGACAAAAACTATTGAACCAGATAGTCAGACCGAACAGGAACCCAGACGGTTTACGCAAAAAGGGAAGCTCCTTCGTTTCTTTCTCCCGTTCTCCCTTTCTTTCTTTCAGTAAGAGAAATCACACAAACCGAACCACAAAACCCTAGCACTGTAAGCCTACACCACCGCTACAAGGAGTGGCATACTGCCGGCGTCCGTCGCACTCAAAGTTCACCATCCGTCATCTAGCTTCCCTCGTGCTCCAAGTCTTCAACCCCTGTTTGAGCTTGGTGTCCATCATCTTTGTTTGCTCAGCCACGCTTCCGTCGTCGTTTGTTTGCCGTTCACGTTCGCGTCTTTGTTCGCGTTCTTCACCATTCGCGTTTGCTCGGCGTTCATCGTTCACGTTCACTCGCTGTTCACCGTTTGAGTTTGCGTTTGTCTGGAAGCCACGGTGCTCTGCTTCAAACTCTGCGACCAACCCGCACCTCCACTCAGCCGTCAAACTGCTCTCTGTTGTCCCCGCCGTGAGTTCCCTAAATCCGCCACCAGACAGTACACTCACACAACACCAATACTCTTCTTCAAACTCTGCAACTTTTGATTTCTATTACAATAAGTAATTATTTGATTTGGTAGTGGTTTAGATTTTTTTCATAGACTAAATTAAAGTTACAATAGTTATGTTCTCTTCTCTATCACATTGAAATTAGGCTTTGAATTCTCTTATTTTGTTTTAATTTTACCGCACTCAACATGTTTGATGAAATGCTTTAACCATATTTCTGGTTGGTTTTATAATTTCTAGCTTTTAGAAACTTAGTAAGTTGATTGCTTGTGAAATTAGAATAATTGGATCATAGTAATTAGAAAATTTTAGCTGTACAAATAGCATCTTTGCAGAAAACATATTAGCATGATGATTCCACTTGCATTAGTGTTCTTCTGGTAAATTTTTTTACTGTTATTGTGAACTTGTTAAATTGCTAATTTTTATTGTGTTCTTCTGTTACTTTTATTTTTTTGTTGTTGTGATTTTCTGTTCTTGAATTTGTTAAGTTGATAATTTGGTAAATTGTTGGGCTGCTGTTGTTTTAATTTGTCAAATTGTTAGGTTGCTGTGACTTAATTTGTTGGATTTTCTATTTTGGTCTTGTTCTTGTTTATTTGCTAAATTGTTGTTGTGTATTTATTGTTTATTTGCTGGATATTGGTGATCATTGTTTTTGAGATTATTTACTATGCAGGTTTAGTGTCATCATTGTTTTGGAATGTTTTATAATGTACTCATGTTTGTTGCTATTTTGTAATTGCTTGTTGCAGGTTTAGTGTGATTATTGGTTAATGTTTTGTAATGTTTGGTGCTGAATGCTGATTGTTAAGTTCAGATATAGTTGTTTATTTTGACTTGCGTAAAGAGACTTATGGTCATTTTTCCTGCCTTATACCGATTCAGATAATTATTTTCAGAGGATGAGCACTTATTTATGTATCTTGAGAAACTGTCTTTTTGTGTCTTATGAGCATTTGGTGAAGCCTGTATTGTACCTATTCAAAGCTTAGTTTTACCAAATGGTCTTCAAAGCAATTTATCCAAAATGCTACTGCACAAATCCAAGTCTATTGTCTCTAAAAGCCTGTATGCACCTTCATTTGGTGAAGCCTTTCTAGCACTAGTCCACTACCAACTTTGTTATTAATAATGTTATCAAATTTATTTATCCAAGTACTATGTTTATTTTTTAGTTGGATTTATGAAAATTCATGTGATATTCTTCCTATTCTTGTCAGATATTTCTTTTAACATTTTGTGTACTGATGAGGAATTGTACTTGCTTGGTATCATGCTTTCATCTGGCAATTTTGCATTCAATATAAAAAAAGGAAAATCTTAAGAGAGTAATTCACCACTCCATTAGAAAAATTTCATACTACCTTATACACTCAACTTAATACTTGCATATTTATAATTTATTTTTTATTCTATTCTAAAACGGTTTTTTCGGTTGAACCACCAGTTAGACCGGTTGGACTAGTAAACCAGTGAACTAATAACTAAAGTGGTTTGATGACCAGTTCGGTTCCCAGAACCTTGATTGGAAGAAGTGGAGAAAGAAGAATGCAAGAGTGGAAAATCATAAAGAAGTGGAGCTTAGAACTTCAGGATGCCCGCGTATGCATCACTTTTGCCGCGTACGCATCATCTGATTATCGCATCGTTCGCGTAGGCGGATCACATTGCCGCGTACACAAAAATCCAAAATCGTGCCTCATTAATGGAGCACATGGGGGAAATTTCTGAAACTCTTTTGACTCAGTTTCAAGCCCAATTCGAGAAATAGAGGCTGAAGGGTGAAGGAGGCCAACACACAACATAACATTAGATAAAAATTACATAGTTTTTACTTCTAGAGAGAAAAAATCTTCCTTCTCTCTAGATTTTATTGTTCTTTGATAAACTTTTGTTTGAATCCATAGATTAGATCTTGTTTACATCTAATTATACTATCATAATTGTAATTCCTCTACTTTAATTTTGCTTAGTAGTCTTGTAATTCATTCGATAAACTCTTTATGATTTCTTTTGTTGGATGACTTCATTAAAAATGAAATAAAAAATCTTAATTTATTGGTGAACTTCTCTTATATAAATTATCCGTAATATAAGACAATGAGCTTGTTTTTCTCTTTCATAAACAAACTAATAATTGCTATTAGTTAGAAAATTTTCTATTTCTTTTTTATAAAAAATAATTTTTACTTTTTAACTAAAAAAATAACTTTAATATTTTCACATGATAAATATCTACATATATAAAAAATTTTTGGCGAAACAAGTAAGTGTTAAGTGTCTTAAAATAGGAGATAATTATTACAATTCCATCAATTCTACATCATCATACTATGCGGAGTTAGATCATAATTTTTTAAAATTGCAGCTTTTGCAGCACTTTAATAGGGTTTTAGTCAGAAGATTATAGTTGGTAACTATCAACTAATAATAATTAATACTAGTTTAAAAAAAATTATGATTGCCAACTATAATCTCCTATCTAAAACCATGTTAAAGTGTTGCAAAACATTGCAACTTTGAGAATTCATGGTTTGACTCCCCGTAGCGTGTCACAATGTGAAGTTGATAGAATCCCAATAACTGTCTTATATTTTGGGACATTTATCACTCGTTGGTTTTGCCAGCAACTTTTTACATGTATAAATGGTTATCATATACACTAGAGTCTCAATAAAAAAATGAATAAAAATAAAGTGGTAGATCAAACCAAAAAAATGAGAGATAAAAAATAAAGAAGAATATTTTGAGGTAAAAATATTTTCATCGCTTTATAAATGAAAAAATTAAAATTGAAAAAATATTGCTTTCAATTTTGTACTATCTTTTAAAAAAATTATTAAAAATATTCAACTAGCTATATTTTGATATTTTATTTTTATTTTTAATAAAAATAAAAAAAATCAAATCAATCAACCCTTAAATTTTTTAGAATATATTTTGTGACAGATGAAAAAAGTAAATTATATATTTTTCACAGGCTGTCTTATTTATAAAATAGGGTAAATTATTAAAAATAGACTTGACTAACTTTTTCGTTGACAAAAATATACTCAGATTTTGCTATCGGCAAAATTGCACTAAAATAATTTAAAAGCGCGATAAAAATATTTAACATTAAATATGTATTTCTAAAAAATATTTTAGAGATTGAATTTTAATGCAAGTTTTTGCAAACATGATTAAAAAAATGAGATATTATTATTGTTAAAATTTGGTGATTTTTGGCTAAGTATATATTTTTTTGTGATTTTTTAAGGATAAAAAATCTCATTTTTTTAATTATACTTGCAAAAAAATTACATCAAAATTTAATTTTTAAAGTATTTTTTAAAAATATATATTTAATATTAAATATTTTATTCTATTTTTGAATTATTTAAAAATCTTTTTTGTTGATAATAAAATTCGAATTTATTTTTGTTAATAATAAAATTATTCAAGTGCATTTCTAATTACAATAATAAATAATAATAAATAGAATCCGAAGGAACCTGAGAAAAGTGAAAGACAAGTTCAACCAAGGCAAATGTACCGCTTATATAAGACAACAAAGATTGATGTAACTCGATGGAAGAATATGTAATGGGGCGTTGACGAATTAAAATAGCCGAAACTCGAAAGCAACAGACAAATTAACTAATTAAATCAAACAATAAAATCAACCATGTCTTTCTTTCCTTTTCTTCTTTTACTTTTTATTTTTATTTTTTACAAAAGAGTTAAGTAAGTTTGATAATAAGTCATTCTATCATTATTAGGATATCTGTCCAAATTTTGAGATACATTTATATAGCTCTCAAAATAATTTGTATTAGAAAAGATATAGAAAATTAAGTCTTAATCAGTCAACATTATGTCACGATCAATTTTAATATATTACTGTTGGCATTCAAAATCGATATTTCGACTTAGGTAAATGTCGACATAAAAATTGTGTCAACTTGAATAATTAGGTGAAATTAGTAAGAGAAGTAATTTGGTCTTTGAAATGAATTTTTTGACACTGAGATAAATCTTGACAGGAGATTGTATTAAGCTGAAAATTAAGTCGAAGGGTCAATCGAAGGTGCAGACTTGAGCAAGAAGAGTCAAAGTCAAAGATTGCCAACATTTGTTGGTACTAGATAGTTTTTTTGACTTAGATAAGTTTTGACTATAGAGTCGAATACAAATTGTATCGATATGAAGAGTCGGAGCTAGTAACAGATACATATGCGAGCAAGTAGAAGTTGAAGAAAGATAGTGCAAGAGCGTCAAGGTTAAAGATTATCAAAGCTAGCAGGAAAGTCGAAATCGAAGATTTCAGCATAAGCAAAGTCGAAGTTGAAGTCGAAGTTGAGGATTTCAGCACGTGAAAAATAAGTTGAAAAGCAGTTATTGTTTTTCCTTAAACATTAAGGCTTTTACTTGACTCTCAAGCTGAGTTTACTATTACTTGATCCTCAAGTTGAAATGGAAAATATTGGATGAAAATTAAGGAACAAGCCGCAAAGTGAATGTGGGGTGAAGAACTATCAAATCCTTCCTCTATAAATAAGAAGATTGAAGTCAAAATAAGCATCCATTCTAACCTATTCTAAAGCCACATCAAAACTCTACGGAAATTTTCAATCACACTGACGCATGAAAAAGTAGAATGCTTGTGTATGTGAGTGTTGAATGGCATCACCATTTTCTTTCAAGTTCTTTAATTTCCTTTGTTTCCTTTTCCTTTAAGTTTTATTTGCCTTTGTTATTTTCCTTTCTGTTGTTTCATCATTTCTTTCGTTATTTCCATTCCTTTTAAGTTTATTGTATCTTTTATTACATTTATTTTCATTATTTTACCGTTATTTTCTTTATTCTTATTTCATCTTTATTTTCATCTTCTACACAAGTTCTTTGATTACCACTTTGCAATTCACTCTGCAATACCATTTTGTAATTCATCGATTCAATCGAGGCACTAAATAAGTAAATCACGGGTCAAACTCATCCTTTGAGAGAGGAGTCATATCCACTCCCCGAATGAGATTGTGATACAAGCTTGTTTCGACCCTATCTATCGAAGTCGATGAAAAACAAGTGAAACAAACCGGCACACCCAGTAAGACCCTGGGTAAATTTAATTGCCGTATAACTTTGCATGCAATTGCAAAGTTGTAAGATTGTAAGTATGTCCGATTATGCCTGTACTTCGACTAATGGGTCGAATTCTGAAGGGGCAGGCGAGGCTAGTATGAGAAATATAGGAGTCGAAGCTACCCCTATAGTAGTCAGTGATGGTCAACATGGTACTCATGTTGTGATTACAGAAGGGAAACCTTCGACATGGCCCCAGTATGAATTGCCATATAATTATTCACCACTGTTTGAATGAATCCTGAAAGTGGTAGCGTGAGGACTAACCCATTGTATAATCCCATGCCTCCTCCTGGATACCCCACATAGGGAGGGTATAACCCTAATGTTTTCAACTATAATTCTTATTAGCATCTTATGAATAATCCCCCATACTTAGGGTCGATACACATGCAGTCGATACACGTGTAGTCGATACCTATGCAGCAACCTCAACCTACGGTGTTAGGACAAAACACCATTCCAAATGTAATTTTAATACCTAGGAAAGTGTCGACTGAACCAAGATGGTTTACTACTACGGCTAGGGGAGAATCTATCTTCCCTGAAATGTCGAGACACGTTCCTACAAGTATAAATCCCTCAATCACAATCGAGTTGTTATCTGTGTTTCGACAGCAAATAGAGGATAGTCAACATGACTTAGTCAATATGCTGACTTAGCAGATGACTACAGTCTCGAACCCTATTCTTGGAAACAATACTGCTAGGATAGTGCAGGTAGCACAACGTGTCGATGATATTGCAGAAATTATCAATCGACCCTATAATATTCCTCTAGGTGCCAATGTAAACAATGCTCCAATAATATTGAATAGAGGGGAATATCCTAATAGGGTATTGGATGAAGCTAGAGCTAACAATGCTGCCTAGGTTTATGGGAAAAATATTACTCAAGCTGTCAAATAAATATTGAATCGAGCTGGCCTTAATATAGGAATAACTAATCAGCCTTATTTTATTTCTCCTTTCCTTGACTGTGTCTTGCAAGCTAAATTGCCAAGGGACATAAAAGCTCCAAAATCTCACTAGTTTTCAGGAGAAAGTGGAGAGTTGATAGTCGAGCAGATTGCTCGTTATACGGTCAAAATAGGGGAGTTGGCAAGCAATGAATATTTAAAAATGAAATACTTCCCCTCCTCTTTGACAAAGAATGCTTTTACTTGCTTTTCAAACTTTCAGCCCAACTTGATACATAGCTGGGTACAATTAGAAAGAAGCTTTCATGATCATTTTTTTAAGGATAAATGAAGGTGACTTTGATTGATCTGTTCACAGTCAAGAGAGAAAAGTCTGAGTCAATCAATGACTATTTAATACATTTCAAGAATATGAGGAACAAATATTTTACTCCTATTCTGGAACTGAAAGTAGTCAAAATGGCTATCAATGATCTCGAATTTTCTATTCGAAAGAATCCGGTGAATAAGCAACTCCTCGACTTAGCTCAATTAGCTGACAAGGTTCAGCAAATTGAGAAACTGAATAAAGAAAAAGAGGTATCTGAGTCAAGCGAGAAAAAAAATATTTTCTCAATAAAGAAGTTACTTGTTTTAGAATGCATCATTAAAGAAAAGTCAAATAATGAAACTACTTTTGCAGCTGAATTAAAAGATGGACCTCCCTATGTGTGTCAATCTCTTAATCTAGCAAAAGACTAATCTCCTATATTAGGAGAAAGAAGTTATTCCTTCGACCTGACTAAAGCAGATCAAATATTCGACATGTTATTAAAAGACAAGCAACTCCTTCTCCCTGAGAGAAAACGAATGCTTTATGTAACAAAAATCAAGAATCAGAAGTTTTGTAAATTTCATCAAGCTCCTGGACATCATACTAATAATTATGTACGATTCAGGAATTTAATTCAGAAGGTGATTAAGGATCGTTGACTCAAGTTTGCTGCGAAACCAAAAATGAAAGTGGATACAGATCCCTTTCAAGTACTTTCAAAATTTGCTAAAATCGAGGAAATGACTTGCTCGATTAATATGGCTGATGTCGACATAGTCAATGAAAAGAGTCAAGTCAAAATTAACATGTTTGAAGCTGAAAGGCCAATTTATTCGAAGGTTGGGGAAGATGTGCTAGATTTCTTTCTGGGGCAAACGGATGAAGATGGAAGGATTGGAGAGATCGAAGCTGGCGATGGACCTTGCTATGTCAAACAGATGAATGTTAGCTTCAAGGAATATCAATCTAGTGTTCGACCACTAGACGTCGATATAAGCACATGTGATTAATCTCTCATCAAAGGTTGTTATATGGGTACCCATGGTATTAGATTGGTCCCTAAGGCCAAGGAGGACTTGGCCGCCAAAGAAACCATCTAATGGAAGTGTCGAGCCACTAGGCTCGACTCTCAGCCTACATGGCTAAGAGGAAGGACTGTACTGTTTGTACAGGGGAGTGTGCATTGGATTGTACATATGTTCTTGATCCCTTATAATTCAAGAAGTCTGATTTATTTTCTAAAGATTTGCACAAATAAACTTGTCGAGCTTTAGACAAGATATTTTTCAGGTTGAAGTCGGTGTCATCAAAATTCAAATCTCCAATTTCTGGAGAAGGAACATTAAAAAATGGTCCTATGTTCTGGTCGACGAATTTCTATGTCGACCCTTAATCCTAGTTGACAAATTTCTGTGTAGACTCCATGTCCTGGTCAACGAATTTTTGTGTCAATAGTCCAGTAGTAGAAGTTATAGCTGTAGTAGTTGATGAGCGGATAATTTATACGCTTTTTGGTATTGTTTTTAGTATGTTTTTAGTATATTTTAGTTAGCTTTTATTACATTTTTATTATTTTTTAGTTAAAATTCACTTTTCTGGGCTTTACTATGAGTTTGTGTGTTTTTCTGTGATTTCAGGTATTTTCTGGCTAAAATTGAGGGACCTGAGCAAAAATCTTATTCAGAGGCTGAAAAGGACTGCAGCTGTTGTTGGATTCTGACCTCCCTGCACTCTAAGTGGATTTTCTGGAGCTACCGAAACCCAACTGGCGCGCTCTAAGTAGACATCCTGGGCTTTCCAGCAATATATAATAGTCCATACTTTGCCTGAGATTTGATGGCTCAAACCGGCGTTGCAAATCAGCTTCAGAATTCCCAGCGTTTAACACCGGAACTGGCACAAAAATTGGAGTTAAACGCCCAAACTGGCATAAAAGCTGGCGTTTAACTCCAAAAAAAGTCTCTACACATGAAAGCTTCAATGCTCAGCCCAAGCACACACCAAGTGGATCCCGGAAGTGGATTTTTACGTCATTTACTCATTTCTGTATACCCTAGGTTGCTAGTTCACTATTAATAGGACCTTTTGACATTGTATCTCGGGGGAATGACACTTTACACGTTTCTCATTGTATCTTCTACAGCATGAGTCTCTAAACCCCATGGTTGGGGGTGAGGAGCTCTGCTGTGTCTTGATGGATTAATGCAATTACTACTGTTTTTCATTCAATCACGCTTGCTTCTATTCTAAGATATCACTTGTTCCTAAACTTGATAAATATGATGA
>NC_029772.3:45653177-45656248 GCF_000817695.3 Arachis duranensis | reverse complement strand
TGATGGCGGCATTCAAGAGAATCCGGAAGGTCTAAACCTTGTCTGTGGTATTCTAAGTAGGATTCAAGGATTGAATGACTGTGATGAGCTTCAAACTCCTGAAGGCTGCGTTAGTGACAGACACAAAAGAATCACTGGATTCTATTCCAACCTGATTGAGAACCGACAGATGATTAGCCGTGCTGTGACAGAGCGCGTTGAACATTTTCACTGAGAGGATGGGAGGTAGCCATTGACAACAGTGAAACCCTACATACAGCTTGCCACGGAAGAAGCCTTGCATGCATGAAGAAGAAGACAGTAGGAAAGCAGAGATTCAGAAGATAGAGCATCTCCAAAACCTCAACCTGTTCTCCATTACGGCAAAACAAGTACTTATTTCATGTTCTTTTACTTTTCACAATCAACCCTGATAATTATTGATATCCTGACTAAGAGTTACAAGATAACCATAGCTTGCTTCAAGCCAACAATCTCCGTGGGATCGACCCTTACTCACGTAAGGTATTACTTGGACGACCCAGTGCACTTGCTGGTTAGTTGTGCGAAATTACAAGAGTGTGATTGCAATTTCGTGCACCAAGTTTTTGGCGCCGTTGTCGGGAATTGTTCGAGTTTGGACAACTGACGGTGTATCTTGTTGCTTAGATTAAGACTGTTTTATTTTTGTTGGTTTAGAGTCTTTTATTTGAGTTTAGTTTTATATTTTAAGTTTGGTGTCTTCTTGCAATCATATCTTCTCAATCATATCTTTTTCAAAATAATTTTCAATCATATCTTTTCAATTGCTAATTCCAAAATCTTTTTAATTGACTAATTGATTTAGTTTTTAATTTGTTTTGATCTTATTTTCTTTTAGTTTTCGAAATTTTATTTTATTTTCTATTTATTTTATTTTAATTTTTTTTGGTCACTTTTAGTTAAAAAAAATAAAATATTTTTCTTTACTTGTGAATCCATATCATATTCCCTTTCTCCATCATGGACCTAAGTGGAATTGAGCAGTCCAGAAGGACTCTGGGGTCATATGCTAACCCCATTACAGCTGCATATGGGAGTAGCATCTGTATACCTCCCATTAAAGAAAGCAGCTTTGAGCAAAATCCTCAACTCATTATCATAGTGCAGCAAAATTGCCAGTATTTCGGTCTTCCACAGGAAGAACCTACTGAGTTTCTGGCACAATTCTTACAAATTGCTGACACAGTACGTGATAAAGAGGTAGATCAGGATGTCTACAGATTATTACTGTTTCCATTTGCTGTAAAAGATCAAACTAAGAGGTGGTTGAATAACCAACCCACAGCAAGCATAAAAACATGGAAACAGTTATCAGACAAATTCCAGAATCACTTTTACCCTCCAAAGAGGATGACACAGCTAAGGCTGGACATCCAAGGCTTTAAACAAGAGGATAATGAATCCCTTTATGATGCCTGGGAGAGGTATAGAGGTATGCTAAGAAAATGCCCCTCTGAAATGTTTTCAGAGTGGATACAGCTAGACATCTTCTACTATGGGCTTACAGAAAAAGCTCAGATGTCTCTAGACCACTCAGCTGGTGGATCTATACATATGAGGAAGACGATTGAGGAAGCTCAAGAGCTTATAGATACTGTTGCTAGAAATCAACATTTGTACTCTAGCAATGAGTCTTCTACAAAAGAAAAAGTTATGGCAGTAGCCACTGGTCCTAATCCTCAAGAACAGATGGTTGAGCTTAATCAGCAATTACACCTGATGACAAAACAGTTAGCAGAATTTAAAGAGATGCTCCAAAAAACTAAAATTGCTAACAAGAACATAGAATCACAGTTGAATCAGGCAAAACAGCAGTTATCTAAACAGATAACAGAAGAATGCCAAGCAGTTCAATTGAGGAGTGGGAAGACATTAAATAACACTACTCAAAGTAGCAAAAAGCCAATAAAGGAACAATTGATAGAGGATAACCAAACCACTGTCTAAACTCCCTCTGAGGACAGTAAGAGCCCAGAGAGGAATACTCTTGGCGTCCAAACGCCAGAAAGGGGGGAAAAGCTAGCGGTAAACGCCCATTCCCTGCCCAGTTCTGGCGTTCAAACGCCAGAAAAGGGGGAAAGTTGGCGTTAAACGCCCATTCTTCACCCAATCTTGGCGTTCAAACGCTAATGGGGAATCAGACACCTGAGAGTGCTGGTAGTATCCCCTCTAAAAAGGCTTCTTCAACCACCTCTGTAAGGAATAAACCTGCAGCAACTAAGGTTGAAGAATATAAAGCCAAGATGCCTTATCCTCAGAAACTCCGCCAAGCGGAACAGGATAAGCAATTTGCCCGCTTTGCAGACTAAACTCCGCCAAGCGGAATAGGATAAGCAATTTGCTCGCTTTGTAGACTATCTCAGGACTCTTGAAATAAAGATTCCGTTTGCAGAGGCACTTGAGCAAATACCTTTTTATGCTAAGTTCATGAAAGAGATCTTATGTCATAAGAAGGATTGGAAAAAAACTGAAAAAGTGTTTCTCACTGAAGAATGCAGTGCAGTCATTCTGAAAAGCTTACCAGAAAAGCTTCAAGATCCAGGAAGCTTTATGATACCATGCACATTAGAAGGTGCTTTCACCAAGACAGCCCTGTGTGACCTTGGAGCAAGTATCAATCTAATACCGGCATCCACTATCAGAAAGCTTAGGTTGACTGAAGAAGTCAAACCAACCCGGATATGCCTCCAACTTGCTGATGGCTCCATTAAACATCCATCAGGCATAATAGAGGACATGATTGTCAAGGTTGGGCCATTCGCCTTTCCAACTGACTTTGTAGTGCTGGAAATGGAGGAGCACAAGAGTACAACTCTCATTCTAGGAAGACCTTTCCTAGCAACTGGACAGACCCTCATTGATGTCCAAAAAGGGGAATTAACCCTGAGAGTCAATGAGGATGAGTTCAAGTTAAATGCTGTAAAAGCTATGCAGCACCCAGACACACCAAATGACTGCATGGACGCTGACATTATTGACTCTTTGGTGGAAGAGATCAATATGACTGAAAGTCTAGAATCAGAGCTTGAGGACATCTTCAAAGATGCTCA
>NC_029772.3:45648366-45651582 GCF_000817695.3 Arachis duranensis | reverse complement strand
AGGAGGCTAAATCCAGCCATGAAGGAGGTGGTGCAGAAAGAGGTCACTAAATTACTAGAGGCTGGGATTATTTATCCTATTTCTGATAGCCCCTGGGTGAGCCCTGTCCAAGTTGTCCCCAAGAAGGGAGGCATGACAGTGGTTCATAATGAAAAAATGAACTGGTTCCTACAAGAACAGTTACAGGGTGGCATATGTGTATTGACTACAGAAGGCTCAATACAGACACCAGAAAGGATCATTTTCCTTTACCATTCATAGACCAAATGCTAGAAAGACTAGCTGGTCATGATTATTACTGCTTTTTGGATGGCTATTCAGGTTACAACCAAATTGCAGTAGATCCTCAGGACCAAGAGAAAACAGCATTCACCTGCCCTTCTAGCGTGTTTGCCTATAGGAGATTGCCTTTTGGTCTGTGTAATGCTCCTGCAACTTTTCAGAGATGCATGCTATCCATCTTCTCTGATATGGTGGAGAAATTCCTGGAAGTCTTCATGGATGACTTCTCAGTATATGGAGACTCATTCAGCTCCTGTCTTAACCATTTAGCACTTGTCCTGAAAAGGTGCCAAGAGACTAACTTGGTTTTAAACTGGTAGAAATGTCACTTTATGGTGACTGAAGAAATTGTCCTTGGGCACAAAATTTCAAGCAAGGGAATAGAGGTGGATAAAGCAAAGGTAGAGGTAATTGAAAAATTACCACCACCTGGCAATGTTAAGGCAATCAGAAGCTTTCTGGGGCATGCAGGATTTTATAGGTTTATAAAGGATTTTTCAAAAATTGCAAAACCTCTGAGCAACCTGCTAGCTGCTGACACACCATTTGTGTTTGACACACAGTGTTTGCAAGCATTTGAGACCCTGAAAGCCAAGCTGGTCACAGCACCAGTCATCTCTGCACCAGACTGGACATTGCCATTCGAACTAATGTGTGATGCCAGTGACCATGCCATTGGTGCAGTGTTGGGACAGAGGCATAACAAGCTTCTGCACGTCATTTATTATGCGAGTCGTATTCTAAATGATGCACAGAAGAATTACACAACCACAGAAAAGAGTTACTTGCAGTGGTCTATGCCATTGACAAGTTTAGATCCTATCTAGTGGGATCAAAGGTGATTGTGTACACTGACCATGCTGCTCTTAAATACCTACTCACAAAGCAGGATTCAAAACTCAGGCTTATAAGATGGGTGTTGCTTCTGCAAGAGTTTGATATAGAAATAAGAGACAGAAAAGGGACAGAGAACCAAGTAGCTGATCATCTGTCCCGAATAGAACCAGTAGCTGGGGCGTCCCTCCCTTCTACTGAGATCTCTGAGACTTTCCCATATGAACAACTCTTTGCCATTCAGGAAGCTCCATGGTTTGCAGATATTGTAAATTATAAAGCTGTGATGTTCATACCCCAGGAGTACAGCAGGGTGCAAAGAAAGAAATTAATTTCAGATGCCAAATACTACCTATGGGATGAGCCATATCTCTTTAAGAGATGTGCAGACGGAATGATCCACAGATGTGTACCCAGAGAGGAAGCACAAAGGATCCTGTGGCATTGCCATGGATCACAGTATGGGAGACATTTCGGAAGTGAGCGAACAGCCACTAAGGTCCTCCAATATGGCTTCTACTGGCCCACTCTCTATAGAGATGCCCGAGAGTTTGTGCGTAACTGTGACAGTTGCCAAAGAGTTGGTAACTTGCCTCATGGATACGCCATGCCTCAACAAGGGATCCTAGAGATTGAATTGTTTGATGTATGGGGCATTGACTTTATGGGTCCATTCCCACCATCATACTCAAACACTTACATTCTGGTGGCAGTGGATTATGTATCTAAATGGGTAGAAGCAATTGCTACACCCACTAATGATACTAAAACCGTGCTGAAATTCCTCCAGAAACACATCTTCAGCAAGTTTGGTGTTCCCAGAGTACTAATCAGTGATGGGGGCACTCATTTCTGCAATAAACAGCTGTACTCTGCTATGGTCCGATATGGAATTAGCCACAAAGTGGCAACCCCATATCATCCACAGACAAATGAAAAAGATTACTCCAGCTAAATGAGCTAGATGAATTTAGACTCAGTGCCTTTGAAAATGCAAAAATTTATAAGGAAAAGGCAAAGAAGTGGCATGACAAGAAGTTGTCATCCAGAGTCTTTGAGCCAGGACAAAAGGTTCTGCTCTTCAACTCTAGGCTCAGGCTGTTCCCAGGAAAACTTAAATCCCGGTGGAGGGGTCCATATGTGATTACAGGAGTGTCACCATATGGATATGTTGAGCTTCAGGATACTGACTACAGGAGTATCTCCATATGGATATGTTGAGCTCCAGGATGCTGAGTCTGACAAAAAGTTTATTGTTAATGGACAGAGGATCAAGTATTATCTTGAAAGCAATTTTGAGCAAGAAAGCTCAAAACTGAGGCTTGAATGATTCTCAGTAAAGGTCCAGCTAAAGACATTAAAGAAGCGCTTGCTGGGAGGCAACCCAGTCATTCGTAGGTTATCTGTTTTGTTTAATCAAAGTTTGATACATATTCTCAAAGAGCAATCATCAAAATTGAAGGAATTCACAGAGTTACAGAAGGATTCAGTGCAAAAAGCAGAGAAAAGGAGTTTGCTGGCGAAAAAATGCCAGTAAGGGGTACTTTGGGCGTTAAACGCCAGAATGGGCACCATTCTGGGCGTTTAACGCCAGTAAAGGTGCCATTTTGGGCGTTAAACGCCAGAATGGGCACCATTCTGGGCGTTTAACGCCAGGTGTGCAACATCCTGGGCGTTTAGCAAAACGCCCAGTGATGAAGGGGTTTCTGGCGTTTAACGCCAGCCAAGGTACCTGGCTGGGCGTTATACGCCCAAATTGGCCAACATTTGGGCGTTAAACGCCAGAATGGATACCATTCTGGGCGTTTAACGCCAGAAAGGTGGGAGAGAGAGACTTTGCTTTCTACCTCAAATTTTTTTCAAACTTTCCTGTTTTGATCCAAAATTTTCTACATCAATACATTTCAAACTTTCATCATTCACCTTCAAATTTTCAAAAATTAAAATCATTCTTCAAACCTCTTTCAAATCCTTTCCAAATCTTCTTCAAAAAAAAACTCAAATATCTCTCAATTTCTTTCCATATCTTCTCAAATCTTCTTCAAAATTTTCGAACTCTCTCTCCCTTCCTTATAAATATATGTTCGGCCATACCCCCCT
>NC_029772.3:45647894-45648195 GCF_000817695.3 Arachis duranensis | reverse complement strand
AAAAACAAACCACTTCAAGAGGCAAGAAAGAGAATAATCCAAAATTACTTTGGAATCAAGAGAGGTTCTTAACCAAGGAACATTCAGACCATTACCATAAAATAATGGGTCTAAGGTCAGTGATCCCGGAAGTTAAATTTGATCTGAAAGAAGATGAATATCCGGAGATCTAAGAGCAAATTCGAAAAAGAGGATGGGAAGTTTTAACCAACCCTGAGACAAAGGTTGGGAGAAATATGGTTCAGGAATTCTACTCAAATCTGTGGCTGACAGATAAGCAGAGAATGACTGGAACTGCTTT
>NC_029772.3:45647501-45647865 GCF_000817695.3 Arachis duranensis | reverse complement strand
TCATTGTATTATGCTGGGAAAAGAAGTGGAGATTCATCATCTGATTGCTTGTGAGATTTATACAATTGCAAACAAGAACTCTACTGAAGCCAAACTGGCTTACCCAAGCTTAATCTCTTTGCTATGTAAAGATGCTGGGGTGAGGATGGGAGTAGATGAATTCATCCCAATTGAGCACCCAATCATCAAGAGGTCAATGGAAGGACAAATGCAAGATAACTCTATCAAAAAGAGGGCGCAGGATTTCCTCCCTAAACTTCCTGAATTTGACTACTGGGCCCGCCTAGAAGCATCTGTTGCCAAGCTGCAAGAAGCTATGGAACAAATTAAGGAAGAACAGCAGAATCAAAACTGCATGCTCTGC
>NC_029772.3:45646106-45647306 GCF_000817695.3 Arachis duranensis | reverse complement strand
GAGTCTATTTAAATTTTTGTTTTCTATTACTATTAGTCTTATCTTATATCTATTTTTGAGTTTTGTTCTTAATTCATGATTAATAAAATTTAAGGTTCATGTCTTAAAGCTATGAATGTCCCATGAATCCATCACCTCTCTTAAATGAAAAATGCTTTAATCACAAAAGAACAAGAAGTACAGGATTTCGAATTCATCTTTGAAACTAGTTGAATTAGTTTGATGTGGTGACAATACTATTTATTTTTGAATGAATGCTTGAACAGTGCATATGTCTTTTGAATTTGTTGTTTTAAGAATGTTAAAATTGTTGGCTCTTGAAAGAATGATGTAAAAGGAGAAATGTTATTGAGGATCTGAAAAATCATCAAATTGATTCTTGAAACAAGAAAAAGCAGTGAATTCAAAAAAAAATAATAAATAATAAAGTTGTGATCCAAGGCAAAGAGTGTGCTTAAGAACCCTGGACACCTCTAATTGGGGACTTTAGCAAAGCTGAGTCACAATCTGAAAAGGTTCACCCAAGTATGTGTCTGTGGCATATATGTATCCGGTGGTAATACTGGAAGACAGAGTGCTTTGGGCCACAGCCAAGATTCATAAAGTAGCTATGTTCAAGAATCATCATACTTAACTAGGAGAATCAATAACACTATCTGAGTTCTGAGTTCCTATAGATGCCAATCATTCTAAACTTCAAAGAATAAAGTGAGATGCCAAAACTGTTCAGAAGCAAAAAGCTTCTAGTCCCGCTCATCTAATTGGAGCTAAGTTTCTTTGATATTTTGGAGTCTATAGTATATTCTCTTCTTTTTATTCTATTTTGATTTTCAGTTGCTCGGGGACAAGCAACAATTTAAGTTTGGTGTTGTAATGAGCGGATAATTTATACGCTTTTTGGCATTGTTTTTAGTATGTTTTTAGTATATTTGAGTTAGTTTTTATTACATTTTTATTAGTTTTTAGTTAAAATTCACTTTTCTAGGCTTTACTATGAGTTTGTATGTTTTTCTGTGATTTCAAGTATTTTCTGGCTGAAATTGAGGGATCTGAGCAAAAATCTTATTCAGAGGCTGAAAAGGACTGCAGATGCTATTGGATTCTGACCTCCCTGCACTCAAAGTGGATTTTTTGGAGCTACAGAAGCCCAATTGGCGCGCTCTCAATTGCATTGAAAAGTATACATCCTGGGCTTTCCAG
>NC_029772.3:45626855-45645956 GCF_000817695.3 Arachis duranensis | reverse complement strand
AAAAATTGGAGTTAAACGCCCAAACTGGCATAAAAGCTGGCGTTTAACTCCAGAAAAAGTCTCTACACATGAAAGCTTCAATGCTCAGCCCAAGCACACATCAAGTGGACCCCGGAAGTGGATTTTTACGTCATTTACTCATTTCTGTATACCCTAGGTTGCTAGTTCACTATTAATAGGACCTTTTGACATTGTATCTCGAGGGAATGACACTTTACACGTTTCTCATTGTATCTTCTACAGCATGAGTCTCTAAACCCCAAGGTTGGGGGTGAGGAGCTCTGCTGTGTCTTGATGGATTAATGCAATTACTACTGTTTTTCATTCAATCACGCTTGCTTCTATTCTAAGATATCACTTGTTCCTAAACTTGGTGAATATGATGATCCGTGACACTCATCATCATTCTCACCTATGAACGTGTGCCTAACAACCACCTCCGTTTTACCTTAGATTGAGTAGATATCTCTTGGATTCTTTAATCAGAATCTTCGTGGTATAAGCTAGAACTGATGGCGGCATTCAAGAGAATCCGGAAGGTCTAAACCTTGTCTGTGGTATTCTGAGTAGGATTCAAGGATTGAATGACTGTGACGAGCTTCAAACTCCTAAAGGCTGGGCGTTAGTGACAGACGCAAAAGAATAGAAGAAGACAGTAGGAAAGCAGAGATTCAGAAGATAGAGCATCTCCAAAACCTCAACCTGTTCTCCATTACTGCAAAACAAGAACTTATTTCATGTTCTTTTACTTTTCACAATCAACCCTGATAATTATTGATATCCTGACTAAGAGTTACAAGATAACCATAGCTTGCTTCAAGCCGACAATCTCCGTGGGATCGATCCTTACTCACGTAAGGTATTACTTGGACGACCCAGTGCACTTGCTGGTTAGTTGTGCGGAATTGCAAAAGTGTGATTACAATTTCGTGCACCAGTAGTCAATCTTGACCCATATCCAAGACCAGATTCTTGGTGAGTTTCAGCAACACTAGGAAGAGGATATAGCAAACCTAGAAATAGAAGGGTATGAAAGTTAGATATCAAGTGAACGTTTATTTAACATATAATACCATCTTAAGAAAGATTCCAGAGGAAAAGTTGTTGAAGTATGAGATGTTACTGTCGATGGTGGATTCTGAGTCGGAGTCGCAACAAGGGCAGACAAACTAACAATAGGCTAAAGAATTTCTATTTCAACATGAACAGGATGATCCACTTCCTGATCAGAGGGAGTGTTGACATGAGCAACTTGAGAGGAAGTCCCTTTTTGGGATTGCTTTGACTAAGATGGCTTTGATTGCAATGCATTAGAAGAAGGTGAAATTGCAAGTATAAGAGATCATGAGAATAATTTAAATGACAATGCAATACTTTTGAGGAGGTGGTAGGTCAAACTTTCTGAACCTTTGGTGTTCCAGCTCCCATTATAAACATATATAAAACTTGTATTTTTTTTTCACAAAAAAACAAGTTTTAAAGGGGCATTTGTTGGCACTCAAAATCGATGTTTTGACTCAGGTAAATATTGACTCTTTGAAGGTCGACATAAGAATTGTGTCAATTTGAATAACTAGGTGAAACTAGTAAGAGAAGTAGTTTGGCCTTCAGAATGAGTTTTTCAACACTAAGATAAATCTCGAGAGGAGTTTGTATTATGCTAAAAATTAAGTCGAATGGTCAGTCGAAGGTGCAGACTTGAGCAAGAAGAGTCAAAGTCGAAGATTGTCAACACTTGTTGGTGCTAGATGGTTTCCTCGACTTAGATGAGTTTAGACTATAGAGTTTCGATACAGATTGTATCGATCTGAAGAGTGGAGCTAGTGATAGATGCAGATGCGAGCAAGTCGAAGTCGAACAAAGATGGTGCAAGAGCGTCAACGTTGAAGATTGTCAAAGCTAGCAGGAGAGTCGAAGTCAAAGATTTCAACATAAGCAGAGTCAAAGTTGAGGATTTCAGCACGTCGAAAACAAGTCGAAAAGCAATTACTGCTTTTCCTTGAACATTAAGGCTTTTACTTGATCCTCAAGCTGAGTTAACTATTACTTGATCCTCAAGTTGAAGTAGAGAACATAGGGAGAAAATTAAGGAACAAACTGCAGAGTGAACATGGAGAGAATAACTGCCAAATCCTTCCACTATAAATAGGAAGGTTGAACTCAAAATAAGCATCCAATCTAACCTACTCTAAGGCCACATCAAAACTTTGCAAAAATTTTCAGTCACACTAACGCATGAAAAATGGAGTGTTTGTTCATGTGAGTGTTGAATGGCATCACCATTTTCTTTCAACTTCTTTATTTTCCTTTATTTTCTTTTTATTTTTTTATTTTCCTTTAAGTTTTATTTTCCTTTGTTATTTCTCTTTCCGTTATTTCACCATTTCTTTCGTTATTTCCATTCCTTTTAAGTTCATTGTATCTTTTATTACATTTATTTTTATTATTTTACCATTATTTTTTTATTCTTATTTCATCTTTATTTTCATCTTCTGCACAAGTTCTTCAATTACCACTTTACAATTCACTCTGCAACACCATTTTGCAATACATTGATTCAATCGAGGCACTAGATAAGTAAATTTTGGGTCGTGCTCATCCTTTGAGAGAGGAGTCGTATCCGCTCCTCGAATGAGATTGTGATACAAGCTCATTTCGACCATATCGGTCGAAGTCAACGCAAAACAAGTGAAACAGTTACATATAACGATGTTTGTATAGTATTCTATAGTGCTTGAGAATGCTCTGGATGGTTCCGAAACGTTCTAGATTATTCTGGAAGGTCCCGGAAGACTCTAGAAGATCATAAAAGACTCTAGAAGATGATAGACTATTCTAGAAGAATATGGATATATGAGAAGTATAAAGAGTAGTAGAATAATCTAGAAGTATATAGAGAAATGTGGTAAGTTAGTTATTTATAATGAATGTTCTAGATACTCGATCTGGACCATTGATTAGATTTAATTTAACCGTCCATTGAGGAGGTGGATGGTTATAAATAGGGGGTGAGAGTTAAAATTTTGGTATATGTCTTTTTTAACAAACACATGAATAATAAAGTACTTTTTTCCACCAAAGCTTCATTTCTCTTGTGTTCTTAGCCTTCTGCCTAAATATTGAGGTTAAATCTGAGTGTCGACACGATAGCATTGAGATGTGTCTAAGATCGTGACAATTAGCTTACTTTAGAATTTAAATTTATAATTTAAAATAAATAAAATAATTTTTAAAAAATTAACTGATATTGGTTTAAAAAATATTAATTTCCTATCATTTACTTTTTGTATTATTGTAACTTACTTACGAGACCGTTTCTTATAAATTATATTAGTTTCTTATAAATTACATTAACGAGATAATCTAGTATTTTTTCTTTTAGTTAGATGTACATTTATAATAGGATTAAATAAGTATTAAAAATGAGGTGAATTATATAGTAAAAATGTAAGTTTATAGATTTTTTCTTTCATGGGATGAAATAGTACTTAAGAAAACTAGAACCCATATTTTGAACAGCAGTAATATAATAAAAAATAACTACAAAAGAAATTTATACTCTCTCTATAGAACTTTAATTTGTATAGCAAGTAGAGTGCCCCTAAAAATGAACCTTCGTTGATTGTATACTCTTCCTTGTTAGTAATGATTAGTTTCCCAATTTGCAAGTAGCAATGGTTAACATGGAACATTTAAGGACATGGGTTTGACCAGTTTGAGTTTGAATTCAAAAGATTAGAAATCAATCAAATCATTCTCAAATTAAATTGTCATCATAGAAGGAATAAATTCGCTTTTAACAATCTAATGACATAAATTCATGAAGAAAACATACCTAATCAGCTAAATCAATTCTACATGGACAAGAACCTAGTGAGCCTCTGAAAACATTACGGTTCCAAAATAACACATTCAATAATGTTACAGACATAACGAAATAAACAAGTCCAACCAACAATTAGGAACCCAATTACCACATTGTCAGCAGCAATCATGAAGGCAGATTGGATCGAAGCCAGAATAGCGCCCGGCATCAATTAATTACCCTCCAGGAAGCGACACATTAATGTCAGCCGGCTTGTTCTTATTCACATCTGCAGGAACAGCAGACCAACTATCTCCTCGGAAGGAAGCCTGCGATTGCAGAACAGCAACTGGATCGGCCGTTGACACAGGAACACTCGCAGCCGGCATCACAGTTGATGCTATAATATTAGGTTTTGGTTTTCTTGGCTTTTGCTCATGTTGGTTCCCTGCTAGAAAACTTCCAACCACTACCTGAAATATGTGAAGCAAAATGGAAATAATTATCAGAGCCACACTATAAATAAATAAAAACACAAAAATGCTATTCAAACACCAAAATCAGTCACTAATGTATATGTGTATAAATACATGTGTGATTTAATTTATTTTCAATGTGTATTTGTATTCCAACATATATTTTATATTAGTAGCTGATTATGGTGTACACATAGTATAGTCGTAAAAAGAATACATAAAAAAATTCCTATGATTAGAAAGTGAAGCACCAATAAGCAATAACTCTAAAAAATGATAATGGGAATAAAATTACAAGTAGAATATAGAAACTTCTTTTTCCATTCTTATATAAATTTATGAGTAGAGAACACACCTGCACGGGACTTGCAGCCACCAATAGACCAGCGACTCCACCACCTATAACTCGTCCATCTGGACCTGCTAAAGAGACACTCATGCCACCCGATCTGCTTCGTGTTCCTGCAGTTTCACTTGGTGTGAACGAGCCGCTTAGAGATAGAATTTCAAAACGTCCCTGCAGAAAATGCAGCAAGAAGATCTGAATTTCAACTGTGATTCTGCTATACTTAAGAACCTGAATGCAGAATGAAAAGAAACTGGAAGATATGCTAAAATATTTCCAAAACAAAAAACATGGAAATGATGAGCTACAAAAATGAAATGCAAAATCGATGTTAAAAAGTGCAAGAGCATAAACAATCAACTGTGTAGACCACACTCTATATATCATCTATTTACGTTCTGTTTTTGGAACAATAAAGAACCATATTGATTTTCAAATCTAGGTTTCCCACTAGATTTTACATATTTCCATAAGAGGCATTCTATTTACATGCAATGAAATCAACACTACCTTCGTTTGAAAACAACGGTCCATTTCGACAAAATCGTACATTGAAAAATAACTGTCAAGTTTTATTGATTTTTCAATGTACTGCTTAATCAAATTGATAGTTATTTTGAAACAAACGGAGTAATAACAACAGGAAGAGTGAATCCATGTAACTAACTACACCATTGGATTGAGTTTTTCAAACATCATTTTCAAGAAGATGACCATGTAAGTTATGAATATCCTGAAGAATCAAACAATTTCTGAATGAACAACAAAAATCGGCTGCTAAGAAGCTTAGTGCAAAGTGCAGTTGGTTAAATGCCTGCCCAAGCTTATATTTGTCAACATATAACTAGAAGAAGATATTCATTAGATTAAAGAAAATAATTCTATCGAATTTCACTATAAATACTTCACCTCATACGTCAATGTGCCACCAGAAGAATCAGGCTGACGAAGTGTAACACTTGATATGACTCCATTTGCTGACAAAATGCATATAGCTCGTGGGCCTTGCTGAGAAAATGATATTACCTTCATAGTAACATCCTAAGACAACCAAAACACAATTATTGTCAACAATAACGTGCACAATTTACAGTCATCGTAGCAAAAAAGAAAGCAAGTTTAGCCACTTCAAAAAATTAACAAGATCAAGTTATTAAATTCTCATAATGGTCATCCATTTGATAAGTAATCTCCCGTCTGAAACACGATTGTTACTTCATATGATGAATTAAGGAATTGCATTACCAAAGAAAATGTCATCAACAATTCTCCACCATTTTTTAGTGTTGAGATATTAATAAATCGTCAGAAGAAACTGTTTAAATTGTGCTTTCAACACATGAAAAACTTCAGATAAGGTGTCCCGTGTCACTAACATAACTTTTGCTGTTCACTGACCATGAATAACAGAAACATTCTTCACACTGAATAAAAGCAGCATGGCACAGGCAAATATGTATTTCTAAACTTACCTCCCCAGGATTAACAGTGATGAAATGGGGTGTGAAATTAGCACCAACCGAGCATGCAACCCATTCACCTGAGAGTAAAAAGAAAAAAAAAATGTAAGAAGAAATTCGAATAATTATCAACAAAAGTTTTCCCGGTCAAATCAGAAACATAGAGTTTCAAAATTTCCATCACAAATCTCAAACCAAATAGAGAATGTGAAGAATTAGACCTCAATTACTATAAAAGTAAAATAATATAAACAGTAAAGTATATTTTTTGTCCCTAAAGTTTGGCAAAAGTTTCAAAAATACTCTTAAATTTTGTTTTTTTTTCCAATTTTGTCCCAAAAGTTTTTTATTTGCATTAACTATACCCCTGGCCACTAATTATTCAAAAATTTTAAGACCAATGCAACGACAATTTCATAAGGACAACCTTCCAACACAAGCGAATCAAGCATAATTTTCATACAATTTTGTTGAATTGGTCTTAAATTTTTTGAAAATTTAGCTATCAGGGGTATATTTGATGCAAATCGAAAACTTTTGGGACAAAATTAAAACAAAAATAAAACTTAGGAATATTTTTGAAACTTTTGCTAAACTTCAAGAACAAAAAATATACTTTATCCTAATATAAATAATAAAAAAGATGAAACAATAATACCTTATGTGGTTATAGTAATCTTAGTAAGGGAGTGAAAAGGATGGAAGGTGGTCCAATTGTTAGGGACAAGAGAGGCCATGAAAAATTATAGCATAAATAACTAGGCATTCTATGGAGTTGAGATGTGTTATTTATACTCATTCTGTCTCATACACAAAGCCCACATACACTCATTCACCTTTAGATGAAGTGTGAGATCTTCGTTGAATGGTTCCTACACCTCCTCCAAGGATGAAAAAGTGTGTGAGGACTTGATTGACCAAATAGAATAACTATACAACACATTTCTATTAGTAATTAGTTGGCTTTCTTATCAACACAAGATACTATGATTTGTGGGATTTATATAGCCAACCCCACCTATGAAAAGATTTGGATGTTGCACTTTGTTTTTAACGGAGTACAACACTGCCATTTTAGTGATTAAGTCTCAATTAGGGTATAAAAACTTCAAAGATAATGCTAAAAAAATCTAGTGGTTTTCGGCATTTGCAAGGAAAAAAGAAATTAAAGCTCTGCATAGACTTTTAAGCCAATGGTACATCAAATAAATTTCTTCATTTTCCATTTCTGTAAACCTTCATATATCGGCCAACTAGAGCATAGTCAGAAAAAGTGATTGAATTTCTTTTCAACAAAAAAAAAGTTTCTAAGATTTTCTTTTTCAGAAGTAATAACCGAATTCAATATCATGCAACAAAGAATAACTTTCACAGAATTAATTCTATGAATCTATGTCCCGGGAAAAAATTATGGAACTATAAAACTATTCCAATTAATAAGTGAGTTTTTTTGGAGGGTTATTTAACTGATAAATACGTTAAATCCCGGAATCAATTTGTTTATAAATTAAATTACCACCCCAATCTAAATCTGCAACACAAACATATGATAGCTTGCAAGCAATAAGTATCCTAACAGTCCACATCATCCATGCTATCTATGAAGGAAGGACCACATAACAGCAACTGCCAAATACTGAATAGGATTTTATGTGAGAAGAGTAAACAAGATGAGTTGATGTCAACTTGGACTTATCATCTCTTTGGATAAAATACACGTGCACAATAATACATAGAGGAAAATGTCTGTATGATATCTTTTTCTTGTGTTCATCTTAATCGACAAAAGATAAGATTCTTTTTTTTTTTTTTCATTTTGTTCCTATTTTTGCTGCCCATAAATGGCCATGGCTTTTTTATCCCCTAGGAACTGAAGACTGAAGTGGTAATATTTGAAACCGCGACATTAGAGCTAAACCTAACACACGAGACTTAGCCTGTTTATGCTAAACTAACCCCTTTTCGGTTTCTGTACTTAGCATCAAAGATTTAAACTTTTGAACTACCATATAACAGCCACAATTAGAGAGATTCCACGGTCTCATATCATAGCCAGCCACCCCAACAAAGTTAACCTACTTTTCAGTGCTGCCTCACAATAATACCACACTTACATGCTATATAACTATAAGAAGAGCACTCAATCAAATCACACTCAGCTCCCACTCTCTCTCTCTCTCTCTCTCTCTCTCTCTCTTCTCTCTCGTAGAACTCACTTCCATACAAGCTAAATTATGATTCCAAGCTTTTCTAAACCCAAATCTTTTTCTATATAAACAGAGTTTATGCTAGTTTGTGTGTTCTTACCTAAATTCTCAACCTCAAACTTGGCTCTGCTCACGGTACCAGCTGCCTTCACCTTCCCGCGCTTCGTCTCCGCCGAGAAATCGATCACCGGCGGCAACGCCAGCGGTGCCGAAGACGATATTGGCTTTGGGGACAGCGCCACCACTGACCCGTCTGGGCCATACTTTCTGGGCCGCCCTCTCTTCTTCTTCCCCGGCGCTGTTGCCGGAGGCGATGTCATCTTCGCCATATGTGGCGGAGGATGCGGCAGAGCACCGCCTTGGTTCGTCGGAGCTGGCGCAGGGATTGGCGCGGCCGATCCTCCTGCTGGAGAAGGGTTCTCTGTCCTCGGAGCTATTTGATACTCCGACGGAGCATCTGATCCGACCACCGTAACGCCGCCGCTGATGCCGCCGGCGCTTGACTCCATGGTTTGAAACTACTTTGAAAATCTCAGCCACACAAACACCACACACGTCAATTTTTCATTTCTTTTTTTCTGCTTCCTCTTCAAATTCAGTCACTCACTCAAAGAAACCATGACAAAACTTTTTCACTATTTTTTTCCAAAAAAAAAAGAAAAAAACTTTTTTTCGAAAAAGAATATTTATGCACAAAAATTAAAAATCAACTGAAACTTGAGAAACTGACATGCAACAAGTAGCAGAAAGTCTTCAACTTTGCAACATTTACATGAATTTTACTTGGATCAAAATTTGATATCAGAATTGCATGTAATTTTTTTTAACAAAAATATTGATGCAAATTTTTTTACATAAAATTAATATCCTGAATTGTAAGAAAATAGGCTGGTGCAGAAAGAAAAAGAAAATATGACAAAGAGAAAAAGAGTGAAATTTGAATTTCCAATGGAAATGAAAATGTTAAGATAAAATGAATCCTTTTTGTTTGTGGAGGTAATTGGGGTTTTCCTTTAACTTTCCTAAGACCGTCCAAATTGAGATTAAAAAATTAAAAAGATAGAAAAGGAGATGTATTAAATTGGGTGTATAAAAAATTATTTTGTTTAGAGATATTTAATGCTAAAACAATATTTAATATATGATATAATTATTTTGTTTTGGTTGGAATCTGGTGTAGAAATATATATAAAAAATAAAAAAGTTGTTGGGAAGGAACTTCTTTTTCTTTCCGTCATAAAATATATATATTTATACATATTGTGTTAAAATATAAAATTGAAAAAGAAAATAAAAGAATCACTCCCACACATGTTACCATATGGTTTTAGGTGAATGAAAAAGTTAAAAATAGGTTGCCAAGAAATAAAGAAAACTACACCGGGAAAAGAAAAGGAAGGCATGGTAGGAAGTCTCTCAAGGCAAGCCATATATGACAATATCGTAATAGAATCAAATATTAACTAAAGATTTTTTTTCCCAATTGAAAATTAAAGGCAAAGCAGGAAGAAAATAAAATGAAAAGGAACTGTGACCCGCATTTTTACTTCTTTTTTTCAGGCCTAAGCACTAAAATAAATATTTTTTTTAATATTTTATTTTATCATTGGAATAAATTGTAAAGCAAGGCAATAGATGGCCTTTCATAAATTCTCCCTCCACTTAATGAAAGCTAATTTGAAAGTATATATGATCAACCAACAAATTAGTAGTAACAAGGGAGTAACAACCTCTAATCTTTGCTTAACACAAACTCAAACGACTTCTTTTCTACTTTCTCAAGGGTCTTTATTTGCCTTCGCTAATATTTTGACCTCATTCAAGCACCTTTTATTTTCAGGGGAAAAAAACCGGTAACTTGCGGCTACCTCATTCAAGCACCTTCTAGTGCAAACGGTTTAATAAGAAATTGAGGAAGTTTGGATAAGTTTTAAAATTATTTTTAATATTTAAATTATTTTATTTAAATTTTTAAAATTTTAAAATTGTCTTAATATTGTTCTCTAATTAATGATATGTTAAGGTTTTAACAGAATTGATAGTGAAACAAAATTAAGACAATTTTAAAATACTATAGACTTAAATAGATTGAAAATGTTGGAACAAAAATGCTATATTATTCTTAGAAAAATTATCAAATCAAGTAAAATTATAATGAATTTTAACGATATGAATTGCATTATGAATTTAAGATTTTTACTCATATTAGTAGAATAACTAGTATATAAATTTTCGAAAAAAAAAGAACATGCACATATACAATAAAGTATAAATTATATATTTTTGTATCTAATATATCAAAATTTTTAATATTTAATTTAATTAAATTTTATTTTTAATTTTTTTAATAAATTTTATTTTTTTTAATAATTTTAATTTTTTATGACATATAATCATTTATTTTATTTTTTAATTTTACTCTTAATGAAAAGTAAATTTACTTAGAATAAAAATAATATGATTAAGAGTAAAATTAAAGAATAAATTTATTTAGAATGAAATAATATGATTAAGAATAATTTACTTAGAAGTAATTTAAAAAATAATTGAATAATTAGTTATGGTAAAAAAAATTAATATTATTAAAAGAAAAATTTAAAATTAATTTTAAAATTAAAAATAAAGTTTAACTAAATTAAATATTAAAGACTTTTTATATATTAGAGACAAAAAAGTATAATTTATATTTTATTGTAAATGTGTCATGCTCTTTTTTTTTTACAAATTCATGTACTAGGCATTTTACAATTATTTTATGATGAGTAAAAATCTTTAAAAGTAAAATTAAAAAAATACATTTAAAATGAAAGTAATGTAATTAAACGTAATGTACTTAGATGTAATTAAAAAATAATTAAATAATTACGTACCAAAAATTGATATCATTAAAGGATAAAATTAAAATTTATTTCGAAAGTAAAAGTAAAGTTTATTTAAATTAAACATTAAAGAAGTTCGCTACATTAGAAACAAAAAGGTATTATTTATACCATTTTACCTAATTTGGTATGGTAATTCATCTAAGAGTAATGTATTATTTTTGTCTCCAACTTTTTCGTCATATTTAAGTCCTTAACATTTCAAAATTGTAACACCTTACCACATAGAGCCTTATGCTTAAGTCATAAAGCTGATGTGGCAAGGTATTACGAGCTCTAAAAGTAAAATATATATAATAATAATATCAATGGAAAGAGATAGTATACTAGGAGCCTTGAAAAATGGGTAAAACAAAATTTGTGGAATAAAAAAAAATGCAACACTCAGGAAATGTGGTTACTTGCGTGAGAAGAAAACTAAAGCTCAGTACTAAATATATACAGATGACACGAGTAGACGGTCAATAATACAAAATAAGAAGTTCCTGACTCAGCCTACGAAGTCAAGGCTGGCCGGAGAATATTTATATACGTATATACATATTCCAAAAACCTAAAATTCATAAATGAAAACCCTAACTCTCCTCAAACCTCTAAGAGGAATAAAATAAACAAGTTATTCGGAGAGAACATTAAGTACACATATACAAAAGCTAAACAGCAAAGAAACTCAGAAACCACTTCGCTTCAGAAATCCAGATGCCTTCCGAGGAGCCTTCCGACCTGCATCTGAAAAACAACAACACAGTATGGGGTGAGAACCAGAGGTTCTCAGTATGGTAAAGGTGTCATGCGTATAATAAATAAGGTTCTGGGAATGCAAAGGCAATCCTAGAACTCCGTCATATAATTATAAAACCTAGTTCTAAGCAAAAGCCATAATTTGGGGTAGGTAACCTAAGCTATTCCTATACTTACTCAAATTCAAGCCCAACATAACCACCAAACCTTTTTTACCCTTTCTCCGTTCTTCCGTCATCTATAAATCATGCAGAGACAAGCAACCAAACAAGTTCACGCACAAGTAAGAAGCAAATAGAGCAAATAGCAAGTATAGCAAGTAGCAGAATATATATTTTCAATTAGGCAATCTCAGATAATGCATAGCAGTCAAAGCAAACAAATGCACAAGATGCATGCCTGTTCTATGGCTGATGATATCATCTGTCGGTTATATAGCCAACCCGACACGTCTTGGTAGCTAATCATAGACTGAAACACCCATGCGGAGCAAGTGGGTTTAAGCTACAACCCCCCTTACTACTACCCGCTTAACCCAGAGCCAGTGGAATAACCACTACTGCGGCTACTACCTAGGCGGGTGTTTAAAAGCTCAACCTGGAGCAAGCGGAAGATCCACTACTGCTGCTACTACCCAGGCGTCACAAACATATATTTATTCAATTTAAATCAAGCATGATAATTATCGATTCTCAAATATTAACCTGGAGCAAGCGGGACGAACCACCATCCTTGCTACTACCCAGGTATCTCAATCATACATCCATTCATAACAAATGAGTTCAATCATCCGTCAATATATCACTATCACAAGTGCTCATCATTTTCATAACATTTTCATCCTTCCTATTCATAATACATCATTTTAACCTTTACTTCACCTCTAAATTACTTTATTTTCCTACCTTCAACTAGCTGCTAGACTTAGTACTATACCTTAAGTCTAAAAGGGAGAAAATGGAGGTTTAAGAGTGAAAATCTGGTTTTAAAAGCCAAAAATCTAGTTTTGCAGCAAACAGAGGTCACGCGTACGCGTGGGCCACGTGCACGCGTCGTGTGAATAGCACGTCACGCGTACGCGTGCGTCATGTGTACGCGTGATCATGCACGTTGGCTTTCCCAAGACCTTATATGTTAGTTATGTGGGCACCTTGCTGAGGCATACTGGAAGCTTTTGATAGCGGAGATCCTTATCTTTAGGGCTTTATTTTGGATATATGTATATACATAGATACTTTTATCTCCACTACTTATGTACTGATGTATTAACTTTCTCTTACAGGTTATTCTGAAGAAATAGGTTTTGTAACTCTGTATTTTGGGTTTATTCTTGGGTTCTCTTATATATATGTTATATAACTATATGCTCAAGCCCGTTTATCTTCGCGAGCTGAGTCTTGAGCTTTAATATTTGTACCTTGAAACTCTCTTTCGATTATATCTATATTATCTTCTCTTATTTTTTCCGTTTATCGTTTACGTATTGTGAGTGTTGCACTTTTCATTTTACCGTTTTCGATTTTAACTTTTCTTCAAAGGCTCCTAGTTATAAATCTTTTCACTATATTATGTATATAAAATTTTAGCTTTACAAAAATCGTTTCAATTTTGTCACGCCGTCAATTCTATTAATCTCCAATGGCAGGATAACATTGAGACAATTTTAAAATATTAGTGACTTAGGACGATTTAAACGTTAAGGATAACTTTGAGATTTACTCCAAACGTTAAAGATAAAAATGATACTCTACTCTAAGAAATATAACGTTTTTTTTCTTTTGTAAACATGAAAAAATAAATTTGTGTTGCCTAAATTACCATATTCAAAATATTTTGGACAATAAATAGTGTAAAAGAATATTTGGTTTTAAGTGTTTAATAGAGATTTACAACGTTTATTATTGAGTATTTATTTATTTTGGTTCTCAAAAAATTTTGGATCAAACACTTTAATTTTTAATTAAAATTAATTATTCGATTAGTCCCTAATAATTTCTTTCAGTCATTTAGGTCATTTATTATGTCAATTTTAATGGAGGATAAAATAATCCCTGACAATTCTAACGAGGGACAAATAGTCTTTAACCCCCTCTGTTTGGAAGCAACACTATTTTGTCTCAATTTTTATCATATCTCGAATAATCTTAACAGTCTAACACTGCAATTTTAAGCTACACAATGCACATTCTACAACATCAATATTCACAAGAAAAAATTCTCAACTTATTCTCAACCAATTTATACTCAAGAAACTAATGACTATGTCTCTCAAGTACTTGTTTTCGTTGATGGATCCCATAAATCTAGACAGCAGGTCTGATTTGTTAAGACCTGTCGTCGTCACCATCTCCCTCCTCCTCTGTCCTATTATCTCCAAAGCCACATTTCCACCACTCTGATCACTTCCTTCAGTTTCTTCTCCGAACTAATATTTAGTAATCGCTTCAGTTTTCAAATGAGTGGTGATGATGACATTGCTCACTGTACTGATAGTAGGTTGGATGCAAGGTCGAAACTTTCTGCCAACTTGGACTACGGGAGAGAAGGAATGAAGCACTTAGGGTCTATTTCAAATGAGAATTTGCATATGATGTCGAAGGAGAATTCTCTCATGATGTCTTAATATCCAACAATCTATATTGCTTGCCGGAGAGTGGAGAGAGGCGTGCCCTTAAGGTAGTTGTAGAACATGGTCTTAAGGATGTGGTAGACATTGTTGGGATTGGAGGTGATGCTATTATCGAGGACGTGGAGGTGGATCTTCTGGTGGGTAAAGTGCGGAGGAGGTGGGTGTACTAGTCACATAGATTTAGAAAGTGTGTAGTCCATGACATGTAGGTGTGATATGCGTGGCAATTACACCATGGCTTGATCTTGGAGTTGAAGAGGAGGAAGGAGAAGATGGAGAAGAAGACTGTGAAAGTGAAAAAGAAGAGTATGAATATTAAAGTTGTGCAAGATACGATGAAAATTGGGGGAGAACGGCGTCATTTTCAAACAAAAGGGGCATGGACCATTTTGTTCCCGTTAGAGTTGACGAAGCAAAGGACTCAAAACTGACGGAATTAGTTGTTAGAGATCAAACGAATAATTAATTTTAGTTGGGGACTAAAATGTCTGGTTCAAAATTCTTTGGAGACCAAATTAGGTAAGAGTAAATGGTCAAATTATTCCTTGAAAGATAACTCGTTTTCTAAATTAGTCTTGAAAGATTTTTTTAATCAAATTTGTTCTTTAAAGATTTTGAATTAGTCATGTTAGTTCTTCCATCACTTTTTTTGTTGATGATGTCAAAATTTGCTAATGTGGCACGTTAAATGATACTACGACATACACTTAGGAGTTTTAATTGACTATTAAGGTAATAAATTTATTAAATTAGATCAAATCAAACTTAATCGAGAAGAGAATTTGAGGTAGTGAAATCTCTCAATTTGGTGTTGATTTGATCTAATTTTATAAATTAACCATGTTAATAGTTAATTAGTACTATTAGGTATGTATTGTGATGTTACTTAACGTATCATATCAATAAATTCTGATGCCCGTTAATAATAGAAGTGATGAAATAACTAACATGATTAATTTAAAATTTTTAAAAGATAAATTTAATTAAAAAACAATTTGAAAACCAATTTAGAGAACGAGTAATCTTTCAAAAGCTAATTTAACTATCTATTCAAATAGATAACGAAAATGTTTGGTAACCAAAGAAAATCAGTCAAAAACAGCCATAATTTACCTTAGCAACAATTAATAAATACTAAATAAGATAAGTTCTGACTGTTTTTTTATCTACCTAGCATTATCCATAGATAAGTACTCTTTATATTTTCTTATATATATTGTATTTAATGTGTTTTGACTTTTGACCGCCTTTCTCTTTATGAGGATTATTTAACTATTCTGTATCCTACTAACACGTGTTAAGGTTACAAAATTTTTTATTGAAGATACAAGAAATTTAAATTTTTAACAAATTTATTTAAAAATTTAACTTCTATTAATAATAATTTTATTATATGTTTTTAAAGGATATATTAGTTAAATTATAAAAACATACTCTATGAGCATTAAAATTAATTGTTATGAATTTGTGAGTATTTATTTCATTATTTGTATTTCATGATTTTTTTAGCATGTATTATTCGTTGTTAAAATAATCAAACTTTTTCAATTGAATAATCAAAATTTTCTAAATATAAATAATAAATCCTTCTTGTACTTTATAATTTTATTTATATTTTAATTCTAAATATAAACCTAATTTGACTATTGATTATAAATACTATCTTTAATAAAAAAAAGGCCTTTATTTAACGTATCTTTTTCTCTCTATTTAAATAAAATTTTGAATAGCGTAAAGTAAACTTTTAGAAAGAAAAATAATTTACTCTTTAAACATTTATAACTATACATTGTACTAATTAATTTAAAGAGAGAATTTAAAAAAAATTGTGTCATTAATTAAAGGAGGAAGATTATAAGAATTTAATTGGCTAAACCAACTATTTTTCTTCTCTATGTATATAAAAGGTAAAATTAAAATTTCTAACCTTTTGTAAATTTTGAGGTTCTTCAACATGACAATTAAACTAGAATAAATAAATATAGAGATCGGAATCTTATTTAAACAACTAAAATTTTACAATTATAAATAATTACATTCATAATTTCTTCTTTTTTTTATTATTTCCGATTTTCTTTTTACAGATTGCAACTTATATTATGTTGGTTTAGCTATGGTCGATGATTTGAGTTCGTCAAAAATAATAAATCTCGTAGATATATGTTTGAAAAAATCTCATAAATATTGATATTTATTTAATAATCTTACTATACATACAAGTCTTTTTTGATAAATAAGTCTAAATAAATTAACTTTAATCAAACAAAATTCATTTATATAACGCACGCGTGAAATCACGTTGTCCCTCCTTTAATATTTGCACCCGACATTCTTTCTTTTCCTCCTCCTCCTCTTCCTCCTCCTTTTTATCTTTTTTCTTTGCATTCCTCCTCTTTTTTCTTTGCGTTCTTTTTATATATTTTGTTTAATTTTTTCTTCCAAAAGAATTATGAAAAAATAAAATAAAAAAAGTAGTAGAAGATGAAAAAAAAGAGAAAGAATATTAAATTATGCAAAATTTATTAGTATAAATATACTAAAAATTCTTAAAAATACACAATATTTGCATGTATGGAAATCCTAGTTAAAAATGTTTACTATCTCTTCTTTCTTTGTTTGAATCTCGCCAGCTATTATAGGAGAGTGACGGTAAACACACAAATTCCACACTCTTAACTGTAGTTTTAGTTGATATATGTTTGAAATGACAAAAAAAACGAGATTTCAAAAATCATTCAAATAATTTTTTTTTAGACAAAACAGAAAAAGGAGAAGCTGAGCTAGCTAACCTAAGTCTGTTGCTAAAGTTCTCAAAATAATGCTGATTTTTTTTCTCTTATTTCTTTCTTTTTTTAGTTAAATAAATGTAGGTTCATCCTTTTTTAAATAATTTTGTAGTATTATGTGTTTTTTTCTTCTTTGTTTGATTATTTTTTTTAATCTTGTTAAGAGAGTAAAATAAGAAGAAACTTGAAAAGATAAAACAAGAAGGAAAAGATTAATAAGAAAAAAAGAAGAAGATGATGATGATGAAAAAGAAGAAGAAGAAGCAGCAAAAGATGAGGAGAAGGAAGAGGAAGAGTTTGAATTATGCAGAACTTATCAGTACAAATATACCGAAAATTCATAGCAATACACATAAATATATTAATTTTACACCAAAATTTGCTACAAATATACAAAAATATTTTTTAATGTTGCATTTTTTTCTTCTTTTTTTTCTTATTTCTTTCTTTTTTTAGTTAAATGAATGAAGGTTCGTCTTCTTCTAAGTAATTTTGCAGCATTATGTATTTTTTTCTTATTTGTTTGACTTTTTTGTTTTTATTCTTGTTGAGATAGAGAGTAAAATAAGAAGAAACTTGAGAAGATAAAACAAGAAGGAAAAGATAAATAAGAAAAAAAAGATGATGAAAAAAGAAGAAGAAGAAGAAGCAGTAGAAGATGAAGAGGAGAAAGAAGAATAATTTTAAGTTATGCAGAATTTACAGTATAAATACACTAAAAATTCTTAACAATACATATAAATGTCTTAATTTTACACCGAAATTTACCATAAATACACATAATTTTTTTCTTTAATACTGCATTTTTTTCTTCTTCTTCTTTTTCTTATTTCTTTCTTTCTTTTAGCTGAATGAGTGTAGGTTCATCCTCTTCCAAGTAATTATATAGCATTATGTGTTACTTCTTCTTCTTTGTTTGATTTTTTTTTTTTTATTCTTGTTAAGAGAGTAAAACAAGAATAAACTTGAGAAGGTAAAACAAGAAAAAAAGATTAATAAGAGAAAAAAGATGATGATAATGATGATGATGATGAAAAAGAAAAAGAAGAAGAAACAATAAAAAATGAGGAGGAGGAAGTATTTTGAATTATGCAGAATTTATCAGTATAAATATACTGAAATTTCTTAACAATACACAAAAATATCTTAGTTTTACACCAAAATTTTGCTATAAATACACATAAATATTTTTTTAATACTACATTTTTTTCTTCTTTTTTTTCTTATTTCTTTCTTTCTTTCAGTTGAATGAATGTAGGTTCATCCTCTTCCAAATAATTTTGCAGCATTATGTGTTTCTTCTTCTTTATTTAATTTTTTTATTTTTATTATTGCTAAGAGAGTAAAACAAGAAGAAATTTGAGAAAATTATTCTATGCCAAAAATTTTAGATCAGACAACGTCATCAATATGGCAAAAATTCTACGGTAACATAACGATAATAATGACAATGACGATACGTATAAGAAAAAGACGACGATGGCTATAACGATGATGATGATGATAATTAAAGATGATGGAGAAGAAAGAGGAAAAGGAAGGAGGAGAAGGAAGAGGTGGTGTTGGTGCCGATGATAACGAAAGAGAAAACTAACGAAAAAAAAGGAGAAGGTGCAGTAGAGTACATGAGTGTAAATGATTTATTAGACTTGTTTAATTAAATAACTTATATATAGAGATTAATTCTTTATTTAAATTGTTCATAACATATTAACAGCTTCTTTGAATGTTATTAAGTGGTTAAAAAATATATTTTTTAATAAATTTTTTTT
>NC_029772.3:45613838-45626774 GCF_000817695.3 Arachis duranensis | reverse complement strand
TAATATATAAATGCAGGGTAGCTAGCAAAGTGTACAAGTAAATCATGTGCATACATGACCAGTGCTTCCTATTGGGTGCACATGATGCTAGAGTAGAAAATTTAGTGGCTTCTCACCTTTCATGGTAGTGCTGATTTATTATCCTTTTCCCAATAAAATTAAATTGTTATTTTAAGCACAAGGTGGAAATGGAATCATGCCTGCTTGAAACTCAAGTCTTGATAGAAAGAAACCATTTGGATTTATTAGCTAAATAAACAAACAAAACTAATCTATGCTGCTTCTTTTTCTTCTTTTTTTAAACGAGAAGCATGTTTATTATTATGATGATCAAGAATAAACATGACTCTAATACCTTAAGGAGTTTGCCCACTTAGCCCACGCTCAATAATTCTGTTGATTTTGTATAATATATACGCGTTTTAGGGCACAGGTTAAGTATTGAAAATGGATCATTATTCCATATTTTTATAAATAAAGAAGAACTTAGAAGTTAAGTATCGAAAATAATAATGACTAAAAGTGTCTTTTGTTACGATTTGTTTTGGAAAAGAGGCTAATTATTTTTTTCTCTAAAATAGAAGAAGCCACCAGAAATAAGTTTAGAATAATGTTATAAGGATATTTAGAATATATGTACATAAAAAATTTAATTAACAACTTAGTTATTTGTATACTATACATTAAAAATATGTAAAATAATAAAATATAAAGATATACAAAATATAATATTAATTTGGTGGATGTAGCTGAATTTTTTGTGTATTTTTTATTAAAAAATATGTATAGGACTTTGATTAGTGCAATTAAATATTTAACGGTTAAAATTAATTAAATTTTGTGTTAATACTATATATTAAGTGAAAGAGTTTTCAAACTATATATATTATGCTAAGAACCTAGAAAAGCATTTTGACCCATTTGGAATTATGAAAAGTTTTAAACTGAGTGTACAGGTGATATTATGATTATTATCAAGTAGTTTAAAAAATTAAAGAAAAAAGAAGAAAGAAAAAGAAATAGTTTTACACTAAATTTGATTTGTCGTGCGGTGTTGTTTTCTAGGGTAGAATAATATATTCTTTGACTAATTCAATAATACTTATGAAAAATACCTATAAAAGATATGAATCTAAAATATAAATCTAATACTAACACTATAAAAGCAGAAATAGTTTTTTATTCAAGTCTTCGACAATTTTAAAAAGGATATCTTACAGGAGATCTAATTGATGATCCAACTATCATCCTAATTTATTTGTTTTCCTTAATAATTATATCATAAAATATTCTTAATGATTGAGCTTATATGCAATTAAAAATTATATATACGCATAACGATATTCGCTAATAATATGAAATATGAAAAATCGATATCAATTTACTTCTAAACAAATTATATATTAGGAAGTCACATTGCAACGAATAGTTTCAACCAAGTTACCATGAAAAAATATGTTTTAAAAATTAGGATGAGATAAGAACAAACTTGATTTTTGTGCTTTTATGTGAAAGAAAAAAATAAAAATATTATATAGGGTGACGAGTATTAATTGCACACTAGCTTTCCGCAACTATACGTTTTTAATATGTATTGGTTTGTTTGCTTTCTTGTTTTTATGGGGTATATTATTCTGCATATGCCCACAATGTTTGAACTTCAATTCTTTTATTTCTTTAAACAATAATATTTTAAAAAATTTATGGTGATAAAGGGACCTAACTTATAAAAGCGAAAGATGATTAAATTATGGTACATATATAAGTTGCTGTGGCGATATGGAAAAAAAAGGTAAATATTTTTTTCGTCGGTTTTTTTTTTTTCTGTAAGATATAATATATTCTAATTACAATAAAAAATTGTTTATTACAAATAGATTTAGAGATAGATTTGATCTTTTTTACTGATAAATTTTTGGTTACTAATGAAATTATCGATAGATTTTGTCTCTTTGTAAAAGCCTTAAAAATTGCTTATTGACAGATTTTTTTTGTCGATAATTTACCGACGGATATTTCTCCGTTGTTGATAGAATTTTTTTCGGTAATGATCTCTCTTTTTGCCAAAAAATTGTCAATTTTTTCGACAGATTTTCTGTTGGTAATTTACCGACAGATTTTTTCCATCACCGACAGATTTTTTTCGGTAATCGTCGCTCCAATTTCGCTTAAACCGTCCGATTTTTTGACAGGTTTTTTGTTGGTAACTAGCGTCAGATTTTTTGATAGATTTTTCGTCAGTAATTGGATCCCGGGAAAGCATTTTCAGCTCTACAGACGAAAAATCCGTCTGTAAATCCATTAGTAAGGTAAAATAGCATTTTTTTAGATTTTTTCATTATAAAATAAATCTGATTTCATACAAAATAAATATAAATTTAAACAAGTTCATTGTATTATCAAACTAAAAGAAAAGTACTATAAACAAACAAGTCAATATAATTCAAAATATAAACAAAGTGTATTGATACATCAACTATAATAATAAGTAACAACCATACATCAACAAAGTATATTGATACACCAACTATAATTCAAAACATAAACACATTGTATTGTTCAACCGTACTAAATTTATCAGCTATAGTCCTCAGTGTCATTTTTATCCCCCATCATCATCATAGTCTTCATCCGAAGAGATAAAAGGTAGCGGCGGTGGCAGTGGTAGTAAAACAGCAGTGAAACTACCTGATGCTCTAATCTTCTTGTAATAGCTAACATTTGTGTTTTCTAAGAATTCCTATTTTAATTCACAAAGTACAATCCAACAAAATTAGAAGCAAGGTTCATGTAATGTAATGTTTTGAAGAAAGCAAAATAGAAAGTCATTCAGACTAGATAAGAAGCAAAGCACATGAATTATTATAAATTTTACAGAAAGAGATTTTCACCAAAACGTTTTGTCAGATCCAATTATGCCAATTTCAATTTTTTTTTCGAGATCTGTCCCTCAATCCTGTAAAATACAAATGAAAAATTAACTATTTCCAATTATACAAAGCCCTTTATACCAACAGAAGTACAGATAATAATAATAATAATACTATTTAAGTGAATGCCTATGTAGGAAGCCTTAATATTGTACTATATTACTATTAATTTCTTTTCCTTCTACAAATCCGTAACTCTAAAAGAAAGTGAACAAAACTTATTTTGAGATTCTTGGTTGTCAGATGGTTAATGATTTTATTTAGTGCATAAACTTGAAAGGACATGACGCTACCCTTCCTTTAGTGTCAATATTGCTGTGTGGACTGCATCATCAAGTTCCATGTCATCAGTATACTTGCAAGTGGAGAATGAAAAGAACCACTGAAATGAAATGGGGATAAAAGAATGACTCTGATATGAACATCAAAGAAACATAAACCAAAAGAAAATCTTTTGGGGGAAAGAAAAATGTCACTTTAAACTCATAGAAGAGACATGGTATATATTTATTGATGGTTTTCAGTGGCTAAGAGAAGGGGAGGTTGAATCTTAGCCCCCTTTTTATCAATTACACTTTCTGGTCTTTGAGGAGACTTTTTGATTTTTGTCTCGTCCCTAGCCACGAGACTTTTATTTTTGTCTCGTCACTTGACACGAGATATTTTTTCGGTTTTAGCTCCTGTGCAGTAGAAACAGAAATGGAGTAGAAGAGAGAGAAAATTACACCCAGATATATCCTGGTTCAGCTGCTAAGTGCAGTGCAGCCTACATCCAGTCTCCATCACAACAATGATGAAATTTCACTATAATCATCCTGATTACAAACTGTAAAGTGCTAACCCAACTTACAAGGTGATTCCCACAGAATCATGAAACACAACACAGATGTACAAAGGAACTCTAAGGACATCTATGGCTTTTTCTTTTAATTTTGCACTCTCTGCCTTTTTCCGCTCTATGACTTTTTCATACAAACCTCACTGTTTGCCTTTTTCCATGAGACTCAAGACATGACAAAATTAAACAAAAAATACAAAACAGAATACATTGAAGGAGAAGAAAATCTGTAAGCTTAGGTAACTATGAGAATTCTGTGCCTTGCACTCTCATTGCTTACTTCTAACTCCTTAAATCAAGCCGTGACTATTCACCCCTTTTATAGAGAAGGGAAGCCTTCACAGTTGAAACAAAAACCAAGCTTAACTTCTTTTCCTTCATACATAACCGGTTCGGCCAAAGAGAGAGAGAAGAGGTAACCCATGCAAAACCCAACATGCAAATACCTCTAGTTCTTCCTTGGTCATCACTCTTCATCAATCCGAGCGCTCCATCCTTGGCTTGTTCTCCAAGATGAAATTCTGGCCCTTGATGCTTCATGATGATGATGATGGCTTCATCTGTTCCAATCTCTGCCTTTTCCATCACGTAGCCACCCTAGCTACTTTTTGTGGTGGTTGAGCAGAATCAGAGACAAGCCAACTCTCCAAGGATCTTCACCTTGCTGGCCGAGATCTTCTTCTTTCTTTTTGGGTATGAAGAGCTCGAGATTACCTCACCAAATCTTACCATTTTTGGTGAAAATCTCAGCCACTACATACTTTATGTTTTCTTTTTCGTGCCATCATTGTGATGGTCTTTGCCTTTCTTTCTTTTCGATAGCTCAAAGTAGCTTCCATGGTTTTCTGTGTAAGGACCGAAGAAGAGAAAAAAAGTGATGAGAGAGAAGAAAGAAATCTGAACATCATTAAATTAGAAAAGAGAATGAAATGATTCTTCCCTTGTTGAGTAGTGTGTAGCAATAGTTGCTACAATCAAATCAGATGCCCTTTTTCTTTCTCTCTCATTGTTTCCATGCAATAAATGATAATTGAAAAAATTTTGGAATCCATCACATGGTAATAAGCGTAGATCCGTTGGAAGCAATTTTTGCTTTCTTCAACATTTGATTTCAGATCAAGCATGAGTGATTACTCATCAAAAATAAATTTGGGCTTTCTAGTATCAACATTCAAACTGGCCCAATTGATAAAATATTTCAGCCATAATTCATATGGCAAAAGTTGAGATCCGTTAGAAGGCATAAGACAAATAGTAACATTTGATTTCCTGATGAATTATTTTCAGATCATGTATTGGGGCAAATAGCAAAACATGTTTAACTTGGGCTTGTAACAATAATGGATCAATTTGGCCGAAGTAACATAACAATCAATTCAGCCATTAAATATAAAAACTTTCAACAAGGCTGAGTGTGTATTTTGATTTGGGCCTGCAACAATTTTTATTTTTCGGCCCAGTAGTAAACCTGCATCACAAAATTATTAATTAGCACATGTTACATGAAAATCATAATTAATAATTTTGCAATCAATCATTTCAATAATGTTTATTCATCATCAAAATAAATCTGAGTTTTCCAAACTCATCAATCTCCCCCTTGATGACAAACATTATTAAAATTGAAATGGAAAGAAATTTAAGATTGAGTAAAGAATACTCCCTTTGAATTTTTGAATTTCTCCCCCTTTTAAATTATCACATGGCTCCCCCTTAATATATGCTATTTTTACCAAGGAAAGCACTAACCTGTAACATTTTAATCAAGCTTCAAGTAACAATATTATTTAGCATATTCATTACACTGTAACAAACTATATGCTCTTTTCTTTTCTATTTTAAATTTTTAATGGATAACTAAACTAAAGGATCTCATGGATTCATTATCTTCAGAAATGTGTAAGTCATGGTTATTATTTCACATCCACATGCAAGACAACATAATGCGATCAAGGTTGTAGGTGATCAACACACCTGATACAAATATGGCTCGTTATCATCAAATCCAGCAATTAGTAGGGACACTCCAAATGGCCTAACACCACTATTAGGATAAAACATAAACATAAGAATTCAATATAGTGAAGGAGTAAAAGAATGGAGATAAAACAAATCAATTGCAACTCTAGTGAAAACCAGGCATACTATGATAGTATTTGGAACATAATGGATGAAAATAATAGAACAGTAGAGATGCGTCTCTCATGTCCCTTCTTTTTTGAAATCTCATCCTTCTATTTTGGAAGTATACAACTTATGTAAGAAGATGTTCATATGCATGAACAAATGATTGGCATTTGGAATGTTAAGAGTGTTTCTTCATCATTTGATGTGTATGTAATTATACTATGCTTATGCTTCTTTGGATGGTACATAGTGCTTATTGCATAGAATATTTCTTTTATTCAAATTCCTAATGATGGGTTAATTTACGAAAATTTTTTCTTACTACAATGATGAAGCAATAGATGCCTTCATAGAGATTATTGGAGAGTCCTTGAAAGTACTTTCACTCAATAAAATCAAGAAGGTATGCTGGTTACACTTTTTCACTGAATGTCACTCAATAACAAACTGGAATGCAGGTGTTTGTATGTGCATCCTACACATAAATCATACTCTAAGCACATGCTCATTAAAAGATGTGTTTGGGTGGGTATACCTTGTAGAAGTATTAAAATAGATATATTTTCACCCTTGCCAACATTGGATCATGTGTTTTATTGGGAAAGTCAGCAGACACTTCACTTTCTGTTGAAAGAAGAAATTTTCTGTCACAAAATTTGATATATAGAAGATTATAGACAGTGACATTTTGTGCAAAAGCAGAGTTAACTTTCTGCTAACATGGTGCTAACTAAAGAGGGAAGGAAATGCCATAAACTATTAACAATAACAATAACAATAAGCATAATATTTGAGTCCTATTAACTCTGCACCTGGGCTTCCCTTAAAGGCTGGACCAACTTGACCTGGAGCATAATAATGCCGACGAAAGAGTTCAACATCTCTTCCTAAAGGTTTGTTTTCGCAGAATACCTGAAAGCATTTTGGAACACACAATTTAGCTAGTATATGTTGAATCATTTTTTTAATTGTTCGGTACATGGCCAAGAACTCTCTTAATACTGCTAAACACTTTCAAATGATTTCCATAATATCCAATAATATCAAAATAAAATTAAAAAACTATCCACCACATTTATTTCTTACACAAACAGATCAGATACTAAAAATGGCAATGGCAATAAACTGATGAAGTAAACGATTACCCAAACTAGTATTAACTGAATTAAATTTTTGTTCTAGACAACTATAGCATTCATCAAGCTCATCCTACTTTATCCACACAAATATTCACTTAACACCCTGGTCCTTAAACCTATGGAAGGGAGCAGAATCACAAAATTAGAGTATACATAAAATTCATGAAGGGAGCAGACGCGACAAGAGCGGTGGCAGAGAGAGCTCTGCGACAACGGCGATGAAGGGAGCAGACACAATGAGATGAGAGCGGCAGAGAGGGCTCTGCGATGATGGCGACGAAGGGAGCAGACGCAACGAGAGTGGCGCAGCAGCGGCGGAAGAAGCTTGTGTGACGGAGAGAGGAAGCAGCTCGTGGACGGAGAGAGGACACTTCTACAGGATTTCAATCTTTGTCACAAATATAGACTAAAAGTTAGTCAACTGCATCTAAAACCATGAAAAATCATAGAACAGGACACTTCTACAGAATTTCAGTAATATTAAATAGAATTAAAATAAAAAGAAAAGCATGAATGTGATAAGAAAGAACAAAGTTTGACGAACCTATAGATCTTAACTAAAATTGGACAAAGGATGTATAATACATAAAACAAGAGTTATTAGAACAAAAAAACTCATTTAAAATCACAACTAACATTAATACAATTTCTAAATAGAAGCTAGAATTGTACCATGAGAGGAGTCATTTAAAAAAAATGCAAATTTGCCATAGCTGGATGGAGGACCAAATTTGGAAAAACAATAAGACAAAGCAGGGAAAACAAAATACACTAAATTCATTAAAATAAAATCTAATTGAAAATTTAACAGCAAGGACAAAGTTTAGGTCAGAACTCAAAAAAAAGTAAAAGGGTCTAGTTGAGTAAACAAGGCTCCGGCATGCCACTTCCAGCTAGAGAATATGACTAATTTGAAAACCCTTTCAACAACTAGTCAATTTGCTTGCACCAGATGTTTTAATTCAAAGAAGAAGTAAGCAATGTCCATCAACAAAAAAATAATTTGATATTTCTGCTAATCAAAAAGTGAGTGACTAATCACATACTCAATAAGTTCATGCACTACACAACTACTTCATACCTAAAAAAACAACAAAAAAGATCTTTTTAACTTATCATTCACATTAGCAGAATAATGCAGTAAACAAGTAACCATCACAGTTTAATTTGCTTTCCCTTACCCTTTTCAACACTCGAAGCACTCCTAATTTTCATGGCTTGCAAAGTTGCAATCATTCAACAGTCAATAAAACCTTACAAAGTTCAAAGATTTCAACTTCTCACAGCAATCTAATGGAATAAACCCACAAAACAAATTCTCCTCCCTCTTCACCTGAGAATCCAATAAAACAAAAAATAAAAAGATATAAACCAACACATTCAAAATGGAAAAATCACACATCAGTATTCAGCATCAGATTGATTAATCATCTTCAGTTCAAGAACCCTTTTAGGATCTAGCACCATTTTCAGCTCAAGAACAAAAATGAAACTACAAATAAATCATTATTAAAAAAAGATTATGTGCATGTATATTTGAAGCAACTAAATGATGAATAGAAAAATAAATAAAATCTCCCCTCTTAAAACAACACTCTCTCCAAAGACAGAGTTTTAGGTTAGCACAATATAAGCAGTTATACAGACAACATCTTAGGACAAATGCAAACAACAACAAAGCAGACAAATTCTATCCATAAGCCAGAATTCCATCACAATCAATCACATTACAACATCGCATTCATCAAACTCAAATTCATTAACCCTGATTTCAAATTTATACACTTCAAAAAGATAGAGAATGAACTATAAAGTGTTGTTTAGTAGTGTTTACCTCTGGAAGCATTGATGAGAGCAAAGAAGATCTATTCGAGGCCATGGATGAATGCACCTTCCTTCTTTGACAAGAAGAGCTTGATAGACCGTAGCACTCAAACATGGTTCGAACCTCATCTTTGTTCCTCAACTTCGTGACGACCTCATCCTGTGACAGAGGCAGAGGAGGAAGAGTAGGCAAACAACCTAGACCCGGGGTTGAAGAGATTGTGATGGCGAAGGCATTCATAGCCTCAAGTCCAAAATACGCATGAAAGATGACTCTCCGAATAGATGCTGACTTGTTAGTGTATTTGTCACGTCTGTGACGTTTGTCTTGATAGTGCAATCAACTTGATTCTCATCTTGATTTAGATCAACAATTTTATAGTTGTGTTTAAATTCATCTTCGCTTTCACTATTATAACATTATCATTGTGTTCGGATCATGTTCTTTATCCCTATAAAGCAATTGTTCAGAATTAACATACAACTCGATGAAACTTGTGATTGAGTATGATTGAAAATATTTTACATACTTGTTTCATTTTTTGAAATTGTACAAACTCATCAAATATTAGTACATCATGTTTATACAAAATACTTATCATCCTCTTTAATATTTGAAAATCTATACTTTCACAAATAATACCTTTAATCTCCTTAAATAATATTATAAGAGAAACAATAAAATAATAATATTTTTATATACAAATATTTTTAGTATATTTGACTATTATAATATATTCTTAAAATAATACTACTATCTATTTTTTTTCACTCACCTCAATTTTTTTTGGCTAGACATATTAAATTTACAGAAGAGTTGAAGAAGAAGATGGAACCAAGAATTGCTATTGAAACTAATGAAATTTGGAATTGGTAGTGTTATGCTTTTTATTTTCATCTTCCATTGAAATATTGTTTTTTATACAAATCACCCCACTATTCTTATAAATTGCCCTTACTATTTTATTAAATTGCTTCCACCATTTAATTAAATTGCCCCACTATTTCATTAATTTCAATTTTTTTTAAATAACAAAACGCCTTGGAATATTTTTTTTTTTATATTTCAATTTTTTTAGAAATAAAAATTAGTGTTGACATTACCTTTTTATTTAATTTTTAATTTTATCAAAATTAAAATCGCCTGAACAATTTATTTTTGCAAAATTAAAAAAATATTTCCCTTCACAGTATCTAATTTTATAAATAATCAATCCCACCATATTTTGATAAAACACATCCTCCCAATATTTGAGGATTTCACAATAATGTCCCATGTTTAAAAAATTTCCGCCCAAACGGAATATACGGCCGGAAGGACATCCATTTCAATTATACCATTTTTCTTTGTTTTGGTTCGGACAATTTATGAAATGTTTGTCATCGGAATTTGCAACCATTAAGTTTTTGTCATACACACGTTCACCACTCTACGGTTTTCCTTTGTCGGCTACTTCCACCTTTTGCTTTTGGTCCAGTGGGCTACTTGAACCTTAAAATCTCAAAGTTTCCCACATAGCTGGGTATTGTGCAAACCCAGTTTTTGGCCTTCTATATTTAAATATAATGTTCTTATTTAAAATTTTATAGTAATTTTTTATAAATATTTTTTAATAAATATAAATTATAATTTATTAATATAGAATTATAAATTATATATGTTTCTGTTCTTTGAGTTAGTTTGTGAGTTTTTGGTGAGCCAACTTTGAGTTTAAAAAATAGACTCGATTGTTAATGAGTCGAGTTGTGAACTGAGCTTAATTTTTGTAAGTCGAACTTGAGTTTAGTCTAATTCAGCTCAGTTCGACTCACTTTCAACCCTAGTAATGAACACGAGGTGTGCAATTTGGTTGAAAGTGAATGTAAAAAAAAGATACTCCCAAACAAATATACTTTTACAAAACATATTATTTATATGTCTAATTTAGTTTTATTTTTTTCATATATATATATTTTTTATTTGATTTATTTGTTTGAGTCACATTGGTGGAAAAATTCATCATTTCCTAAGATAATAATTTATTTTAAAGTAAATTTTTAAATTGGTCTTTAAAAGTTTTTAAATTAGATATTTTGATTTTTTAATAATTTTTTATTCTTAATCATTTTAGTTATTATATTGTGTCGGTTTTTTTTTTATCAAATTTTAAATATACATGTTGGATAAATAAATTTTTAACAAATTTAATTATAAGACAAATATGTCCCAAAAAGATATTACTTTAAGAAAAATTATTCCCTTCCAAAACTATAGAGGGATTAGTCTATATAAATATTTATTGAATATTTTATTAGATACTATTATCTTTTATAAGTAACTTAAATGAGAGAAAAATATAAGATCATTTAAGGCAAAATAAAGTTTTAAAAAAATATTTGAGTGCTATCAAAATTTATTATTTTTTATTATCACTCTTAGTCATTAACTCAATTTTTTTAGTTTATTAATTTAATATTATATTTTTAATTCACACTTTTAAACATTAATGATTAAAATTTAATATTATATTTTTAATTCACACTTTTAAATATTAATGACTAATTGATGGACAAAAACAATAAATTTTTAATACTCCACTATCATTCCTCAAATTTTAATATAATCACTTGCAAAATCAAAGGAAACACAATAATAAAAATTATTCAACCTCAAATCCAAGGATTACTACTATACTAAATATATTCCAAACCGTTATTACCGCACAATCTAGGAAGCACCGATACGACACGCGATACGGACACGACACGACACGGATACACTGACACGTTCTTTTTATAAAAAATTGAATATGACACGTTTAGGATACGTTGTGAATTAAAATTTAAATAATATATTAAATTAATAAAATATCATATTGTAAATATAAGAGTAAATATAATTGTATAAAAAAGACTTAAAATTATGCAATTATCAAAAAAATAAAAAAATTTAATCTACTCTTGTCATCCGCTAACAGAAAATATATCAATTTCTTCTCCTCCAAGTCCATCATCTGCAAACACCACAGCTTCCATCATCTGCAAACACCACGCACCACACAATGTAGTTCTTCAATTCGTCTTCAACCTCTGTATCTTCTATTCTTCTTCTTCTTCAATATAACGCAGAGAACCAAGAACGGCTAAGCTAGTGAGTAAGTAAGCTACCAAAGACAAACGGTAAATAGATTTAGGTTTTGATTTATTAATTATTTTATTTTTAAATTTAAATTTTGATTTGTTTTAATTTTAGAATATTTTAAAACTAGAAAGAAAAAATTGGTTAATCGGGCCATAAAATCACAAAATCAATTGAAGATTTGCAATCCAACAAAAAGATCCGTCTCATGAACATCTGAATTGGGTTGGACTCGTTCGGATTTATGACCGCTCCACCAAAATTCTGCACCGCAAAAAGACATGCCGCCGATACGCTCGTTTGAAGTATCCACCGCGTGTCGGTGTCGGATTCGTATCCGACACGAATACACCGGCACCACGAGAGAATCCGTGCTTCATAGCGCACAATGCTTTTCTTTCATTGCTAGCTCATCAGTCCACTCCATCCTCAAACTTCAGAAGCAATGAAGCATCTTCCTATAATATCAGAAGCATCCTTTTTTGTTTTTACAATCCTCAATATATATACCTTTTAAGTGGCATAATCTATATTATTCCCACATATATAATTAAGAGGACTACCAAGTGATAATATTCCAAATATTATATTATAGTATTAATATTAACAAAGACCAGAGATAATTAGTTTTTTCATTATAGGTGGTAGATTACTGATAATCTAGCTTATTGAGAAATGTATGCGAAATACACTCGAGTTTAAACCCTAAACCTCTTCAACCTTTAAACTCTGGGATGTCTCAAAAATAATTAGGCAAAATAAAGCAGCGCAATCAAGAATAATATTCTGATAATTAAACAAATAAGTACGCGTGAGGATGATGGAAGTGTCCAAACAAGTATTAGTGGAAAGCACGCTCCATCTTTGTTTGATTCTGTAACCACATGCACAATCACATTATTTTAGTACTCCTATCCGCTTTTAATATATATATTTAAGATAATATAAAAACCGTAACAA
>NC_029772.3:45594707-45613747 GCF_000817695.3 Arachis duranensis | reverse complement strand
GTCAACTGTGTATAGTATTATATTAATACTCTCTTTATTTTGATATGTCTGTCCTTGTCCTATTTACAAATATTAATGTTTCAAACTATATTCTATTTGTAATATCTAGAAATGGTTCTTTCTTTTCTATATTCCATTTTTAACTGTTTGTTTAGATAAACAAAAATATTTGATAACAAAAAATAATTGAAAAAAAAGTAAAAATTTATCATATTTAACATTTTATAGTTGTTATATAAAATAAGTTCTGACATTTTTTTGTTTTTTTAATATTACCATCGATTTAAATGCTCATTATCCACTTAATAAATAGCTTACAATTAATTATAGGGTTAAAATTGAGTAAATATTGAAAAAAAAACTTGAATTAAAATTCTTGGAATTATAATGAGTCTCGCTACATATTCAAATAATTTTACATTCATGTTCATCCAATTCATTTAATTTGCATTGTGGAGTTTCGTCGTCTTCTTCTTCTTTTTCCTCCTCCTCCTACTTTTTCTTCTTCTCCTTCTTTTTCTTCACATCTTTTTTTTATTATCGTTATCGCCGCCACCACCATACAACCACATCCATCTCCCCCTCCTCCTTCTCCTCCTCCTCCTCCTATTTCTTTTTTATTTGATTTTTTTTATCTCTTCCTTTCTTTTTTCTTCCTCGTCCATCATCATTATTGACATCACCAACAATACCAATATTTTGCTAACATCTTTATTGATTCTGATTTTCTATTGTGATCGAATGAACCGAAATTTGTTATAAAAGTAAAAGTAATGATATATCTTAATATTATAACTTTTGTTTTTTTTTTAAAATTGTGGAAAGTATACAAATTGAAGGGTCCGATATCTGTACCTCAAATTTTTTATTTGTTTATTTTTTAACACAAATCGGACGATTCGATTTGTGTACCTTTCACAAATCGGACCGTCTAATTTCTATACCTCTAATAAATTGGACGGTCTGATTTCTATTTCTCTAATTAACCAACTCTACACCTGAGAATAACACACCAACAATCCACGTTTTAAAAAAAATACCATTACTATTCCAATATTAAAAATAAAAAGTTTGTGAAAAAGCTTTTCCTTGCATAGGGTATTAGAATACAAGGATGATTGTAGAGAGATTCAGAGAGTTTGCGAAGAATGTATATTATTAAATAAGAGTGTATTGAATTACAAAATGACAGATAATTGTACAAAATGTACTACTCCTGTAACTATATATATGTAATAATTAAAAAAAGAAAAAAATAAAATAGAAAAAGATATATAAATAAATAAAATTGTGGGTTACACTTCTCTTTCTTTTACTCTAACTCTAACTACACATAGTGTAACACTCTATTACCCTAAATCTTACCTCTAGTCGTAAAGTAAAGGATAACAAAGTACTACGATAGTCCTAAAATTTATAATACATAATATATATCTAAGAATTTATATAACTAGAGGCCCGATAAAGGAATAAAGCTCAAAGTTGCATAAAACGGAATTACAATACGCGAAGCGTTCACACACGAAAACTAAAACGCTTAGGCACGAGCAGAACAAGACATAATAATATATATAGAACCTTGTAGCTAGCTCTAGGATACACAAGATAGTACTTAAATTAAACAAGATATGGGTATAAGTAGGATATACCAAAAAGAGAACTAGTCACTGCCTGCGGAGTTTAAGCTGGTTAGTCAAACTGAATACAATAGTGTATTGAAGTTTAAAACAGCTTATACAACTTATCTCTCAAATTAAGCCTCTACGGCCATAAAGTCTAAAATAAAAAGGTGAGAGAACATACTACAATAGAATAATCAAAATACCATAATAGATCATAAGATCCTCCGCTCCATCACCATCTCACAACTAACCGAGGTGGGTTACGACCTGCATCAGAAAAACAACAACATATGGTATGAGAACCGGAGGTTCTCAGTATGGTAACAGTGCCCAATATATATGATGTAAGGTTTCGGGACGCCAAAGGCAATCCTAGAACTTCACATTGATAACATTATTCAAGCTTAACATAATAAATAACTTAAACCATAAACAACAAACATGGTTATCTAAACTTAGGAAATTTCTAACTAGTACTAATCACACCACTGTATCTCACAGTCTTCACTAACCTAGCCTCCATGCGATCCCATCGCTATCGCCTACCGAGCCTCCTCAATCCCAGTAGAAAACATAAGTAATACAGATAAGTAAAGCACAAGTAAAGTACGTATACAACAATTAGAACACTTAGCAAATAAACATGTGTTTCATTTAGGCATAACAAAAATTAAGCAAAGCAAACAAATAGGTAGAAGATGCATATGATGAATGCCTTTCCTATTGGCTCGTGATATCACTTGTCGGTCTATAAATGCTAACCCAACACATCCTTCCGGATGTAGCCTTCCTGCCACGCCTAGAGATATAGGCTTTGCACACTCATGCAGCAGAGAAATCTGCCACGCTAGAGATATAGGCTCTGCACACTCATGCAGCAGGGAGTTTGCTACGCCAGAGATATAGGCTCTGCACACTCATGTAGTAGAGAAGGAATAGTATTAGAACACTCTTGTAGCAGAAAAACTGCCATTCTAGGGATATAGGTCCCACAAACTCTTGTAGTAGAAAAACTGCCACGCCAGGGATATAGGCCCCACACACTCCCATATAATATAATAATTTCATCATTTCTTTCTAAGTTCTCAACTCATCATAACCATCACCGATTTTCAACTTCTCAAATTTATCATAAGCATTCCCATTTCTTAAAAATCTCTTCAACCCTATACTTCACAAATCAGCCTTCACCAATTCAAGCTAGGATTTACACGAACCTTCCAAACCTATGTCATCGGCTTTAAACTCATAAGTAAAATACCCTTTTTTATTCCTTTATTGTTTTCTCCCTTGATTCAAGACCCTAAAATTCGCAAAAAAGTTTTAAACAAGTGTTACGAAAGTTTGCAAGCTTGTTAGGAAGGTAAAACGGTTAAAAACAAGGCTTTCATTGAAAAACAAGACATTCTGCGTACGTATAGGGTTGCGTACGCACTCCCAGGAGAGTTTTTCACAAAGTGTGTGTACGCATAGATGTGTGCGAACGCACAAAACGTAAAAGTTTTCATTTTGAGTGCTCGCATAGATACGTGAGAACGCCCTCAACAAAAGGCACTTCCCAGCGTGTGCGTGCGCATGATGTTGTGCGTACACACAACTTGCAAATTTCGTAGGGTTAGTGTGCGCACCAGAGTGTGCCATCGCTCTCAACAGAAGGCATATCCCTGTGTGTGCGTGCACATCAGTGTGCGTACGTACGTTTTTTGAAAATCACAGGATGTGTGTGCGCACAAGGATGTGCATACGCACAAGTAAGAATGTGGCCCCTGTTCAGAGTACGCGCACAGCAGTGGGCGTGCACACACAAACCAGAACTTACAATTTCTGCAATATCACAGAAATCAAATTTTTGACACCAACTTCATTCCAATGATCATATCTTTCTCTACAAAATTTAGATTTCTACGAAATCTATACCGTTTTAAATCTCTTTGAATTATCTTTGATTTGATACAAAATTCAATCAATTTCAAAAACTGTAGCTCAAGATATGATCTGCCAAAGTTGGCCTAAAATCTATTTTTACCAAAAATACTAACATCTCAACTTTACCAAAACTCTCAATTCAAAACCAAATAACTCACAACCCAAACAATACCAAAACAACACAAAAGTCTATACCATTCATTCCTCAAACTCAACCATCAATAACCTTGCCAATTACACTATTCCACACCATCAAAATCATTATTCATCAACATCTAAATTCAACCTAAATCACATCAAATCTCCTAAATTCCATCATTATTCAACTATACAACATCCAAACCTTAATATCCCAATTTATCAATTCCTTCAACACTTATCAATCCAAGCATCAATTTATCATCATCAAAATCCATAATCTACATCATTTATCAACAATATCAACACTCTTCATTAACAACAATAAATCACAACATTCATCATCCACCTCCATAGTAATTAAATACCAACAATCAACATCAATAATAATCATCAATCATCATCCATTCAATCCTATCCTAAGGTTCAATAGCCTAAGTGTCACGAAACATTACATATTACATAAAGAAAACATAAACCATATCTTGGCCGATTCCCACGCAACTCAAAACACCAAGCTCAAACTCAAGGCTCCAAAACCATCAAGCTCACTCCAACAAACATCAAACCTCAATCTAACATCATATAACATACAAAACAACTAAACACAAGGGTTTAGTGAAACCTTACCTTACCCATCGATATTAGGGGCAAAATCCAACAAGTTTCCAATGCTAGATTACCCCTAAATAAGCAAAACCATGAAAATCTCAATCTAACAAACCCACAACTCGAATTTGTCAAAGAATAGAAAACTAGAGCTTGGGATTCGAATTGCTTAGCACTTTGTTTATATAGAATTGAGGAGCTCGACAAGAGCTTCGTGTGGCACCAAACGGCTGGTCAATCGAATTACTCCACTACGTCAAACAGAATTTTCCTTTAAATCAAATACCGCTTTTATAGTATTTTTCAAAACCTTCAAAAGAAGTTCAATGTCAAAGCTTTTTCAAAAGACTCAAAAATAATTTATTTCTTAAATCAATTACTTTAAATAATGATTTTTCTTAAATTCATTAAAATTCTTAAATCATAGCTTTTCAACTTGAATCCCTTTCAATGAGTTAAATTACAAAACAAATGCACAAATTAACAAAATCACAAAATAGAACTCACTTTTCTTTTAAACTGTATCATTTAAACTAAGAGTTATGACATAGTTTCAAAACTAAATCATTTAAACCAAAAGTTCCAAACCAAATTTTAAAATAATTTTAAGCTTTAAAACTTTTTCAAAGCCATACTAGGTAGAAATTGAAAATCATTATTAAAACCGCAAAAGCATCATCCTCATTCTATAGCTGCATCAGTAAGCACTTCCCCTGCCACCAGTGCTGGACCTCACCCATCAACTAATATGCCGCAACTCAACGAACTTATTTTTTGGAACATGTTAAACTCGTAACGCGTAGGCTAGGTTAATCATCCTCACTATCCCTCTGTTAACGTGATTGACCTCATCCGTGAGCTGCCATTCATGTTTTCTTTCTACACTAAACAATCGATATCAAGGTGATTAGTCTCAATATCTCAAGCTCAGTGCTTCAATTATCCCAAAAGGCACTCACAAACAAGCATGCTATACATATCAAGCAGATAACCTAAATAGCATGAAAGAAAAATGACACAGAGTGTGCAACGAAGCACAATCGGTCCATCCCTCAGACTCATGAGGACGAATCGCTCTGATACCACTAAATGTAATACCCCGTTACCCTAAGCCTTACCTCTAGCCGTAAAGAAAATGATAACAAAGTGCCACAACAGTCCTAAAGCTTATAATACATAATATATATCCAAGAATTTAAATAACTAGAAGCTCGATGAAGGAATAAAGCTCAAAGTCGCATAAAGCAGAATTACAATATGCGAAGTGTTCACACACAAAAATTAAAACACTTAGGCACGAGCAGAACAAGACATAATAATATATATATTTATAGAACCTTGTAGGTAGCTCCAGGATACACAAGGTAGTACTTAAATTAAACAAGATATGGGTATAAGTAGGATTTACCAAAAAGAGGACTAGTCACAGCCTGCGGAGTTTAAGCCAGCTAGTCAAATTGAATACAACAGAGTATTGAAGTTTAAAACAGCTTATACAACTTATCTCTCAAATCAAGCCTCTAAGGCCATAAAGTCTAAAATAAAAAGGTGAGAGAACGTAATACAACAGAATAATCAAAATACCATAATAGATCATAAGATCCTCCGCTCTATCACCTTCTTGCAACTCACCGAGGTGGGTTACGACTTGCATATGAAAAATAACAACAACATATGGTATAAAAATCGGAGGTTCTCAGTATGGTAACAGTGGCCAATATATAAGATGTAAGGTTCCGGGACGCCAAAGGCAATCCTAGAACTTCACGTCGATAATGTTATTCAAGCTTAATGTAAAACCATAAACAATAAACATGGTTACCTAAACTTAGGGGATTTCTAACAAGTACTAATCACACTGCTGTATCCCACAGCCTTCACCAACCTAACCTCCATGCGATTACATCACCACCGCCTACCGAGCCTCCTCAATCCCAGTAGAAAACACAATTAATGCAGATAAGTAAAGCACAAATAAAGTATATATACAACAATAACAGAAATTAAGCAAAGCAAACAAACAGGTAGAAGATGCATATGAGGAATTGCCTTTCCTATTGGCTCGTGATATCACTTGTTGGTCTATAAATGTCAACCCGACACATTCTTCTAGATGTAGCCTTCCTGCCACGCCCAGAGATATAGGCTTTGCACACTCATGCAGTAGGGAGTCTACTACGCCAGAGAAATAGGCTCTGCACACTCATGCAACAGAGAAGGAATAGTGTTTGGCACACTCTTGTAGCAGAAAAACTGCCATGTCAGGGATATAGGCATCGCACACTTTTGCAGTAGAAAAACTACCACGCCAAGGATATAGGCCCGACACACTCCCATATAATCTAATAATTTCATAATTTCTTTTTAAGTTCTCAACTCATCATAACTATCATCGGTTTCCAACTTATAAAATTTATCATAAGCATTCCCATTTCTCAAAAATCTCTTCAACCTTATACTTCACATATCAGCCTTCACCAATTCAAGCTAGGATTTACACGAACCTTCCAAACCTATGTCACCAGCTCTAAATTCATAACTAAAATACCCTTTTTTATTCCTTTATTATTTTCTCCGTTGATTCAAGACCCTAAAACTTGCAAAAAAGTTTTAAATAAGTGTTACAGAAGTTTGCAATCTTGCTGAGAAGGTAAAACAGTTAAAAATAAGGTTTTCATTGAAAAACAGGGCAGTGTACGTACGCACAGAAGGTAAAAGTTTTTGTTTTGAGTGTATGTATAGATATGTGCAAACGCCCTCAACAAATGGCACTTCCCAGAGTGTGCGTGCATACGATGTTGTGCGTATGCACAACTTGCAAATTTCGCAGGGTGGGTGTGCACACCAGAGTGTGCGCTCGCTCTCAACAGAAGGCATATCCCTGTGTGTCCGTGCGCACCAGTGTGTATAAACCCTATTTTTAGGGTTTATCTTGTGTCAAATTTAGAGGATTTTATCAATTTTTCTCACATTTATTTAATGAAATAGCATAGTTTTGTGAATTTCTCCTAATTTGTACTTAAGAGTGAAAACATGCTTTTTAGACCTTTAAATTGCTAAATTTAATTCACTTTGATTCCACTTGATACCTTGATATGTTTGTTAAGTGATTTCATGTTTAGGAGGCAAGGATTGGATCGAAGAAGTGAAGAAAAAGTATGCAAAGTGGAGAATTCATGAAGAAATGAGGATTTGGTGAATTCATGGCGACTCCTATGCGTGACCCATGCGTACATGTGACCAGAGACTTTGCCAAGCGATGCGCACATGTCACCCACGTGTATGCGTGACACTGGTCAGGTGACCTCATTAAAGGAACACGCAGGGGGCGATTTCTGAGCTCATCCAAGCCCAAATCCAACTCATTTCTAAAGTTATTTTATGAAAAATTCCAGAGAGAACAAGGGGGGAGCAATTAGTGTAGTATAGAACCATATTTTAGGGTAGTTTTTTAGAGAGAGAAGCTCCCTCTTCTCTCTGGAATTAGGGTTATTAGGTTAATTTTCTCTTTAATTTCACTCTTTAATTCTTGTTTTAATGTAGTTTTATTTATATTCCCATGCTCTAGTAGTTTAATTCTCTTAGTTTATCCTGTTAATTTTTCATTTGAGCCACTTTTTAGTTTAGGAACACTCTTATTACTTTTAATTTCATTTAATGCAATTTGATGTTTTATGTTCTTTCTTGCTTGCTTGAGTTATTATTGTTATTTTCTTACATTTGGTAGTTTAGATTTTATAATTCTTTCAATTTAACATGCTTTTATTTTTATGCACACCAAGTGTTTGATAAAATGCTTGGCTTAAGTTTAGATTAGATTAGATTTTGAGCATTCTTGACTTGGAAAGAGAAGTTTGGCAATCTTGAGTCATTAATACCCAATTTAGATTTGTGATCTAGAGTTGTTAGTTAATCTTGTTTCCATTAACATTACTTATGGATTAGGGTTAACCAGGCATATTAGATTTTCTTCCGATGTGAAGATAACGTAATAGCCTTAACTCTTGATAATTATTGTAATATGATTAATGACTAGGATAGAAAACCTTGATTCTCAATTCTTGCCATGAATGCCTCTTTTTAGTAATTGTTATCTTTAGTTGTTGATTTACTTTATTGTCATTTAAATTTCTTGCCATTCAATTTCTTGTCTTCTTATATGTAAAGCACCCTTTTTAACCTCATAACCAATAACATGCATACCTCACTGCAATTCCTTTGAGAGACGACCCGAGATCTAATACACTCGGTATTTTTATTGGTTTGCACTTGTGACAAACAAATTAAACTTTGATTGAGTGTTGTTTGTCGATTTGGAACTATACTTGCAACAAAGTGATTTCTTTTATTGAGAAGAAATTCTAGACCAACGATAACCGTCCATCAAGTTTTTGGCGCCGTTGTTGGGGAATTGCCATGTGTTCTTTTTATTGGTTATTGTTCATATGTGAATATTGTGAATAGTTTACCTTTTGGTTGTTTGCTTGTTTTTGCTAGTTCTCGGAGTTTATTTTTCTTGTTTCTTGATAGCTTTAGTTTTTATTTTCTCTTGTCACTATGAATTCTCATCCATTTGGCTATGAGTTTGGTTACAATTATGTTGTAGGGAATGAAAGCTTCAATGAGGGATCACATTATGGGAATGGAATCCAAGTTAGGGAGGAATTACTATCTTACATTCAACCTTCATGGCAAAAACCTCCTCTGATCTCTTATGGTAACAATCCACCACATAATGTACACAATTATGAACCAAACCCTCAATATTGTTGTCAACCTTACTCACAAATCCTATACCACCAAACACCTCCATATGATCCTAACCCATTGATGAGATAGAATTATGCCAATTCGAAAAACTAGATAAAGTAATTCTGTTGTGAGTATAGTCCAAATCAGCAATGGATCCTCTCAATAAAAATTCAATTCAAGATATTATCACAATTCAATACGAAATTTACCGAGAGTATTTAGACTTCTGGGTCGTTCTCCCTAGGAACTAGTGCCAATGAGTGCATACAATTTTGGTTGTAAGAAAGCAAAGGGTGTTTTCAATGATGATAGTAAACAAATAAAGAGATAAAAGAACAAGACAAAATTGCAATTAATGAACTAATAAAAGAACAAAAGAACTATGTATGTAATATAAACAAGTAAAGCTTTGGAAAAGTGGTTCAAAACATAAATAGAGCCTTGACTTGGGATGAGTTATGGAATCTCTTCCATGCCATAACCACAACTATGATAATTATTATGGATTAATCTTACTAAGTCAAACCTTAACATCGAAGGATAGGTCAAGTGAGTATAATTGTCATTAATCCACAAATCCTAGCTAACTTACCAAATTAGTTGGTAAAAAGCTAGCGTTAGTGGAAACAATAACAACTAAAAACCCAAGAATTATCACTCAACGTTGGACATTATGACTCTAGTAATCCATAAACTCATTTTCCCCCGAGCCAAGGGGTGGAAATTACCCCATAATCAAAATTGGCATTTCATCAAACACCTAGAAGGCATAAACATAAAACATGGCGAAATTGGAAAAATGATGAAAGCTATTAACCACAAAAGAACAAAATCAACAAAAGCAACTCAATAAACATAAAATAAGCATCAAACATCAAATTCATTGACAAGAACTCAAGAGTGCAAAAATATGTATATATTGACAAAAGAAATGAAAATATATGAAAGTGTAGAACAAGTAATGTAATAAAAGAGAAATTAAAGAAACACTTACAACAAGATAGCAAAATCCAAGACCAAAATTGAAGTATAAAATGCTACAAACCCTAATTAAACCTACGGAAATTTGAGAGTAAACCTAAAACTAAACTACCCTAAAACTACTCCTAAAATGTGTTCTATGAAGTATGGTAGTGTATGTCATGATATATGCTTGCTTCCCCCTTCAAATATGCTCCAAAGCCTTCAAAAATGGGCCAAAAGCCCCCAAAACGTGAGTCCACGTGACTTTCTAATGGAGGCACGCGCTGGTACCTGTGCATACGCACAGGTCTGTGCATACGCACAGGTCTGTGCATGGGCACACTTGCTGATTTTCCTCCTATGCATGGGCACAGACCTGTGCGTGGGCACATGTGCTGATTTCTATTCTGCCTTGTGTGTGGTCACAACCCGTACATGGGCACAGGTGCTGATTTTGACCCTGTCTTGTGCGTGGGCACAGACCTGTGCGTAGGCACAGGTGCTGATTTTGACACTTGTGCGTGGGCATAGAAGGTGTGGATGGGCATAGGCTGAAATGCTTCTCTCCTTTGTATTCTTCATGTTTTCTCCCTTTTTGCATGCTTTCTTCCACTACTACCAAACCATTCTTGCCTCTAGGACTTGAAATCACTCAACAAACATATCACGGTATCGAATGGAATAATAGTGGGATTAAATTGCTTAATTTAAGCACAAAAATGCATGTTTTCACAATTAAGCTCAATTTAGAGAGAAAACACAAAAGTATGCTATATAGGTGAATAAATGTGGGTTTATATGATGAAATCCACTCAAATCAATCCAAAATTTATCATCAAATATGAATTCATCAATTCCTCCACACTTAAACAATAACATGTCCTCATGCTAAACACATACAAAGGAGAAGGATAAAAGGGCAAGCAATTTATTCAATGTACTAACTACATGCATGCAACTATGCAAAATACTATCTATCTATATCTATACTATAGTTCGTATTGAGTTTGGCACAAAACAAACAAGAGATTCCAATCAATCCAAAACAAGCCTTAGGGCCAAGGCAAAGAATTAATGTACTATGATCAATGTCCAAAGAATTGAATTGAAATTTTCAATCTAGCAACCAAACAACTTGCAAAAAGATACAATATAAGGGACAAGAACATAGAATTGAGCGATCGAACCCCACACCGGATGTGTATTCACTCTATTCGCTCAATGTTTAGGGCTTAATCACTCAATTCTCCTTTGATCATGTTTTTCAAAGATTTGCAAGTCATCTAACAATCAACTAATATTTGATGCATGAAAACAGATATCATGAGGTCTTTGGAGGGTTGTAACGAGGCTAGGGTCAAGGTAGGATAAATATGGATAAGTGGACTTAGTGAATTAAATCTTTGATTAGCTCAAGTATCCACCTAATCCTATACCATCCTATATACACATGACAAAACATCCTAACTACCCATTCACTTCCCTTTTTCTCATTCACTCATGCATTTTTCTTTCTAATTCAACCACATATGCATCCTTTATTTACATTCTTATTGTCATTCATTTCTTTTCTTTCTCTTTTTTTTTCTTTTTTTTATACATATATAAAGTATGTACACCAAAAAATTTTTCTTTTATCATAGAAAAGAGATGCATATATTTTAAGTAATGAATGCATGAGTGACTACCCATTTTTCCAAAATTTTCCAAAGAATCCCTGGTGCACGAAATTGTGATATCTAATAATGACATTCAACTTGGTATGCGCGTTTATAACTCAGCACTTTCTTCACAACCTCGCACAACTAACCAGCAAGTGCACTGGGTCGTCCAAGTAATAAACCTTACGTGAGTAAGGGTCGATCCCAGGAGTGGTTGTCAGTCACGTGTTCATAGGTGAGAAAGATGATGAGTGTCATGGATCATCACATTCGTCATGGTGAAGTGAAACGAATATCTTAGAATAGGAATAAACTGAATTGAATAGAAAATAGTAGGAATTGCATTAAAACTCGAGGTACAGCAAAGCTCCACACCCTTAATCTATGGTGTGTAGAAACTCCACCGTTGAAAATACATAGGTGATGGTGGTCCAAGCATGGCCGAATGGCCAGCCCCCAAAACATGATCACAGGAACAAAAATACAATCCAGGATGTCTAATACAATAATAAAATGTCCTATTTATACTAGACTAGCTACTAGGGTTTACAAAAGTAAGTAATTGATGCAGAAATCCACTTCCGGGGCCCACTCGGTGTGTGCTTGGGCTGAGCTTGAGCTTTACACGTGCAGAGGCTTCTCTTGGAGTTGAATGTCAAGTTGTAACGTGTTTTTGGCGTTCAACTCTGGTTCGTGACGTGTTTCTGGTGTTTGACTCCAGAATGCAGCATGGAACTGGCGTTGAGCTCCAGTTTGCATTGTCTAATCTCGAATAAAGTATGGACTATTATATATTGCTGGAAAGATCGGGATGTCTACTTTCCAACGCCGTTAAGAGCGCGCCATTTGGTGTTCTGTAGCTCCAGAAAATCCATTTCGAGTGTAGGGAGGTCAGAATCCAACAGCATCAGCAGTCCTTTGTCAGCCTTCTTATCAGAGTTTTGCTCAGGTCCCTCAATTTCAGCCAAAAAATACCTAAAATCACAGAAAAACACACAAACTCATAGTAAAGTCCAGAAATGTGAATTTAGCATAAAAACTATTGAAAACATCCCTAAAAGTAGCTAGATCCTACTAAAAACTACCTAAAAACAATGCCAAAAAGCGTATAAATTATCTGCTCATCACAACACCAAACTTAAATTGTTGCTTGTCCCCAAGCAACTGAAAATCAGATAGGATAAAAAGAAGAGAACATACTATAAATCTCAGAATATCAATGAATATTAATTCTAATTAGATGAGCGGGACTTGTAGCTTTATGCTTCTGAACAGTTTTGGCATCTCACTTTATCCTTTGAAGTTTAGAATGATTGGCATCTCTAGGAACTTAGAATTTCAGATAGTGTTATTGATTCTCCTAGTTAAGTTTGTTGATTCTTTAACACAGCTACTTTTATGAGTCTTGGCCGTGGCCCTAAGCACTTTGTTTTCCAGTATTACCACCGGATACATAAATATCACAGACACATGACTTGGTGAACTGATGAGAAAACTTTTGCGTGGTCTAGAAATTTGCGGATAAATCCTCATTGCAAGTATAGTTTCTAAACCTTCAAAAGTCCTTTCATACAAACATTTTGGTTGTCACAAGTAACAAACCCCCTTGAAATTGATAACCGAGTATTCAAACCTCGGGTCGTCTTCTCAAGGAATTGCAGGGAGGTATGTTCTTATTATTGGTTATGAGTTTGTAAATTAGGGGTTTTAGAAATTAGGGAGCAGTATGTTGCATAAGAAGAAATAAAATAAATAAATAACTATAAAATAAACTCTTGGCAAGGTACGAAAACAGGAAGTCCTATCCTGGTTATCCTTATCAATCGTAAAGAGAATTGGATTCTTCTCCCACTTTGTTAACCTCTAACTATGAAGGTAAGTTATGTGGATGAATTAATTCTGATTCCTCAGGTCCTAGTCTTTCCTTGGGAAAGACTAGAGTTATTGGAACTTGAATTAATTCTTGAAGAATTCCAATTTTCAATCAACAATGAGTTTGATAACTCAAGGGTCACCAATTATTTAACCAAAGCCGAAAGGGAAAAACAAATGTAAATTGAATTGAAAGCAATCTTAAATAGAATAAAACAATCATAATCTGAAATACCTCAAAATGCATTAATAAAAGAAATCAATTCTAACATGAAGTTCGTAAACCAACATTAACAAACTGAAATAAAATAATAGAATAAATAAAGAACCTGGGATTGAGAGCCACTCCTAAAACTAAGAGAATTCCTAAATCCTAATACTAAGAGAGAGGAGAGAACCTCTCTCTCTCTAAAAACTACATCTAAAACATGAAAAGTGAATTATGAGAGCCTCCTCATGAATGAATGGATTCCCCCACTTTATAGCCTCTAATCTGTATTTTCTGGGCCGCAAACTGGGTTAAAAACAGCCCAGAAATCGCCCACAGTGTATTCTGGTATGTACAGGTCGCAGAAAAGTGACGCTGCCGCATGGCTCACGCGGCTGCGCGGGTTGTGTTCCTGCCAGGTCACGCGTCCGCGTGACCCACGCGTTCGCGTCGCCTAGCGTCGGGGCAGCTATGGCAAATTAGATATCAAATCGAAGCTCCGGACGTTAGGTTTCCAACGCAACTGGAACCGCATCGTTTGGACCTTTATAGCTAAAGTTATAGACGTTTGAGTGCGAAGAGGTCAGGCTGGACAGCTTAGCAATTTCTCCAACTTCTTGTATTCCTTCCACTTTTGCATGCTTCCTTTCCATCCTCTGAGCCATTCCTGCCCTGTAATCTCTGAGATCATTTAACACACATATCAAGGCATCTAATGGTAATAAGAGAGGATTAATAATAAGCAAATATAAGATCAAAGAAGCACGTTTTCAATCATAGTACAAAATCAGGAAGGAAATATAAAACTATGCAAATATTATGAATAAGTGGGTAAAGAGTTGATAAAATCCACTCAATTGAGCACAAGATAAACCATAAAATAGTGGTTTATCAACCTCCCCACACTTAAACACTAGCATGTCCTCATGCTAAGCTCAAGAGAAACTATAAAGATGAAGAGGAATGGTAGATTAATATGAAATGCAATCTTATCTATATGAATGCAACTACTTGCAGAATGTTTCTACCTACTTGGTTAAAAATAAATAAATCTTTCAAGAACATATATGAACTGGATTTCACTGATTCAAATCATAAAAATGAAGTAAAAGTAAACTTGCAGAAGAAAATAGCTCATGAAAGCCGGGAACAAAGAATCGAGCATCGAACCCTCATTGGAAGTGTATACACTCTAATCATTCAAGTGTTTAAGGTTCAACTCTCTCAATTCTCTACTAACCTTGCTTTCTAAGGCTTGCTCTCCATCTAACAATCAACAAAAATTTAATGCATAAATACACATATCAAGAGGTCTTTTAAGGGTTGTAATGGGGTTAGGGTCAAGGTAGGATTGTATTTGGCCAAGTGGACTAAAAATCTTAATCCTTAATTAACTTAAACTTTTCCACCTAACTTAGACAATCCATGTAATCATAATACAACATCTAACCATCCATTAACTATGTTTTCCACATATTCATACATTCTAATTTCAAGTACAACTCATATGCATTGCTTTCACCACTCACTTTGGGGCATTTTGTCCCCTTTTATTTGCTCTTTTTCCAAACCCACTTTTCCCCACACTTAATTCATGAGCACTCTCACTAGTCTAAGCTAACCAAGGATTCAAATTAAGGACATTATTGTTTTTCGCTTAGAGTTGATGATGTGCTAAAATAAAGAACAAATGGGTATAATAGGCTCAAAATTGGTTTGCAAGGGATAATAAAAGGTAAGGCCATATGGGTATGTGAGCTCAGTGAAACAAAGGCCTCAATCATGTAAGTGCATGTATACATCAAATAATGGAAATATAGAATTAAGCAAGACAAAGATCACAATTTTAGAGAGAAAAACACACATCAAAAATAAATTATTGGTTGATGAAATGCAACCAATTAAATAGGCTCAAAAATCTCACAGATTTTGTGTGTTCGAGCTCTAAACCATGTTCCAATATAATATTTCTTCAAACAAGTGTAACAAAAAATTTTATTCAAATTAGTGAAATACTTTAAAAGGTTTCTTGAAAAAGAAAATATTATTTTAACCAAGTGGTAAAATATGCAAAAACCAAACAAATATGCAAATGCAACAACTAATCTACAAAGAAAATTTAAACATTGGTGTTTAGATAAGAAGGTACTAACCCATGGAGATCGGTATCGACCTCCCTACACTTAAAGATTGCACCGTCCTCGGTGCATGCTGAGATGTGCAGGTGGACGGGGTGTTCCAACTGATGCTTTTCTTTAAGGATTGTGCTGATGGACTTGTTTGTCTTCTCATGTAAACGTCTTCCGGTTCTCTTCCTGGTGGCCATCCTGAAAGAAAAAGGGAAGGAAAGTAACCCAAAGCAAAGATAAAAAACAAATAAAATATGGGTTGGTTAATGCCAGATAATAAGGGTCCCAATTACATGGTGGCTACAACATGCAAGTGAGAAAACAATAGAAGCCATGGCATACCAGTGGCGCAAAAATTTGCAACAATAGGGAAGAGAGTGTGGGTAAGGAGAGGTAATGTAAATTCATGTCAATGCAAAAAGTAATACAGGTATAAAAGATTGGCATTGATATAAATAATATAACCTATCCAGAATAAAACAAGTCACTAAGCATCAAGAAAATACCAGAAAAGATGTAACAGTTGAATAAGAATATTTGAACACCAATAATAACTTTAGAAAAATAAAAACATGCAATGAATGAAAGTATGGAAATAAATTAAATAAAATAAAATGAAAGTGAAAAAGAACGAGAAGTAGAAAAAAGAAAGTGAGAAAGGAGAGAGAAGGAAGAAATTAGGATTAGAAGAGAAAAGAGAAGAAAATTGGCACTAAGCTGGATAGGTTGCACGACGCTGGCGACGCGATCGCGTGGGTGACGCGGTCACGTGGGGCACGCGATCGCGTGATGTGATTTGTGCTAGTGGCACGAGTGCAGCCTCGCGGTCGCACAACTCTCTGTTCAAAACTCAGTATTGCCAAAATCCAGGGTGACGCGGTCGTGTGGTCGACGCGGTCGCGCGGGTGGCCTTATTTCCAATATGATGCGGACGTGTGAGTGACGCGTTCGCGTGGCAGGGCTTGTGCTACTAGCACGGGTCCAGCCCAACTCCAGCTCAACTTTCGGCCATACACCCTTTTTACGCCGATTTTAGGTCACGCGGCCGCGTGGGTGACGCGGTCGCAGGAGACCATTATTCCCATATGACGCGGTCGCGTCAGTGACGCATTCGCGTGGGGTGATTTGTGCCATTGTCACGCCTCCAGCGCTGCTCCTGCGAAACTCTCTGTTTATATTAATATTGTCTTCCATCTCCTTGCGACGCGGACGCGTCGCTAATGCGGTCGCGTCGCGTGCTCGCTATTTTTTTTAATCTGAAAAGATGCAGAATGCGGTGTTAATATGAATGTGATGCAAAACTCCAGGTTCAATATAATAAAATAAAATAGAAATAAACAACACGAAATAAAATTGAAAAAGAACGATCATACCATGGTGGGTTGTCTCCCACCTAGTACTTTTAGTTAAAGTCCTTAAGTTGGACATTTGGTGAGCTCCCTGTTATGGTGGCTTGTGTTTGAACTCATCCAGGAATCTCCACCAATGTTTGTGATTCCAGTAACCTCCGGGGTCCCAAACTAGGCGCAGAAAGCCTTCAAGTAAGTTAAAGCAAGTGACTAGGCCCCAAGAGTGGTGATTAATAGAATGGATTCCGGGGTCCCAGATCTTGCTTTTGCACCCGTCTTTTGGTTGAGCAATATTGTTCCCTCCGGGTGGCAAGCAGTCTGAATTCTCACATAAGCGGCCAAACAACTTCCTAGACCCATTCAGTTGAGCTCTATACCAACCTTTACTCTTAAACTTAAAGCTACCAACCATGATGAACCTTGCAGGACAATTCTTACCACTGGCCTTCTTCCTTTTACTCTTGATGCCACAAAGAGCTCTAAGTTGACCATCCGTCTCCAGTAGCCCATATTCAAGTGGGATTAGAAAGCTAAGGGATATGAATTTTACCCACTTGAATGTTGTGAAGGATGATGGCAACTTTGGGGGAGGTATTTTTAATGAAATTGCAAGCTCCTCTCTGATAATTACCACCTCTTTGCAAGCTTCTTCAATTTCAACCTCTTCCTCTTGGTAGCTCTCTTTCAATTCAATCTCCTCTTCATTGCTTTCCAAGGGCATGGTAGGTTGTGCTTCTTCTTCTTGAATCTCCATCTCTTGATCAACCTCTTCCAAGTCTTCAACTATGATATGCTTTAGAGGTTGTACACCCTCCTTAGCATCAATTTCAAACGTCTTGGAAAGGGGTTCTATGACTGGACTTTCCCATGGAGGTTCTGCATCTCCTAAATCTTTAACCACTTCTTCCTCTGCAACTATTATAGCTTCCTCCACGTGTTCCAGTACAAAGTCATGCTCCTTATTATCCACTAGTGTTCTAGTACGAATTCATTCTCTGTCTTGTCCACTGGGGTTTCTGGTATCTCCGTCATGCTACGCTCTTCAGTAGACTGTTCACATGGAGCTGTGGCTGATCCTTGTATATTTGAGCGCCTAGAAACCCATTGAATTACTACTTGCTGCAATTGTTGAATGGTTGCCTAAAATCGATCCACTGTTTCCTTGAAACGATCCTTTGTCTCTTGATGTACTCGGCTTTCATAAGTAGGATCATAATGCTCTTGGATTGATGGATATGGAGATGATGAATATTGAAGTGGTGGTTCTTGGGAGTAATTGGGTTGGAATTGGGGTGGTTCTATATATGGTTCATATGGCTCATAAGGTGGTTGGTATGGTGGTTGAGGGTTAGGGTCATATGGAAGTGAATGGTGAAAAGGGACTTGTGAGTATGGTGGTCCAAAGCTATATTGAGGAGGGGGTTCATAGGCGTATGGTGGTGGTTGTTGATAGTCAAAAGAGTGCTCACCATAGCCATTGCCTTGATATGCATCACAGAATGGTTGTTGATAGTCCATTGAAGGTGGTTGTTGCCATGAGGTTGATCAAATCCTTGTGGCTCCTCCCATCTTTGATTGTTCCAACCTTGATGCCTGTTCTCATTGTAATTTCTTCTTCCTGCAACATTATTGTAACCAGACTCATAGCCAAAGGGGTGAGAGTTCATGATAGCAAATAAAAAAAATTAAAAACAAAAATAAAAACAAATTGAAATTAAAAGTTATTTAAATTTTGAATTTGAAAATTAAATTTTGAAATTTGAATTTTAAATTTTGAAATTTGAATTTTTAATTTTTGAAATTTGAATTCT
>NC_029772.3:45573586-45594499 GCF_000817695.3 Arachis duranensis | reverse complement strand
ACTAGAGTTATTGGAACTTGAATTAATTCTTGAAGAATTCCAATTCTCAATCAACAATGAGTTTGATAACTCAAGGGTCACCAATTATTTAACCAAAGCCGAAAGGGAAAAATAAATCTAAATTGAATTGAAAGCAATCTTAAACAGAATAAAACAATCATAATCTGAAATACCTCAAAATGCATTAATAAAAGAAATCAATTCTAACATGAAGTTCGTAAACCAACATTAGCAAACTGAAATAAAATAATAGAATAAATAAAGAACCTGGGATTGAGAGCCACTCCTAAAACTAAGAGAAATCCTAAATCCTAATACTAAGAGAGAGGAGAGAACCTCTCTCTCTAAAAACTACATCTAAAACATGAAAAGTGAATTATGAGAGCCTCCTCATGAATGAATGGATTCCCCCACTTTATAGCCTATAATCTGTGTTTTCTGGGCCGCAAACTGGGTTAAAAATAGCCCAGAAATTGCCCCCAGCGTATTCTAGTACGTACAGGTCGCAGAAAAGTGACGCGGCGGCATGGCTCACGCGGCCGCGCGGTTGTGTTCCTGCCAGGTCACGCGTCCGCGTGACCCACGCGTTCACGTCACCTGGCGTCGGGGCAGCTATGGCAAATTATATATCAAATTGAAGCCCCAGATGTTAGCTTTCCAACGCAACTGGAACCGCGTCGTTTGGACTTCTGTAGCTAAAGTTATAGCCGTTTGAGTGCAAAGAGGTCAGGCTGGACAGCTTAGCAATTTCTCCAACTTCTTGTATTCCTTCCACTTTTGCATGCTTCCTTTCCATCCTCTGAGCCATTCCTGCCCTGTAATCTCTGAGATCACATAACACACATATCAAGGCATCTAATGGTAATAAGAGAGGATTAATAATAAGCAAATATAAGATCAAAGAAGCACGTTTTCAATCATAGTACAAAATCAGGAAGGAAATATAAAACTATGCAAATATTATGAATAAGTGGGTAAAGAGTTGATAAAATCCACTCAATTGAGCACAAGATAAACCATAAAATAGTGGTTTATCATGAACCTTTTCAGATTGTGACTCAGCTTTGCTAAAGTCCCTAGTTAGAGGTGTCCAGAGCTCTTAAGCACACTCTTTTTGCTTTAGATCACGACTTTAACCACTCAGTCTCAAGCTTTTCACTTGGACCTGCATGCCACAAGCACATGGTTAGGGACATCTTGATTTAGCCGCTTAGGCATGGATTTTATTTCCTTGGGCCCTGCTATCCATTGATGCTCAAAGCCTTGGATCCTTTTTACCCTTGCCTTTTGGTTTTAAGTGCTATTGGCTTTTTCTGCTTGCTTTTTCTTTTTTCTTTTTATTATTTTTTTTGCCACTTTTTTTTCACAAGCTTTTGCTATTCACTGCTTTTTCTTGCTTCAAGAATCAATTTCATGATTTTTCTGATTATCAATAGCATTTCACTTTGTTCATCATTCTTTCAAGAGCCAACAATTTTAACATTCATAAACAACAAGATAAAAAAATGCACTGTTCAAGCATTCATTTAGAAAACAAAAAGTATTGTCACCACATCAATATAATTAAACTAAATTCAAGGATAAATTCGAAACTCTTGTACTTCTTGTTCTTTTGTATTAAAAACATGTTTCATTTAAGAAAGGTGAAGGATTCATGGAATTATTCATAGCTTTAAGACATAGTTACTACATACTAATGATCATGTAATAAAGACACAAATATAGATAACATAAAGCTTAAAAATTGAAAAATAGAGAAATAAGAACAAGGAATGAGTCCACCTTAGTGATGGTGGCTCTTTCTTCTTGAAGAATTAATGATGTCCTTGAGCTCTTCTATGTCTCTTCCTTGCCTTTTTTGCTCCTCCCTCATTGCTCTCTGATCTTCTATAATTTCATGGAGAATGATGGAGTGTTCTTGATGTTCCACCCTTAATTGATCCATATTGTAACTCAAGTCTTCTAGAGAAGTGTTGAGTTGTTCCCAATAGTTGTTGGGAGGAAAATACATCCCTTGAGGCATCTCTGGGATTCTTTGGTGATGAGCTTCCTCATGCGTTTCTTGGGATCCATGAGTGGGTTCTCTTGTTTGCTCCATCCTCTTCTTAATGATGGGCTTATCCTCCTCAATGGGGATGTCTCCTTCTATGATAATTCCAGCTGAGTAACATAGATGTCAAATAAGATGAGGAAAAGCTAGCCTTGCCATGGTGGAGGACTTTTCAGCTATTTTGTAGAATTCAAGGGAGATAACTTCATGAACTTCTACTTCCTCTCCAATCATGATGCTATGGATCATGATGGCCCGATCCACAGTAACTTCGGATCGGTTGCTAGTGGGGATGATGGAGCATTGGATGAACTCCAACCATCCTCTAGCCACAGGCTTGAGGTCCAGTCTTCTTAATTGAACCGACTTGCCTTTGGAGTCTCTTTTCCATTGAGCTCCTTCAACACATATGTCCATAAGGACTTGGTCCAACCTTTGATCAAAGTTGACCCTTCTTGTGTAGGGGCATGCATCTCCTTGCATCATGGGCAAGTTAAACGCCAACCTTACATTTTCCGGATTGAAATCTAAGTATTTCCCCCGAACTATTGTAAGATAATTCTTTGGATTCGGGTTCACACTTTGATTATGGTTCCTAGTGATCCATGCATTGGCATAGAACTCTTGAACCATTAAGATTCCGACTTGTTGAATGGGGATGGTAAGAACTTCCCAACTTCTTCTTTGGATCTCATGTCGGATCTCCAGATACTCATTTTTCTTGAGCTTGAATGGGACCTCAGGGATCACCTTTTTCTTGGCCACAACATCATAGAAGTGGTCTTGATGGGCTTTGGAAATGAATCTCTCCATCTCCCATGACCCGGAGGTGGAAGCTTTTGTCTTCCCTTTCCCTTTTCTAGATGTTTCTCCAGCCTTAGGTGCCATCAATGGTTATGAAAAAACAAAAAAGCTATGCTTTTACCACACCAAACTTAGAATATTGCTCGCCCTCGAGCAAGAGAAGAAAGAATAGATGATGAAGAAGAAGAAATGGAGGAGAGGAAGAGAGGGTTGTGTTTCGGCCAAGGTGGAGAAGAGAGGGTTGTGTTTTGTGAAAATGAAGAAGAATGGAGGGGTTTATATAGTGGAGGGAGAGGGAGTAGGTTCGGCTATTTAGGGTGGGTTTGGGTGGGAAAGAGATTTTGAATTTTGAAGGTAGGTGGGGTTTATGGGGAAGAGTGGAAGGATGTGAGTGGTGGAGAGGTGATGGGGAAGAGAGATTAAGGTGATTGGTGAAGGGTTTTGGGGAAGAGTGTTATTGGATTGTGTGAAGAGGAGAGAAGGTGAGTTGAGGTAGGTGGGGATCCTGTGGGGTCCACAGATCTTGAGATGATCCTGTAGGGTCCACAGATCCTGAGGTGTCAAGGATTTACATCCCTGCACCAATGAGGCGTGTAAAATGCCCTTTTCATGCAATCCTGGCGTTCAACGCCAGATTGATGCTTGTTTCTGGCGTTGAACGCCAGCTTCATGCTTGTTTTGGGTGTTCAACGCCCATATGTAGCATGTTTTTGGTGTTGAACGCCAGTTCCATGCTTATTTCTGGCGTTCAGCGCCAGCTCTCCTCAGGGTGTTTTCCTGGCATTTAAACACCAGGATGTTGCTTGTTTCTGGCGTTCAACACAGATCCATGCTCTGTTCTGACGTTGAACGCCAGCCAGATGCTCTTTACTAGCGTTTAAACGCCAGTAAGCCCTTCCTCCAGGGTGTGCTTTTTCTTCTGCTGTTTTTGATCCTGTTTTTAATTTTAATATTTATTTTGTGACTCCACATGATCATGAACCTAATAAAACATAAAAGAACAATAAAAGAATAATAAAATAAGATAAATAAAAATTGGGTTGCCTCCCAATAAGCGCTCCTTTAATGTCACTAGCTTGACAATGGGCTCTCATGGAGCCTCAAAGGAGATCAGGTCAATGTTGTAGACTCCCAACACCAAACTTAGAGTTTGAATGTGGGGATTCAACACCAAACTTAGAGTTTGGCTGTGGCCTCCCAACACCAAACTTAGAGTTTGATTGTGGGGGCTCTATTTGACTCTGTACTGAGAGAAGCTTTTCATGCTTCCTCTCCATTGTTAAAGAAGAACACCCTTGGGTCTTAAACACAAGGTAGTCCCCATTCAATTGAAGGACTAATTCTGCTCTATTAACATCTATCACAGCTTCTGCTGTGGTTATGAAAGGTCTTCCAAGGATGATGCATTCATCCTCCTCCTTCCTAGTGTCTAAGATTATGAAATCAGCAGGGATGTAAAGGCCTTCAACCTTTACCAACACGTCCTCTACCATTCCATAAGCTTGTCTTACTAACTTGTCTTCTATTTGCAATGAGAATATGGTAGGCTGTACCTCAATGATCCCCAGCTTCTCCATTACAGAGAGTAGCATAAGATTTATGCTTGATCCTAGTTCACACAGAGCCTTTTCAAAGGTCATGGTGCCTATGGTACAGGGTATTAAGAATTTACCAGGATCTTGTTTCTTTTGAGGTAAAGTTTGCTGAACCCATGTATCTAGTTCACCAATGAGCAAGGGAGGTTCACCTTCCGAAGTCTCATTACCAAACAACTTGGCATTTAGCTTCATGATAGCTCCTAGATATTGAGCAACTTGCTCTCCAGTTACATCTTCATCCTCTTCAAAGGAAGAATAGTTTTCAGAGCTCATGAATGGCAGAAGGAGGTTTAATGGGATCTCTATGGTCTCTATATGACCTTCAGATTCCTTTAAGTCCTCAATAAAGAACTCCTTCTTGCTTGAGAGACATCCCCTGAGGTCTTCCTCATTGGGATTCACGTCCTCTCCTTCCTCTCTAGGTTCGGCCATGTTGATTATGTCAATGGCCTTGCACTCTCTTTTTGGATTCTCTTCAGTATTGCTTGGGAGAGTACTAGGAGGAGTTTCAGTGACTTTCTTACTCATCTGCCTCACTTGTGTCTCCAAATTTTTGATGGAGGACCTTGTTTCACTCATGAAGCTTAAAGTGGCTTTAGACAGACCAGAGATTATATTTGCTAAGTTAGAGGTGCTCTGCTCAGAATTCTCTGTCTGTTGCTGAGAAGATGATGGAAAAAGCTTGCTATTGCTAAACCTGTTTCTTCCACCATTATTAAAGCCTTGTTGAGGCTTTTGTTGATCCTTCCATGAGAAATTTGGATGATTTCTCTATGAGGGGTTATAGGTGTTGCCAAAGGCTTCCCTCATGTAATTTACCTCTGCTATTGCAGGGTTTTTAGGATCATAAGCATCTTCTTCAGAAGATGCCTCTTTAGTGCTGTTGGATGCATTTTGCCATCCATTCAGAAGTGTACATGAATTGGTTATTTACAACTATTTCAATAAGTTCCTGAGCTTCTGCAGGCGTTTTCTTTAGGTGAATGGATCCACCTGCAGAATGATCTAGTGACATCTGACAGAACTCAGACAGACCATAATAGAATATATCTACCATGGTCCACTCTGAAAACATGTCAGAAGGACATTTTTTGGTCATCTGCTTGTATCTTTCCCAAGCTTCATAGAGGGATTCACCATCTTTTTGCTTGAAGGTCTGAACATCTACTCTAAGCTTGCTCAGCTTTTGAGGAGGAAAGAATTTAACCAAGGAGGCCGTGACCAGCTTATCCCAAGAGTCCATGCTATCCTTAGGTTGTGAGTCCAACCATGTTCTAGCTCTGTCTCTTACAGCAAAATGGAAAAGCATGAGCCTGTAGACTTCAGGATCTACTCCATTAGTCTTAACAGTCTCACAGATCTGCAAGAACTCAGTTAAAAACTGGTAGGGATCTTCTGATGGAAGTCTATGAAACTTGCAGTTTTGTTGCATTAGAGCAACTAGTTGAGGTTTTAGCTCAAAATTTTTTGCTCCAATGGCAGGAATTGAGATGCTTCTTCCATCAAACTTGGAAGTAGGTGTAGTATAATCACCAAGCATCCTCCTTGCATTATTGTTGTTGGGTTCGGCTACCATATCCTTTTCTTGTTCGAAAATTTCAGTAAGATTATCTCTGGATTATTGTAATTTAGCTTCTCTTAGTTTCCTCTTCAAAGTCCTTACAGGTTCAAGATCAGCTTTAACACGAATGCCTTTTTCCTTGTTCCTGCTCATATGAGAAAGAAGAGAACAGAAAAGGAAGAGGAATCCTCTATGTCACAGTATAGAGATTCCTTTATGTTTGTAGAAGAAGAAAGGAATAGAAGAAGGAGAAGAGTTAAGAATCCAAACACAAGGGTGAAGATAGGTTCAGATTTGTGAGATGAAGAGAAGTGTTAGTAAATAAATAAATAAATAGAAGAAGATGAGAGGGGGAGAATTTTGAAAATAAATTTTGAAAAAGAGTTAGTGATTTTCGAAAATTACAGGGAAATAAAATTAAAATTAAAATTTAAAATAATTAATTAATTAAAAAAATTTTAAAAAAGGAAGGAGAAATTTTCAAAAATTAGAGAGGAAAAAGTAGTTAGGTGGTTTTGAAAAAGATAAGAAACAAACAAAAAGTCAATTAGTTAGTTAAAAAAGATTTAAAAATCAATTTTAAAAAGATAAGAAGATAAGACGTTAAAAGGGATATTTTGAAATCAAATTTTTGAAAGAGATATGATTTAAAAAGATATGATAAAAAGATATGATTAAAAAGATATGGTTGAAAAAGATTTAATTTTAAAAATTAAAATTAATTACTTGACTAACAAGAAACTAAAAGATATGATTCTAGAATTTAAAGATTGAACATTTCTTAACAATAAAGTAACAAACTTCAAATTTTTGAATAAATCATATTACTTGTTAGTTAAGTTTCGAAAATTTGAAATAAAATAAGAAAAAGATTTTGAAAAATAGTTTTAAATTTTCGAAAATTATAAGATAAAAGTAAAAGAGATTTGATTTTTGAAAAAGATTTTGAAACGATAAGATTTTTAAAATTGAAAATTTGACTTGACTTATAAGAACTCACTAATTTTAAATTTTTTTGACTAAGTCAACTCAAATTTTCGAAATTTTGAGAGAAAAAGGAAAAGATATTTTTTTTTGATTTTTTTGAATTTTTAATGATGAGAGAGAAAAACACAAATATGACCCAAAACATGAAAATTTTGGATCAAACACATAATGCATGCAGGAACACTATGAATGTCAAGATGAACACCAAGAACACTTTGAAGATCAAGATGAACATCAAGACTTATTTTTGAAAAATTTTCAAGAAAAGAAAACATGCAAGACACCAAACTTAGAAATCTTTAATGCTTGGACTCTAACAAACGAAAAATGCATATGAAAAATAAGAAAAGACACAAGACAAGAAAATACAAAGATCAAACAAGAAGACTTACCAAGAACAACTTGAAGGTTATGAAGAACATATGCATGAATTTTCGAAAAATGCATAAATTTTAAAAACATGTAATTGACACCAAACTTAAAATTGACTCTAGACTCAAACAAGAAACACAAAATATTTTTGATTTTTATGATTTTATAATTTTTTTTGGATTTTTGTATATTTTTTGAAAACATATAGGAAAAATAAAATAAGAAATTCAAAATTTTTAATAAGAATTCTAGGAATCTTTCAATGTTAGTCTAAAGCTCCGGTCCAGAAATTGGACATGGCTTAATAGCCAGCCAAGCTTTAGCATACATAGTTCAAGCATGTGAAGAGGAAGCCTCAGTTCAAAAGAATTTAGACATGGCTTTACAGCCAACCAGGCTACAACATGCTTCATGAAACACTAGAATTCATTCTTAAAAATTTAGAATAATTTTTTTCGAAAAAGAAGTAAAATTTTTTTGAAAGATTTTTGAAATTTTTTTGAAAATAAAGCAAAAAGAAAATTACCTAATCTGAGCAACAAGTGAACCGTCAGTTGTCCAAACTTGAACAATCCCCGGCAATAGCGCCAAAAACTTGGTGCACGAAATTGTGATCTCTTATAATGGCATTCAACTTGGTATGCGCGTTTATAACTCAGCACTTTCTTCACAACCTCGCACAACTAAACAGCAAGTGCACTGGGTCATCCAAGTAATAAACCATACGTGAGTAAGGGTCGATCCCACGGAGATTGTTGGTATGAAGCAAGCTATGGTCATCTTGAAATTCTCAGTTAGGCTGATAATATATGGTTATGGAGTTTTCGAATAGTAATAATAAATAAACAGAAAATAAAGATAGAAATACTTATGTAAATCATTGATGGGAATTTCAGATAGGCGTATGAAGATGCTGTGCTCCTTCTGAATCTCTGCTTTCCTACTACCTTCATCCAATCCTTCTTACTCCTTTCTATGGTAAGCTGTATGTAGGGCATCACTGTTGTCAATGGCTACATCCCATCCTCTCAGTGAAAAAGATCCAAATGCTCTGTCACTGCACGGCTAATCGTTTGTCGGTTCTCAATCATGCTGGAATAGAATCCATTGATTCTTTTGCGTTTGTCATCACGCCCAACAATCGCGAGTTTGAAGCTCGCCACAGTTATTCAATCCCTGAATCCTACTCGGAATACCACAGACAAGGTTTAGACTTTCCAGATTCTCATGAATGCCGCCATCAATTCTAGCTTATACCACAAAGATTCTGATTAAGGAATCTAAGAGATATGCGTTCGGTCTAAGGTAGAACGGAAGTGGTTGTCAGTCACGCATTCATAGGTGAGAATGATGATGAGTGTCACAGATCATCACATTTGTCATGGTGAAGTGCAACGAATATCTTAGAACAGGAATAAACTGAATTGAATAGAAAATAGTAGTAATTGCATTAAAACTCGAGGTACAGCAGAGCTCCACACCCTTAATCTATGGTGTGTAGAAACTCCACCATTGAAAATACATAAGTGATGGTGGTCCAGGCATGGCCGAATGGCCAGCCCCCAAAACGTGATCACAGGATCAAAAATACAATCCAGGATGTCTAATACAATAATAAAATGTCCTATTTATACTAGACTAGCTACTAGGGTTTACAAAAGTAAGTAATTGATGCAGAAATCCACTTCCGGGGACCACTTGGTGTGTGCTTGGGCTGAGCTTGAGCTTTACACATGCAGAGGCTTCTCTTGGAGTTGAATGCCAAGTTGTAACATGTTTTTGGCGTTCAACTCTGGTTCGTGACTTGTTTTTGGCATTTGACTCCAGAATGCAGCATGGAACTGGCATTGAGCGCCAGTTTGCATCGTCTAATCTCGAATAAAGTATGGACTATTATATATTTCTGGAAGGCACTGGTTGTCTAATTTTCAACGCCGTTGAGAGCACGCCATTTGGAGTTCTGTCGCTCCAGAAAATCTATTTTGAGTGCAGGGAGGTCAGAATCCAACAGCATCAGCAGTCCTTTGTCAGCCTTCTTATCAGAGTTTTGTTCAAGTCCCTCAATTTCAGCCAGAAAATATCTGAAATCACAGAAAAATACACAAACTGATAGTAAAGTCCAGAAATGTGAATTTAGCATAAAACTAATGAAAACATCCCTAAAAGTAGCTAGATCCTACTAAAAACTACCTAAAAATAATACCAAAAAGCGTATAAATTATCTGCTCATCAATCCCCCATGTAACTTTCTCACTAATGTTCCCCATCAATTTTCTCCCACACTTAAAGTAACACACTACTTCACCCAAGCTAATCAAAGAGTAATTCAAGGACATCAATAGTTTTTCACTTTTGGGAGAATAATGTGCTTAGAATAAGAACAAAAGGGGCTTTAAAGGCTCAAAAGGGGTTTACAAAGGTCAATGCAAGGGTTGGCCATATAGGTTGGTGAGTTTAATATAAAAAATGGCCTCAATCATACTAAATGCATCCAAACACCAAATACAGAACATAAAGATTCATGCAAATCTAAGATCACAATAAAAAAGGAGTATAATCACACAAGAACAAACTTTATGGTTGAGAATATGCAACCATCTATTAGAGCTCAAATCTCACAAGGTATGTCATTCTAGCTCTTTTTCTATGTTCTATGAAAAAGGATGCTTCAAGCAAGTTGAAAAACAATTTTTCTCAATTTAATCAATGACATGCCCTAAAAGATTTCATGAAAATTTGTCGTTATTTTACCAAACTTATTCACTCTACTAAGCAACATGCAAATATTTACTATTATATAACTATAAGCATTAAAGAAATAAATACAAACAACGCAAACAAAATGCAAATAAGAACAAAAATTACAAAAATTGAAGAAAAAGAACCAAAAGGTATTGCAAGGTGTCTAAGAAAAGAATTTTACACCCTTTGAAGTTTTCGATCCTCCTCCACACTTAAATTGTGCACGGTCCTCCGTGCATACACATGATCTGGGGGTGAAGGACTAAGATGCTCCACCTTCAGCTGGTGGGCATCGGGGTTCAGATTGCTATAGAAAACAAATAAACAGGAATTGAGGAAAAGGTCATTTGAGTGTGGTATAATAAAAGACAATGTGTGTATTCTAAGTGTGCGCACACTTTAGAACATTCACATTGGCCGGGTAAAGCGGTATCCACACAATCAAAAGAAATAGTATATGTTTCTTAATTAAGTCGCCTAAGTTGCAAGTAAAGAATAAGCAAAACTTAAGGCACAAGCAACCCTAGGTAGCCATAAAAGTGAATTGAGTATTTGAGATATTGGATATTGTAATTATGCAAGTGAAAGCACAAGATGAGTAGAAAGTGGCACAATCAACAATAACCAATTCATGATAAAAAGAGAACTACTTATTCATCTTCAAAATTAATGATATAGTCACATGGTAAAGGTACTTGTTGCATAAAGTGACAAGTTTGATAAGAATCAAGCCAAGTTATTCAAACAAATGCAAAGCATTAAAAACAAACGAGTACCTTGTTATGTGGTTATATGAGAAGCATGATGAACAAGTAATTCAACTCAATTCACTTAATTTAATGTGCACTTACATAATTTGTCCGAGTGGTACAAGCAAAACATGAGTATTCAAAGCCACTAGGTACTAGTAAATTAAGGCAAAGTATAAGTGCATTGATGAAATTCAATCAAGAAGCAACCCAATCAATATCAAGCAAACACTTGCAACTTATTCAATTAACAAGCAAGTAAACCAAAAGTAAGATAACTACTAAAATGAAAATGAGATGCAATGAAAACTAAGTAAAACAAGTAGAAAAACATGGAAAAGGCAAGAGAAGAGAGGGATAGAGGTGGTGGAAGTGTGTTAGGGCTTAATTCAAAGTGCAATGAAAATCAAAACAGCACTTGTGCGTACGCACAATCATGTGTGCGTACGCACACAAGGTGAAACAGGGGATCAAAAAGTGTGCGTACGCACAAGTGTGTACGAACGCTCTGAACAGAAAGGGGATCAAAAAGTGTGTGTATGCACAAGTGTGTGCGAACGCACGGAAGACCCTTTTTTTATAGGTTGAGGAGCACATGTGCGTGCGCACACAAGACCGTGCGCACGCACAGAAGCAAAAATGGGTGGGGTTCATACGTATAGGACGTGCGAGCGCTCCCACCAGAGGGAGTGTAAGGACGTGTGCGTACGCACAGGGAGGTGCGCACGCTCAGAACGCAAAATAGAGGGAGGTGTGCACGCACAAAGCGTGCGAGTGCTCTCAACAGAGGGCATATAGGCTGGTGTGCGTCTGCACAGCTGGGTGCATACGCACAGTGTGCAGAACTTTGTTGTTGTGTGCGTGCGCACAAGTGGGTGTGCATGCACATGCCCTATTTTTTTCAAAAAATTTTCTTCAAATTCTTGGGCACCAAGCCTTAGCTCAATCAAAATTCAACTCCAAACATTCAAAAATCCATAAGTGCATGATCCATATGAAAATTAACCTACCAAACTCAAAATTAAACTAACCTAAGCTAGCTAAGATAAGCAAAAATACAAGAAATCAAGAATATAAATAAAGAGAAAGGGTAAGAAAGATGTTACTATGGTGGGGTGTCTCCCACCTAGCACTTTGGTTTATAGTCCTAACTTGTACTTTTTGAGGAGACTCTTGCTAGGGTGGCTTGTGTTTCCACTCCTCTTTGAACCTCCATCCATGCTTGGTCCTTAAAGCTCCTCCGGGATCCCATATTCGAGTTTCCCGTTCTCCTTCTTGCGGACTTTTATCCTCCAAGCTGGATAGACAAGCTCCTAATTGACCCTTGAAGTATCCCAACACTCTCCGAAAATCACTCAATTATGCTTCACACCATGCTTGAGCTCCAACTCTTGAATTGATTTTCTTGAAGAGCCTTGAATTCTCTTGGTAACCAATACCCCTTCTTCCACCATGTACCAACCTAAGAAGGACCTTGAGTTGGTAATCCGTTTCCAAGATAGCATATTGATGGGGGCCAATGAAGTTCATAGGTGAAATTGCCACCCACTCAATTTGCTCTTGGTTGTCAACTCCTTCCTCACCAACTTCCTCTTCTCCATCACTCAAGTCATAACAAGGAGGTTCTGAGAAGTCTTCCTCCATGTTTCTCTCAAACTCAATGGGGAGAGGCTCATTAGGATCATTAAGGGGATTGATCAAGGAGGACAAAAAATTATCAATGATGGAATTCTCATATTGATCGATCTCGCTCAATTCTCCATTTTCTCTCCTCCAGTTCAAATACTCCACTTTCTCTCTCTTGTTTCATTTCATGCTCTACCCCTTCTTTTTTCCCTTAAGGCTTTACGTTCTCCTCTTCACTAAATTCTTTAGTTGATCCTTCACATTCTTCAAGAGAAGTGTCTTGATCGGATGAGCGTAAGAGGACTAAGCGGTTCACCGCTTTGGCTATGGTTGCCACAAATTGCCCTTGTGTCCTTCAGAATCCTTCTTGCTCTTGGAGAAAGGCTTGAAGGTCTTGTGGTTCTTGGGCCAAGGGTGGGAAAGTTTCATATTATGATGAAAAAGGGGTTTTATTGTTTGGGAGAAAGGTTGTATATGTAGAAAGTGATTCATGTTGGTAGGTATCTTGAAGTGGTGTGTTAGGAGGTAGATGATGGTATTGATGTGGTGTTTGAAAATATGGTGATTGAGGGTTATGTTGGGAGTATAAGTCATAGGCATATGGTGGTGGAGGTGTATAATCAAGATGAAATCCACCATATCCTTGGTTTTGCTCATTGTAGTATAGAGGAGGTTGCTCCTCCCAAAATAGATTCTCTAATCCCATGATGCAATCCAAAATTGAAGTTATCAAGCCCTACAAAATGATAACAACCAAACTCCAAACTAAGAGGGTGATAACTCATAGAGGAAATAGAAAATAAAAACTAAAGACATCAAGTAACAAAAGAAGCAAAATCCTAATCAATAGCAAAAACAAGCAAACAACCCAAAACGTATCTATTCACACTATGGACATATTTACAACAATCAAAATATAGCACTCATGACGCTAGCTTCCCGGCAACAGCGCCAAAATTTTGATGAGATAGAATTATGCCAAATCGGAAAACTAGATAAAGTAATTCCGTTGTGAGTATAGTCCAAATCGGCAATGGATCTTCTCAATCAAAATTCAATTCAAGATATTGTCACAATTCAATACGAAATTTACCGAGAGTATTTAGACTCCCGGGTCGTTCTCCCTAGGAACTAGTGCCAACGAGTGCGTATAATTTTGGTTGCAAGAAAGCAAAGGGTGTTTTCAATGATGATAGTAACCAAATAAAGAGATAAAAGAACAAGACAAAATTGCAATTAATGAACTAATAAAAAAACAAAAGAAATATGTATGTAATATAAACAAGTAAAGCTTTAAAGTGATGGAAAAGTGGTTCAAAACAGAAATGGAACCTTGACTTGGGATGAGTTATGAAATCTCTTCCTTGCCATAACCACAACTATAAATTCATAGAGTGATTTTTTTTTGAGAAATTTTTGTTTCTATTTTATAGTCATTGATATTTCTCTGGTTGAATTAACATTTGGAGGATAACTAGATTGATGGTGTGGTATAACTGGGTCGTACCAAGTAATACCTCAGGTGAGTGAGGGTCGATCCCACAAGGATTGATGGATTAAGCAACAACAATTGAGTGATTTACTTAGTTAGACAAGTAGAAAAGAATGTTGAGAGTTCAATTGCATCAAACAGTAAATTCAGAAAATCAGAAAGTAAGTAATAAACAAGTTGTGAAGTATATATGGAGAAACAGTTAAGGGTTCAGAGTTATCTATCTTCCGGATTGACTTTTCTTACTAACTATTTTAATCATGCAAGATTTAATTCATGGCAAACTATATGTGACTAAACCCTAATTCCTTAGACCTTTTTAGTCTCCTCTAACTTTCATTAACCGCCAATTCCTTGGTCACTCAATTCCAATTAGAGGGTGAAGTTCAATTCTAGTTTATATGCCACAGAAATCCTAATTACCCAAATATAAGTGGATTATATGTCACGTATCCCATTAAGTCCAGATAATTAGAAGTTTAGGAGAAATTGTTTTCAAGCTGTTGTTCAAGTAAAGAGCATTTTCAAGTTATACAAAAACTCAATTAGAACCAAGGTCATACTTGATGAGCTATATTTTTTTGGTATAGAATTTTAACAATAAGTTCGTCGGAGTATAGTCTAAACCAACAAGCTATAATACATTAAATAAAGAAGGTGTGTGTCCACAATTCAAATTAATAATCGAGAGTATTAGTCTCGAGTCGTTCTCCCTAGGAGTTTCCCTAAGGTGCACATCATTGGCTAGGAGTCTCTTGGTGTTGAGGTTGAATACGAGAAATGTAAACAAGCTTGCACAAAAGTAATGAACAAATAACAATGAAACTAAGGGACACAAGAATTTGAAATCAAGCAAGAGTAAATGAGAATCAATCAATATAAAAGCTTGGCTAGGGTTGAGAATTGAAAGTCCTATCCTCATTACCTCCATCAATTATGACCTCAATTGGTTATTGCTCCACTTAGTTAACCTCTAGCTATGAAGGAAAGTCAAGTAGAGATAATCAATTTGAGTCCATAAGTCCTAGTCTAATCCTAGGGAGAGGCTAGAGTTAGTGGCATTCAAATCAATTAGCAATTTTCCAATTGTCAATCAACAAATGACTTTGATAATTCAAGTGTATCCAATTACCCAACCCCTAAGCCAAGAGTGAAGATCTACTCCATAGCTATAGTTGACATTTTCTCAAACAATTGGTGAACAATAATGGAAGACATCATGAAATTGAGAAAGAAAATTGAATTAAAGCTATCTATTGCAAACAATTAACAACAATCAACAATTAACAACAATTAACACGAATTTTCTCAAGTCATTAATATAAATCAAAGTAACAAGGTCTAGATCCAAGATCTACAATGCTAGAGTAACAGGAACACTAAATTGAGAGTAGAAGAGAGAGATCTACAACTAGAACAATGTGAAATTGAATCAAATTCAGATCTAACCAAAGAACCCAAGTGCAATTGGAGTTGAGAAAGCCAAAAACCTAGAGAGAAATTGGAGTTTCTCTCTCTAAAAGTGTAACTTCCAAAAAATAACTCTCAAAAAATCTAAATGTGTGAAAAGTTGTGTCCTCCTTCAATCCTTGGTTCTTTTAATCTTTTTCCACCAGAATTCCACTTAGAATTAGGCCAGGAGCCTCTCTGAAATCGCCAGGCACGTTTTCATTAAAGAGGTCACGAGTGCGCGTCACGTGTACACGTTGGTCACGCGTGCACGTCAATGGGTTTTTACGATCCACGCGTACGCATCAAGCGTGCATATGCGTCGATGAGAACTCCAGCCAGCCACGCATATGCATCCCTTTTCGCACGCCAATCCAAGATCCAGCTCCCCACGCGTACGCGTCAGCTGCGCGTGCGCGTCGGTGCTTGTGCTCCAAAGCTCCATTTTTATGCTCCTCCCACTTATGCATGCTTCCTTTTCTTCTTCTAGACCATTCTTGCCTCTATAGCTCTGAGATTACTTAACAAACAGATCACGGCATCGAATGATAATAAAGGGAGATAAAAATATCACTCATTTAGGGCTTAAAGAGCATGTTTTCAACCATTAAGCTAAATTAGGAAGGAAATAAAAAACCATGCATTTTATATGGATAAGTGTGATAGGATGTTGATAAAATCATCTTAATACGCACAAAATGTACCACAAAATAGTGGTGCATCAATACTTCCGTTCCACCCAGATTCATCAAATAAAGAACGAAAATAATTCTTGAATTATAAATCAGTATATGAATTAAAATAGAAAAGTAATATTATCAATCCATACAATAGACAGAGCTCCTAACCTTAATAGTAGAGGTTTAGTTGCTCATGGTTTAGAGAGAAAAACTAGGATTCAGGTAAACTGTAAATTGCGGAATGAGGTAGAAGAGAAGAGAGGAGCCCGAAAGGCTGATTCTTTTCCCTTTTATATCTAATCCTAATTAATGTAAAATATATTTCCTAGAAATTAAATAATATATTTTTCTAAATCTAAAACCAATAAAAGTTTAAATCAAAATTAATTTAAACAATCAGTGCAGCCTTTGGAGCGAATTGGGGACCACTTGAGCTCATTAAGGTCCACGCCGAACTTGGAATGGAAATTTCCAAGTTCAGTGTGGAGGAGGCAGTGGCTACTCTTTTGTCTTTCTTGAGTCCATGCTGAACTTGGATTAACCCAAGTTTAGCGTGAGTGGTGTGTTGGGCTGGCGCTGAACTTGAGAAAGCTCAAGTTCAGTGTGAATGAGGCATTGAATAGGGTGAAGCTGCAAACGTTCTTCGCTATCTCCATTCTCTAGCCTTGACTTAAACTCCGTGAAATTCATCCACAATACTACCTGAAATAAACAGAATTGCACACAACTCAAAGTAGCATTCATAGTGGCTAAAATATATTATATTTTGATTAAACTTAGCAATTTAGGTGCAAATTCATAAGGAAAAGACAGAGAAGATGCTCACGCATCAATTGAACATTCAAGTTCTATATTTGTTGTATTTTGTTGTTCAAAAGATACATTTTAAAGGTTCATTAAAAGTGTATAACGCCCAGTTGAAATTTATATAAAAAATTCGGGAAGAGGGGTAGTCTTGTGCGTAAGCATAGCATTTCTGGTCGAACCCGCCCAACTCAACTAAGACGAACCGAACCCGACAGACACATCTTTTTCCTTTTGGGAGGGTACTCCGAGTAGTGGTTACCTCGTATGACCTCGACCCGCCGAAGCAAAGCTTGTTAAGGAAGGCGGCAAGGGGGAAAGAAATGGAATTTATAGGGAACCGTAGCCAAGTGGCTAAGGCATGAGTCTGCAAAACTTCTATTTGTCGGTTCGAATCCGCCCGGTTCCTACACTACAGCGCCGCGCCATTCCACCCATCAACCCAAGAGAGGCTCCAAGCCCTGAGACAAGGACAGTTTGTCGTGAGTGGCTGCCCAATGTGGAGAAATTCTTTAATCAGGATGGGCGCTGAAGAAAGCTGCTCCAGAAGAGAACCTTGGAAGGGGTGGCCCTCCGCTAGTGAAACCCCGTCCAGTAGACTCCCTGTTTCGCTCATCCCCTTCGTCAGCTGTTGGATCGGGATACTATTCCCTAGGTTCCTAAACTTGGAATGGATGGCGGAGCATAGGTGGCAAACAGTTATATGGATACGGTGCTTTACCCGTTACCTTCTTAGTTGTTTAATATCATTGCATAATTTGTAAGATTAACAAATTTGCTTTAGCGTTTGGAGCTTGTGTTTTTTTTTTTAAATTATGAAATCTTAGAGGAAGAAAAAAATCTTGTCATATTTCATGTATTGGGAGTTTGTGATTTCTTTCCTATGACATATGTGAATCCTTGGATAATAGATGGTAACTTTTCATCTTTTCTTTTTTTAAATGAGTTTTCATTGTTAGTTACTAAAATCCACTTTGATAAGTTCGGGTGTATTGAAAAAATAAAGAAAAGAAAGAATAGACTTGTTGGGTTGATTTTTTTTTTACAATGCTGCTCTATTATTATGAGAAATAATCCAAGATATTTTGAATTTGTAAATTTTACGATTTAATTTGTTTGAAGGTTATGAGCTATCCATAATATGTAATTGGTCCCCAAATAATTTGATTACTGTAATACTCTACCACGCTAAGCCTTACGCTATAGGTGTAAATCAGAGATGGTGAGACATTACGACACCTAAGAGAAAAATACATACATATATTTTAAGAATAATAATATAATATATTTCAAAGGAAATACATAGCAAATACTCATCTCGACCTGCAAAGACAAGGTCGACTAGAAAGTATAATATAACCCAGAAGTAACCAAAATACAACATGTTTTTTCATAAATCAATCTCTAAGAGGGATATACAATTATGCATACAAAAATGGAGAATGTAAATACACTAAGCACAAAATAAAATAGAAAGGAGTCTTTGCTTTTCAAAGAGAGTCGGCACACTCAACGAGATACATCATGTCTTATATCTGAAAATAACAAAATCCGAAGGTTTCCAGTAGGGTAATAATTCTAAATAGAAACTATGTAAAAAGATATGAACCCGTTAGGCAATCCTAAACTCCAAAATGCACTAATTCAAGCCTAGGATCCTTTCTAAATCCAAACAGGGTAATCAGACTAAATCTAAGCTAAATTAGTAAATTTAGATTCTCAACTCTACTCAATACAAATAATCAGTCATACTAGTGATCTAAAATCTCTGTTCTTCCCAATATAAGTCATCATCTCTCTCTATAACATGATTGTCCAAATTTAGTAATTCCATATCAAAACTCAGTCCCAATGGTATCGATTTATTTTCAATGTTAGTCTCAACCTGGAGCAAGTGGGGCAAACCAAAACCCTTGCATGTACCCAAGGAGTTCTAATATCAATCAAATTCATTTCCATCATCCAATCATTCAATCATTAACATCGCATCAAGAACAACCCTCAGCATCACCATCGCCAGCATAATGGATCTCTCAGTTGTTTAAACACATATAAAACAATACAAAGAATATACAAATAGAGGGAGCAGATAAAGAAATTAGTTCAAATAGCATGTACATATAATTATTCAACAAGGCAAGCCAAATACAAGATGCACACAAAATCAATACACACAAATGCAAATGATGCATGCCTATCCTACTGGCCATGATCTCACGTGTCGGTTAAACTGGCAGAACCCGACACACCCGGTAACTAACCTGGATATCATCTCTCTATATGAAAGGAATCCTCAACCTCCCAATCAGAGAGAGAGAGACTGTAATGTAATGATAGGAAATCCTTAACCTATCTTGTTCATACCACAGCAAAAAATTGAATCAAAGAAAATCCTTAACCTTCTCCATTCAATTCTCGGATGTAATAGGAGAGGGAATCCTCAATTTCTTTTGCCCACCACAACACAGAGGAAATCTTCAGCTTGTCTATCACAGCAAGAGAGAGACCTTAATTTCAACTTGCCTATACATGAGTGGGACAAAGCCACCGTCCTTACCATGTCAATGTAAATCTCATTTCAATCACACATAATCAAACATAACTAAAAATCGAATTAATAATACATAATTGAACTGAAGGGAATCTTCAACCTTCTATCCAACTCCTCAGTGTGACAAGAGAGGGAATCCTCAACTTCAAACTTGCCCACCAGAACAAGAGAAGGAATCCTCAACCTCAGCTTGTCTATCTCGGCAAGAGAGAGAATCCTCAATCTCAACTTGCCTTTACGTGAGTCGAAAAAGCCACCGTCCTTACAACGTCAATCATAATGTCTTCTCAATTATAATCACCGTATGAAAGAGAGAATCCTCAACCTCAACTCGCCTATTCATTTTGGGATATAGTGCCCGCCACACTTTTACGATATAGTACCCATGACACTTTTCAATCATAATCTCGTCATAATCCCCATTCACATATCTAAATGTATAACCAAAGAAAATCCTTAATCATCCTCACCGCAGGCGGGATAAACCACCATCTCCGCAACTAAGTCATCCAGTTTAGCCAAGTGTTTATTCGGGAATAATTCAATTTAATTTGTTCCATATACTGACACTCATTCCAGAGTCTAAAAACTAGGTATTGGATCTTAATTGGGGATTACAAAAGGTTACAAACTTGCTAAAAAAGCAAAACAATTAAAATCAGAGTTTAATTGAAAAAACAGGACTTGTGCGTACGCATCACTGGTGCGCAAAATTGTGAACAATACTTTTCACAACTCTCATAATCCCCGGTCATGAACCCCAAAAACTTGGTGTTCAATACCATGGCATTACACAACTTCGCACAACTAACCAGCAAGTGCACTGGGTCGTCCAAGTAATAAACCTTACGCGAGTAAGGGTCGATCCCACGGAGATTGTTAGTATGAAGCAAGCTATGGTCATCTTGTAAATCTTAGTCAGGCAAACTCAAATGGATATGGTGATGAACGCATAAAAACATAAAGATAGAGATAGAGATACTTATGTAATTCATTGGTAGGAACTTCAGACAAGCGTATGAAGATGCCTTCCCTTCCGTCTCTCTGCTTTCCTACTGTCTTCATCCAATCCTTCTTACTCCTTTCCATGGCAAGCTTATGTAGGGTTTCACCATTGTCAGTGGCTACCTCCCATCCTCTCAGTGAAAACATTCCTATGCTCTGTCACAGCATGGCTAATCATCTGTCGGTTCTCGGTCAGGCCGGAATAGAATCCAGCAATTCTTTTACGTCTGTCACTAACACCCCGCCTGCTAGGAGTTTGAAGCACGTCACAGTCATTCAATCATTGAATCCTACTCAGAATACCACAGACAAGGTTAGACCTTCCGGATTCTCTTGAATGCCGCCATCAGTTCTAGCCTATACCACAAAGACTCTGATCTCACAGAATGGTTGGCACGGTTGTCAGGCGAGCTCTCGGTTGTCAGGCGATCAACCATGCATCG
>NC_029772.3:45569234-45570473 GCF_000817695.3 Arachis duranensis | reverse complement strand
GGTGGGTTTGGTGGGGATCCTGTGGGGTCCACAGATCCTGAGGTGTCAAGGAGAAGTCATCCCTGCACCAAATGGCAAACAAAATCACGTTTTTAGCCATTTCTGGCGTTAAACGCCGGGCTGGTGCCCATTTCTGGCGTTTAACGCCAAGTATTTGCCTTTTTCTGGCGTTTGACGCCAGTCTGGTGCCCCTTTCTGGCGTTAAACGCCCAGAATGGTGCCAGACTGGGCGTTAAACGCCCAACAGCTAACCTCACTGGCGTTTAAACGCCAGTGGGTGCGTCCTCCAGGGTGTGCTATTTTTCTTCCTATTTTTCATTCTGTTTTTGCTTTTTTCATTAATTTTGTGACTTCTCATGATCATCAACCTACAAAAAAGATAAAATAACAAAAGAAAAATAGTTAATCATAAAACATTGGGTTGCCTCCCAACAAGCGCTTCTTTAATGTCAGTAGCTTGACAGAGAACTCTCATGGAGCCTCACAGATACTCAGAACCATGTTGGAACCTCCCAACACCAAACTTAGAGTTTGAATGTGGGGGTTCAACACCAAACTTAGAGTTTGGTTGTGGCCTCCCAACACCAAACTTAGAGTTTGACTGTGGGGGCTCTGTTTGGCTCTGTTTTGAGGGAAGCTCTTCATGCTTCCTCTCCATGATGACAGAGGGATATCCTTGGACCTTAAACACCAAAGATTCTTCATTCACTTGAATGATCAACTCTCCTCTATCAACATCAATCACAGCCTTTGCTGTGGCTAGGAAGGGTCTGCCAAGGATGATGGATTCATCCATGCACTTCCCAGTCTCTAGGAATATGAAATCAGTAGGGATGTAATGGTTTTCAACCTTTACCAGAACATCCTCTACAAGTCCATAAGCTTGTTTTCTTGAATTGTCTGCCATCTCTAGTGAGATTTTTGCAGCTTGCACCTCAAAGATCCCTAACTTCTCCATTACAGAGAGAGGCATGAGGTTTACACTTGACCCTAAGTCACACAAAACCTTCTTGAAGGTCATGGTGCCTATGGTACAAGGTATTGAAAACTTCCCAGGATCCTGTCTCTTTTGAGGCAATTTCTGCCTAGACAAGTCATCCAGTTCCTTGGTGAGCAAAGGGGATTCATCCTCCCAAGTCTCATTTCCAAATAACTTGTCATTTAGCTTCATGATTGCTCCAAGGTATTTAGCAACTTGCTCTTCAGTGACATACTCATCCTCTTCAGAGGAAGAATACT
>NC_029772.3:45558110-45564869 GCF_000817695.3 Arachis duranensis | reverse complement strand
GCGTTTAACGCTGGGATTTCTGAGGGTGACTTTGAACGCCGGTTTGGGCCATCAAATCTTGGGCAAAGTATGGACTATCATATATTGCTGGAAATCCCAGGATGTCTACTTTCCAACGCCGTTGAGAGCGCGCCAATTGGGCTTCTGTAGCTCCAGAAAATCCACTTCGAGTGCAGGGAGGTCAGAATCCAACAGCATCTGCAGTCCTTTTTAGTCTCTGAATCAGATCTTTGCTCAGGTCCCTCAATTTCAGCCAGAAAATACCTGAAATCACAGAAAAACACACAAACTCATAGTAAAGTCCAGAAAAGTGAATTTTAACTAAAAACTAATAAAAATATACTAAAAACTAACTATATCATACCAAAAACATACTAAAAACAATGCCAAAAAGCGTACAAATTATCCGCTCATCAATCACCCTTGTGCATACGCACAACTTGTAAAATTTCTCTCATGCTTGCACACACCCCTCGTGCGTGCGCAAACCCTTCGTGTATATGCACGAGTATCCATACACGTTCTGTGCTGTGCACACTATACTGTATGTGGGCATACAGATAATAATTTTTGGTTTTCTACATAATCTCAGAATTCAGATTTTAATTCCGATTTTCATTCATTCATAACTTTCTCTATAAAATTTTGTTTTCCTTTGTTCTTAAACAATTTTAAAGATCTTTTTATTAGCTTTAATTTAAGAAATTTTTTTTCCATTCCGAACTCCGAGTGCCAAGTTATGCCCCATCAAAGTTGGTCGAAAATTCATTTTTACCAAATTCTCACTTTTGTTCAATTTCACCAAACCTCAGTCTAATTCAACCTCAAACCTCTCAAAAACAATTTCTTCCTCTTTCAAACACTTATTCAAATTCATTTAATACATCAATTTATAACAACAGCACACAACACTCATAATTCCAACATTCACAACCAAACTAAACCAATCATGCAACTCATTATCATTATTTTCAACAATTCACAACATGATAAATTAGTGCTTACCAAATATGGGATTCCTCACCCTATCACGGCCTCCGACCCAATTTTCACATCAATCATCATCATATCAATAATAACACTCAATTCACAATATCATAACCAATTAAATCATGCATATGTATACATACTGATGCGTGAAAACTTGTCTCTCAACAAATTTCCCTTCGGCAAGTATACCGAATTGTTGTCAAGTAATAACTCACAATAGAGTGAGGTCGAATCCCACAGAGATTAATGGATTAAGCAAACAATGATTAATTGATTATCCTAGTTAGACGAATCATATTGGAGTGATAAGTAACAAGGAAATGTAAATGGCATAAAAGTAAATAAAAGCTATAAAATGCAGAAGAGTAAAATGGCAAGAAAAGTAAATGTAAGAACTAAAAATAAAATGAACATTGGGATCAAGAGATATTGCAAACCTCCAGATCAAGTTCATTCTCATCTCTTCCTCAATCAATGCATTCATTGATCTCCTTGGCAATCTTAAGTGATCGAATTCCAATTCCTTGGTAATCCAATCTCTCAAATCTTGATCAATAGCTAATTCCTTGGTCAATTGCTCATGAGAAGAGATGAAGTATGGTCACTGATTATACCACATGCATTCCCAAATCAAGTATTGGTAGGATTATAGTCAGATATCAATCCAAACCCAATTTGGTCCAGCATGAGAAAACATTTCTAGCATGATCTCTTCATTCCTCTTCCAAGGTTCCAAAGAGATCCAAGTATGAATAGCTTCTTTTCCAAGATTACTACCCAATTGGATGAAGATTGAATGCTTTCTAGTAAAATCAAGAGAAAAGATAGAAGAAGAAGAATAAAAACTAATATTGATCCATCAAATTGCAGTAGAGCTCCCTAACCCAATGAAAGGGGTTAGTTGGTCATTGCTCTACCAAAATAGAAAAGAAAGAAAGTGCAGAAAAATAAAGATGAAGAATAAAACTGAAAATGAAACTTCCAGATTCATAAATGAAAAGTACAAAGAAAACAAAGAGAAGGAAAAGTGTGTGAGGGGAGGGAGTCCGAAGACCCATCTTCCAATCCCCAATTTCTGTGTTCCAGCCTTCCTTTTGAATGTACAAACTAAGCCCTTTATATAGGCTCTCCTAAATTACAAAATGAAATTAAAAGCAAATTACATTTAAATGAAAATTCCTATTCTAGATGCTTCTTGTGGCCTTGATTGGTTGACACTTGTGGGCTTGCTTCCTTGAGGTTGGGTGGTCCTTGAGGCCCATGGTGAAATGCTGCCCAGTTGGTGTTTTTGGGGCTTAAAAGATGCCTCTTGTTTGTACTTCAATTTCATGCCCACTATAGACTATTATCTATCTTTGGAAAGCTCTGAATGTCAGCTTTCTAACGCAACTGGAATCACCTCAATTGGATCTCTGTAACTCAAGTTATACTCTTTTGAAGAGGACATGGTCACTGGCATAGTTGCTAGCGTTAATCGAAAACGTGAGTCCCGATAATGCTAGCGACCAGGGGCTTCATATTTCCAAGTTCTGGAGCTCAAAATCAATGTCCACCCCATACTATTATATATTGTTGGAAAGCTCTGGATGTCTACTTTCCAACGCCTTTGGAAGCGCATCGTTTGGAGCTCTAAAAATCGAGTTACACTTCTTGGAAGGTGAAGAGGTCAGTTGGCCTTACTACAGGTTGATACCATGTTCCTCTTTGCACTTTCGGGGCATATTTTCTCCCTCAAATTTAGTGTCAATCATGTAGTGCCATATATGCTTGGAAATCTCTCGAATCCTACTTTCCAATGCCGCTGGAATCACCTCATTTGGAGCTTTGTGGCTCAAGTTATGCGTGTTTGAAGAAGGCATGGTCAGGCTGCCAGGTGGGACTTTTGCCTACGTTAACTTCCACGTTAACTTAGTTAACGTAGAAGTTAACGTGGGTCTTTTTTTCCTCGCCAACGTTAGTGGCACTCACTTTTTCCACTAACATTGGCATCTCCCTTTCCTTCCACGTTAACTACCACGTTAACTTAGTTAACGTGGCTGTTAACGTGGGTCTTTTTGCTTTGCCAACGTTAGTGGCACTCACTTTTTCCACTAACGTTGGCATATACCCCTTTCCTTCCACGTTAACTACCACATTAACTTAGTTAACGTGGCTGTTAACGTGGGTCTTTTTGCTTCGCCAACGTTAGTGGCACTCACTTTTTCCACTAACGTTGGCTTATACCCCTTTCGCAAGTGTTATTAGGACTCACCTTTCTCATTAACGTTGCTTGGTGCCTTTTGTCTCTACGTTAGAGTTTACGTTAATGTAGCTAACGTGACTCTTAACGTGGGTCTTCCTTGCTAACATTCCATGCTCTCCTTCTTCAAAGTTAATGCCACTAACTTTTCTCACTAACGTTGGGGCTTTCCTTCCTTCCACGTTAGTGCCCACGTTAGTGTAACTAACGTAGCCACTAACGTGGCTCTTCTCTTCTTCTTTTGTCCTGAAATCAATCAAACAAAGTGCATCAAAGTCTTGCTCTTAATCATGGGATCATGCATCATCCAATTTATCATTCAATTTATGCATAATTCTCATGAAATAATTCAAAATTCACAATGTTTGCTTGAATCATGGTATGATTGCATTTTCAACCAAATACTTGCTTATTTCCTAAGAAAATGCATGAAACCAACCTAAAGCATACAAAAGATGGCTAGTAAAACTAGCCAAGATGCCCTGGCATCACAACACCAAACTTAAATCTTGCTTGTCCCTAAGCAAGAAAAGAACTATGCACAAAGAATTCTCTTAATTGGAATATATTGAAGAATTGCTTATGATGTCTTAGTGGGTTAAGTGAATAAGTGATAGTGGGGTGAACTCTAATTGTATGCTTATGCAAGGATTCCATTGCTCATTAGTCCTCACATTTTGGAAGTCTTAGATCTTAGGACTTTCATTCAAATGATATTATGGAATCCTCTTTATAGATTGTCACCTTGAAGCAGCACTTATTTTCTAGCATTTTTCTTTTCTTTTTTTGGGATTTGGCCTCGACTCTAGGTGTCATGTATCAAAGCGGATTTTTAAGATAAGCTTTCAATCAATACTCCCAAACCAGTTGGTCTAAGGTATTAGGTGTTGAAGCACCCCTTAGGATTTACTTGCTCAAGCCTCTCTCTTTGATACAAATCCACCACAAGCATTTAACTAGGACAATAACTATTTGAGTTCTTGTTTCTTTCTTTTTCTTCCTAGTAATTGATGCTCAGAGCCTTGGGCTTGTTCTTTGTTTTTTTCTTTTTCTTTTTTTTCTTTTGTTACTACTTCTTGGATCAATAGATGTTTGAGAAATTCCATAATACTTTTCTAAACTTCATTTCCTGTCTATGAGCTCCCATGCAAGTTTTCACAAACATGCAACCTCAATACACAATCATACAATCAGAACCTCCACTCCTCTTTAATCTTTTTCTTGCCCCATGATTTATAAAATTCTTTAACATTTTCCTTTCAAAAGAATGATTTCTTTATTGCATTCTTAAAGATATTGGGTACAAGTAAAACTCAAGATGATAATCATGATATCATAGCAACATGTNNTCACACATGCATACAAAGAAAATAGAAGACAATCATGCAATTTAAAGTGCTGGAAATAAGTAAGAGGAGAAAGGAACTTTACCACCTTGTAGTTTATCTTCATCGTTGTTGCCCTTTTCCTCCTATTCTTTCCCTTCCTACACCAAACATAGAATGCTTGCTTATACTCAAGCAACAATTAAAACAGTGGTGATGGGGTCTATGATGGATCATGAATGTCTTAGAATGAAGTGTGAGTATGCATGTGTTTCAGCAAGCCAGATTAAGGATACAATAAAGGCACAAGAGATACAACCATAGACATTTTAATTGCATTAATAAGTGGTGTGCTTGGTACCTTGCATGAAAAATAAGTGGCAACACCAAACTTAGTGTGACACTCTCAATTTAGAATGTTGCAAGTACCCAGTGAAGATTAAAAATGAAATTGTTGCATGGCAACACCAAACTTAGAATGCAATCATATGCCAAATTATTGAAAGTAAACTAAGCAAGGAAAGAAAATATTACCTACGGTTGGGTTGCCTCCCAACAAGCGCTCTTTTAATGTCATTAGCTTGACATGTTGTTCATGACTTTCTTCCTCTTCTTCCAGTTTGTTAAGCGGAATGACCTCAAGAGGAAAGAGGAGCCAATTAATGCCCCTTGTTTAGAGTGCCTTTCCCCAGCAAGCTTTCTTTTGTTGTTAGCTTGAGTGAACTTGCTTGTTGGGGTAGGGGTGGGATGACTTTTGGTTGACCTTTTCTTCTTCATGGATATTGTCCTTCTTTTCTTGGTCACCATCCTCTTGTTAGTGCTCATGTTGATTGCCTTCACCACCTTGTTTTAGGACTTGGGTGTTGTATGATGGTTGGAGCATCCTCTTCATCAAGTGCTTCTTGAATTGGTGGTTCAATGAACTCACCCTTTATGCAACTCTCTGTTTCATTGGAGTGTGGGCTCCCTTGATTGACTTCCTCCCTTATTCTTGACCGTTGAATGCACTCCTCTGTTTCTGGAGAGAGTGAAGTGGCCACTCTTTGTGATTTCAGCTCTTCAATGAATTGTTCTTCAGAATAGAGTTGTGCATTCTGTCTCAATTTTTCTTCATGGTCCCTTTCTAATATTTTCTCCTCTTCGATTGTCTTCATTATTTTTTCAAGGAGGAGTTCTATTCTCGTGAGTATATCTTCTTCTCTACTTCTTTTGAGTTCTTCAAGGATGAGTTCCATCCTAGCAAGTCTATCTAAAGGAGGTTGGGTAGGTTGTAATGGTTGGTTGTTTTGTGGTTGTGTGTTCTGAAAGTGGTATGAGTCTTGTGGGTAGTAGATTGAGTTTTGTGGATGGTGAAATGAATTGTATGGATTTGGGATAGACCTTTGCGCTGAGGCATACTCAAATGATGAATAATTTAAGCATGTAAAACTTGGAGGTAAGGTTGTATAATTGAGAGGTGATGGCTCTTGATGAATGGGGTATGAATGAGTGAAATCTCTTTGATTTTGATCTTTCCAGCCACAACTTGAGTAGTGATCAATTTCACCAAAATATGGACCATTTTGTGGCCCTGGGAAGCACCTCATTTCATGTTCTTGATATTCCCAACCACCATTATCATAATAACATGAATTACTTTGTGGTGGTGAGAAGTATCCCAAGTAACTTGATTGACCAAAAGATGATCTATACTCCATTTTTCCTCAAATTACTCTATATTAAACAACAATCACCAAGATAAAAGAGATTGGAATTCCCCTTGTCACAGATGAGGAAATTCCCAGTGAGGCAATATCACAAACAGTTGGTTAGCAAAAGAAAATAAAGAAACAAAAGAAAATAAAAACAAAAGAAAAGTGTCTAATCTAGTAAATCAATCAACCGGTAGTTTATTAATCACAATTAATCCCCGGCAACGGCGCCATAAACTTGATGCGTGAAAACTTGTCTCTCAATAAATTTCCCTTCGGCAAGTATACCGAATTGTCGTCAAGTAATAACTCACAATAGAGTGAGGTCGAATCCCACAGAGATTAACGGATTAAGCAAACAATGATTAATTGACTATCCTAGTTAGACGAATCATATTGGAGTGATAAGTAACAAGGAAATGTAAATGGCATAAAAGTAAATAAAAGCTATAAAATGCAGAAGAGTAAAATGGCAAGAAAAGTACACGTAAGAACTAAAAATAAAATGAACATT
>NC_029772.3:45493818-45557911 GCF_000817695.3 Arachis duranensis | reverse complement strand
GCATTTCTAGCATGATCTCTTCATTCCTCTTCCAAGGTTCCGAAGAGATCCAAGTATGAATAGCTTCTTTTCCAAGATAACAACCCAATTGGATGAAAATTGAAAGCTTTCTAGTAAAATCAAGAGAAAAGATAGAAGAAGAAGAATAAAAACTAATATTGATCCATCAAATTGCAGTAGAGTTGCCTAACCCAATGAAAGGGGTTAGTTGGTCATTGCTCTACCAAAATAGAAAAGAAAGAAAGTGCAAAAAAATAAAGATGAAGAATAAAACTGAAAATGAAACTTTCAGATTCATAAATGAAAAGTACAAAGAAAATAAAGAGAAGGAAAAGTGTGTGAGGGGAGGGAGTCCGAAGACCCCTCTTCCAATCCCCAATTTCTGTGTTCCAGCCTTCCTTTTGAATGTACAAACTAAGGCCTTTATATAGGCTCTCCTAAATTACAAAATGAAATTAAAAGCAAATTACATTTAAATGAAAATTACTATTCTAGATGCTTCTTATGGCCTTGATTGGTTGACACTTGTGGGCTTGCTTCCTTGAGGTTGGGTGGTCCTTGAGGCCCATGGTGAAATGCTGCCCAGTTGGTGTTTTTGGGGCTTAAGATGCCTCTTGTTTGTACTTCAATTTCATGCCCACTATAGACTATTATATATCTTTGGAAAGCTCTGAATGTCAGCTTTCTAACGCAACTAAAATAACCTCAATTGGATCTCTATAACTCAAGTTATACTCCTTTGAATTGGACATGGTCGCTGGCATAGTCGCTAGCGTTAATGGAAAACGTGAGTCCCGATAACGCTAGCGACCAGGGGCTTAATATTTCCAAGTTCTGGAGCTCAAAATCAATGTCCACCTGATACTATTATATATTGTTGGAAAGCTCTGGATGTCTACTTTCCAACGCCTTTGGAAGCGCATCATTTGGAGCTCTAAAAAACGAGTTACATTTCTTGGAAGGTGAAGTGGTCAGTTGGCCTTACTACAGGTTGATACCATGTTCCTCTTTGCACTTTCAGGGCATGTTTTCTCCCTCAAATTTAGTGTCAATCATGTAGTGCCATATATGCTTGAAAAGCTCTGGAATCCTACTTTTCAATGCCGCTGGAATCACCTCATTTGGAGCTTTGTGGCTCCAGTTATGCGTGTTTGAAGAAGGATGGTCAGGCTGCCAAGTGGGACTTTTGCCTACGTTAACTTCCACGTTAACTTAGTTAACGTAGAAGTTAACGTGGGTCTTTTTTTTCTCACCAATGTTAGTGGCACTCACTTTTTCTACTAACATTGGCATCTCCCTTTCCTTCCACGTTAACTACCACGTTAACTTAGTTAACGTGGCTATTAACGTGGGTCTTTTTGCTTCGCCAACGTTAGTGGCACTCACTTTTTCCACTAACGTTGGCATATACCCCTTTCCTTCCACGTTAACTACCACGTTAACTTAGTTAACGTGGCTATTAATATGGGTGTTTTTGCTTCGCCAACGTTAGTGGCACTCACTTTTTCCACTAACGTTGGCATTTCGCAAGCGTTATTGGGACTCACCTTTCCCATTAACGTTGCTTGGTGCCTTTTGTCTCTACGTTAGAGTTTACGTTAATATAGCTAACGTGACTCTTAACGTGGGTCTTCTTTGGTAACATTCCATGCTCTCCTTCTTCAAAGTTAATGCCACTAACTTTTCTCACTAACGTTGGGGCTTTCCTTCCTTCCACGTTAGTGCCCACGTTAGTGTAACTAACGTAGCCACTAACGTGGCTCTTCTCTTCTTCTTTTGGCCTGAAATCAATCAAACAAAGTGCATCAAAGTCTGCTCTTAATCATGGGATCATGCATCATCCAATTTATCATTCAATTTATGCATAATTCTCATGAAATAATTCAAAATTCACAATGTTTGCTTGAATCATGGTATGATTGCATTTTCAACCAAATACTTGCTTATTTCCTAAGAAAATGCATGAAACCAACCTAAAGCATACAAAAGATGGCTAGTAAAACTAGCCAAGATGCCCTGGCATCACATACATCAATTCAACTAATCATAACAACATCCAAGTTCAATCCAATCCTATCTTAGGGCAATTAACTTAGGTTTTCATATAGTGTTACACAGTGCATATCCGAAATTAAAATATGTACCTTAATGACGCAAAGTTCAATCTTCCAAGTTTTTCCTTCTAAACTTTCCAAGCCTCAATATGGTTCACACTAATGTCCAAGTCTAAATTTCACAATTCCACCAAATTAAGCTTCCAATTACTTAATCTAATACTATATCATACAATTTGGCACAATGTCAAAACTAGATCATTAACCACAAGGATTAAGAGTCAAGACTTCCTATCTAGATCATTAACCACAACATGGTAATTACAAAGGGTTAATTCCACTATAACCGACATGTGATATCACAGCCAATAGGACAAGCATTCATCATACGCATCTCTTACCTGCTCGTTTGCTTTGATGACTTGCAGTTTGCCTAAATGTATAATATGCCTACTTACTTCTTGAATTACTTGCTATACATGAATATTACATGTGTATTACTTGTTTGAATATACTTGTGATTGTCTGGTGCTAAGGAGGTTAGGTAGGCGGTGGCGATGGGATCGCGTGGAGGGTAGGTTGGCGAAGGGTGTGGGATACATCTGTGTGCTTGGTATTAGTTAGAAATCCCCTAAATTTAGATGACCTTATTTATGATTTATGGTTTAAGTTATTTATTTTGTTGATCTTAAATATCTGTTTGGTGTGAAGTTCTAGGATTACCTTTGGCAACCCGGAACCTTATATCTTACATATTAGGCACTGTTACCATACTGAGAACCTCCATATCTCATACCATATATTGTTGTTGTTTTTTAGATGTAGGTTGTAACCCACCTCGGTGAGTTGCGAGATGGTGACGGAGCGAACGATCTTATGCTCTCTTTCGTATTTTGATTATTTGTTGTAGTACTTTCTCTCACCTTTTTATTTTAGACTTTATGGGCTTAGATGCTTGATTTGAGAGATAAGTTGTGTAAATTTTGTTAAACTTCCGAAACTCTTTTGTATTTCATAATCCTTGAGCTTTACTCCTTCATCGGGCTTCTAGTAATATAAATTCTTGGATATATATTATATATTATAAGCTTTAGAACTATTGTGCCACTTTGTTATCCTTTACTTTACGGCTAGAGGTAAGGCTTAGGATTACGGGATGTTACACAGGACATATCGTGGCCATAGCATATGAATCAAACACAGAGTTCACTCAAGCAACTCAACAAACAGTTGGTATGCAAGGTGCATATTCAACAATTTTGAGCCAAATTCAAGTAACAACAACCCAGTAATCAACAAACAAATAATAGCACTCAAATAATAAACAATTAACCAAACTAAACCTAACATACTTTACTAGAATTAAAGGTAAAACTAAGACTAACTAAGCAAATAAACAGAACGAAGAGGAATAGGAACCTGAATATTGGAGAAATGAAGAATGGGGGAAGAAGGATGTTGCAGTGGCATTGGGGGTTGCCACTGCTAGAATCACAGCGGCTTGGCTTTGCCGAAAGCAGGATACAAGCTGGGCTAGCGCAGGGGATAGACACAGAGCTCAGAGAAGAAAAAAGAGAAGGAAGAAGAAGATGGTGGGAAGAAAGAGAAAGAATTAGGTGGCACGGTGGTGGGGCGCCAACGGCGGTGGTGTCGCCAAACGACATGCTAGAAGGGATGGGTGGGTGTGGTGTGGTGTGCCTCAGTGAGGAAGAAGAGAGAAAACGGATTGAGGGTTAAGGCGCGATAGGGTTCGCTTTCGAATTCACGCCCAAATCGATGAGTGTGCGTACGCAAATAGGTCCGTTTGTGCGCACACAGGGAGGAAAATGCAGGGTGTGCGGATGCATAGGCATGTGCACACGCACCTGACAAGGAGGCTGAAAACGGTGTTGCACACGCACAGCTGGGTGCGTACACACACTGAGGGGTTTTTTAACGGTAAATGGTCATGTGTGCGCGCGCACCTGGCAGGGAGGCTGAAAATGAGTTCGCATACGCAACCATGTGTGCGCACGCAAAGATCACAAGAATTGGGATATGTGTGCGTATGCACAAGTGTGAGAGCACGCACAAAACTCTGTTTCTCAAAAATTTTTAAAGGCTCTAATGCAACAAACATGATATCCAACAAAGATTTTCAACCCCAAAACATGCAGCACCTTACAAACACATTATCCAAACTAAAATTCAATCTAACTAAGCCTAAAATTAAACTAAACCTAAGCTAGCTAAGAGAATGAAAATTCAATGAACCAAAACAATAAACAAAGAGAGGTTAGAAAGATGTTACCATGGTAGGGTGTCTTCCACCTAGCACTTTGGTTTAACGTCCTTAAGTTGGATGGGCATGATTTTAATGATCCACTCTTAGGGCATCCCCAAGGAGGAAAATCTCCAACTCTTTGGTAAGCTAAGCTTGTGTGTCTTCCAATGGGGAGATAGGCTCCTTGTCTTCTTGATTGGTAGGCTCCTTGTTCAAGCTCTTGTTGACAACCACTTTCTCATCTTTTCCAAAATGAGATTCAATCACCTCCTCTTCAATGATATCATAACCAAAGATAGGATACACCTCATGGGCTTGTTTCATGGTTCATTCCAATGTGAACTTTACCACTTTTCCTTCGGCTTCAAACGAATAAGCTCCAAAAAATGCATCTAACTTGAACAGGCATGTCTTCAAGAACGGTCTTCCAAGTAGGATGGAAGATAGTTTATTTGAGTCAATTGGAGGTGTTTCCAAGATATGGAAGTCCACCGGAAATAGCAATTCTTGAATTTTCACCAACATATTTTCCGCAATACCCACAACCGACACTATGCTCTTATTCGCCAACACAAATCTAGCTCCGGACTGCTTCAACAGTGCCAGTTCAACTTCTCATTGATGGAAAGTGGCATGATACTCACACTTGCTCCCAAGTCACACATACAATCCATCAATTCTATTCCAACAATCACACAAGTTACCAAACAAGGACCGAGATCACTATACTTTTCCGGAATGAGAGAAGAGATAGAATTGCTCACCGAACTCTTCTCTAGCTCACCAATTTTCTCCTTGTGAGTACAAACATTCTTTAGGAATTTGTCATATTTCGGAACTTTTTGGATGACTTAAAAAAGGGGAACGATAACCTCCACATTCTTGAAATTTTGCACCACATTAGGATCAACTTCCTCATGCTTCTTAGCCTTCTTGGCCAACGATGGAAAATGTATTGGTGTGGGCTCCTCAAAGGGATTTTTCCTCTTTGGTTCCTTGGACTTTAATGGGTCCTCCTCTTCTCTTGCAATATCTCCCTTTTCCTCTTCACCCAACTCCACATCCTCCTCAACTTCTTCATTTTGTACCTCCTCCCTCACAAGTATAGGCTTAGGACTAACCTCCTCCAACCTTGTACTGTAAAACTCGGTTAATTAATGAATAATTAATCCAAAAATTAAAATTTATGCTAGAAAATTTGAAATGCGATTTTTATGGTTTAATATGATAGAGAAAATTAAAATAAGAATTTTGACACTAATTTTAAAGAATTTGGTCCAAGATTTGGCCGAACTGGGCTACTAGAATGTCATGCTTTCAGCTACGCCACTCTGATAGCTCGGGTATTACGACGACTCTTAACATATTTAATACTAAAATAAGAGCCTGTTTAAAACTTAAAACCGTATAATCTTTGGTGCACGAAATTGTGATCACACTTTTCTCAACTCCGCACAACTAACCAGCAAGTGCACTGGGTCGTCCAAGTAATACCTTACGTGAGTAAGGGTCGATCCCACGGAGATTGTCATCTTGAAGCAAGCTATGGTTATCTTGTAAATCTTAATAAGGAGATTAATGATAAAAATGATTTTGTTTATGAAAAGTAGATAACATGAAATAATGATACTTGTGATTCAGTAATGAGGAATAGGTTGAGATTCTGGAGATGCTCTGTCATCTGAATCTCTACTTTCCTACTATCTTCTTCTCCACCATGCATGGCTTCCTTCCATGGCAGACTATATGATCCTCTCAGTGAAAATGGTCCAAGTACGGTTTCTGCACGGCTAATCAACTGTCGGATTTCTTGTCTCGGATGAAAAATACCAGGCACAGCTACCGCATGGCTAATCATCTGTCGATTCTCACTTGTGTCGGAATAGGATCTCTCTATCCTTTTGCACACTGTCACTGCACCCAACATTCGTGAGTTTGAAGCTCGTCACAGTCATCCCCTTCCAGATCCTACTCGGAATACTACAAACAAGGTTTAGACTTTTCGGATCTCAGGAATGCTACAAATTGGTTCTAGCCTCTACCACGAAGGTTCTAATCTCACGGACTCGGTCCGTGGATCAGAGACCTAAGAGATACGCACTCAAGTTGTCGCCCAATGACTACGTTGAGCTCAGATAGAATGGGAGTGGTTATCAGGCACGCGTTTATAAAGTTGAGGATAATGATAAGTGTCACGGATCATCATATTCTCTATTTTGAAGTATGAGTGAGTATTTTAGAATAGAATCAAGCGTGATTGAATAGAAAACAATAGTAATTGTATTAATCCATTGAAACACAGCAAAGCTCCTCACCCCCACCTATGGGGTTTAGAGACTCATGCCATAGAAGATAAAATATGAAATGGAAAAAAATGTCATAAGTCTCTCAATGAATCTCTAAAAGTAGTTTTTATACTAAACTAATAACCTAGGTTTACATAAAATGAGTAACTAAGTACAGATAGTGCAGAAATCCACTTCCGGGGTCTACTTGGTGAGTGTTTGGGCTGAGCTTTGAAGCTTTCACATGCATAGGCCATCCTTGGAGTTAAACGCCAGTTTGGGCATTTAACTCCAGTTTTGGTGCAAGTTCTGGCGTTTTACGCCAGAAAAGAGTTTCTAGCTGGTGTTTAACGCCAGTTTGGGTCATCAAATCTCGAGCAAAGTATGGACTATTATACATTGCGGGAATGCCCAAGATGTCTACTTTCCAACGCAATTAAAATCACGCCAATGGAGCTTCTGTAGCTCCAGAAAATCCACTTCGAGTGCAGGAGGGTCAGAATCCAATAGCATCTGTAGTCCTTTCTCAGCCTCTGAATCAGATTTTTGCTCAGGTCCCTCAATTTCAGCCAGAAAATACCTGAAATTACAGAAAAATACTGGTGCACAAAATTGTGATCTCTAATAATGGCATTCAACTTGGTATGCGCGTTTATAACTCAGCACTTTCTTCACAACTTCGCACAACTAACCAGCAAGTGCACTGGGTCGTCCAAGTAATAAACCTTACGTGAGTAAGGGTCGATCCCACGGAGATTGTTGGTATGAAGCAAGCTATGGTCATCTTGAAATTCTCAGTTAGGCGGATAATATATGGTTATAGAGTTTTCGAATAATAATAATAAATAAATAGAAAATAAAGATAGAAATACTTATGTAAATCACTGATGGGAATTTCAGATAGGCGTATGAAGATGCTGTGTTGCTTCTGAATCTCTGCATTTCTACTACCTTCATCCAATCCTTCTTACTCCTTTCCATGGCAAGCTGTATGTAGGGCATCACCGTTGTCAATGGTTACATCCCATCCTCTTAGTGAAAAAGGTCCAAATTCTCTGTCACAGCACGACTAATCGTCTGTCGGTTCTCGATCATGTCGGAATAGAATCCATTGATTCTTTTGCGTTTGTCATCACGCCCAACAATCGCGAGTTTGAAGCTCGTCACAGTCATTCAATCCCTGAATTCTACTCGGAATACCACAGACAAGGTTTAGACTTTCCGGACTCTCATGAATGTCGCCATTAATTCTGGCTTATACCATGAAGATTTTGATTAAGGAAACTAAGAGATATGCGTTCGGTCTAAGGTAGAACGGAAGTGGTTGTCAGTCACGCGTTCATAGGTGAGAATGATGATGAGTGTCATGGATCATCACATTCGTCATGGTGAAGTGCAACGAATATCTTAGAACAGGAATAAACTGAGTTGAATAGAAAATAGTAGTAATTACATTAAAACTCGAGGTACAGCAGAGCTCCACACCCTTAATCTATGGTGTGTAGAAACTCCACCATTAAAAATACATAAGTGATGAAGGTCCAGGCATAGCCGAATGGCCAGCCCCCAAAATGTGATCAATAGTCTCCTAAGATGAATAATAGAATAAAACTGAGACCAAAGATAGATAATACAATAGTAAAATGTCCTATTTATACTAGACTAGCTACTAGGGTTTATAGAAGTAAGTAATTGATGCAGAAATCCACTTTCGGGGCCCACTTGGTGTGTGCTTGGGCTGAGCTTGAGCTTTACACGTGTAGAGGCTTCTTTTGGAGTTGAATGCCAAGTTGTAACGTGTTTTTGGCGTTCAACTCTGGTTCGTGACGTGTTTTTGGCGTTTGACTCCAGAATGCAACATGGAACTGGCGTTGAGCGCCAGTTTACGTCGTCTAATCTCGAATAAAGTATGAACTATTATATATTTCTAGAAAGCTCTGGATGTCTACTTTCCAACGCCGTTGAGAGAGCGCCATTTGGAGTTCTGTAGCTCTAGAAATTCCATTTCGAGTGTAGGGAGGTCAGAATCCAACAGCATCAGCAGTCCTTTGACAGCCTTCTTATCAGAGTTTTGCTCAGGTCCCTCAATTTCAGCCAGAAAATACCTGAAATCACAGAAAAACACACAAACTCACAGTAAAGTCCAGAAATGTGAATTTAGCATAAAAACTAATGAAAACATCCCTAAAAGTAGCTAGATCCTACTAAAAACTACCTAAAAACAATGCCAAAAAGCGTATAAATTATCCGCTCATCTCAACACCAAACTTAAATTGTTGCTTGTCCCTAAGCAACTGAAAATAAATTAGGATAAAAAAGAGAGAATATACTATAAAGCTCAGAATATCAATGAATATTAATTCTAATTAGATGAGCGGGACTTGTAGCTTTTTGCTTCTGAACAGTTTTGGCATCTCACTTTATCCTTTGAAGTTTAGAATGATTGGCATCTCTAGGAACTCAGAATTTTTCAGATAGTGTTATTGATTCTCCTAGTTAAGTTTGTTGATTCTTGAACACAGCTACTTTTATGAGTCTTGGCCGTGGCCCTAAGCACTTTGTTTTCCAGTATTTCCACCGAATACATAAATGCCACAGACACATGACTGGGTGAAACTTTTCAGATTGTGACTCAGCTTTGTTAAAGTCCCCAGTTAGAGGTGTCCAGAGCTCTTAAGCACACTCTTTTTACTTTGGATCACGACTTTAACCACTCAGTCTCAAGCTTTTCACTTGGACCTTCGTGACACAAGCACATGGTTAGGGACAGCTTGATTTAGCCGCTTAGGCCTAGATTTTATTTCCTTGGGCCCTCCTATCCATTGATGCTCAAAGCCTTAGATCCTTTTTACCCTTGCCTTTTGGTTTTAAGGGCTATTGACTTTTTCTGCTTGCTTCTTTTTCTTTTTTTTTTCCGCAAGTTGTGTTTTTCACTACTTTTTCTCGCTTCAAGAATCAATTTAATGATTTTTCATATTATCAATAACATTTCTCTTTTTTCATTATTCTTTCAAGAGCCAACAATTTTAACATTCATAAACTTCACTATAAAAAATATGCACTGTTCAAGCATTCATTCAGAAAACAAAAAAAAAGTATTGCCACTGCATATAAATAATTTGGATTTTTCTTATTATATACTCAAAATGTTTGCACCCTTGCTCTTCAAAAAAAATCTACTATTTTATTCATGTTTGATGATGATAAGAAGAGTAAATTATACCCAAATTGATAAAAAATAATACTAATGCTCATGCAACTCTTAAAATAGGTCTCTAACAAAAGAAGTTATCACATAGTTAGGACTCAACAACCTTTATTTTGAGATAGAGGTGCTCCCTCAATCTGTGGGACGACTAGCTCTTCAAGGGACAGCTTCTGGCGCTTTAGCTCCTGTAACTCATACCCTTGCTTTTCTTGTTCCTTGAGCAGTTTGCAAAGCATGCTATTTTGATTCTGCTGCTCTTCTTTGAGTTAATCCATAGCTTCTTGCAGCTTGGTGATAGATGCTTCTAAGCGGGCCCAATAGTCAAATTGAGGAATTTCTGGGAGGAGCTCATACGCCCTCCTCTTGATGGGGTTGTCTTGAACTTGAGGTCCATCCATTACTTTTTTGGTGATTGGGCATTCAACTGAGATGTACTCATCCACACCTATCTGTACCCCTGCATCTTTGCATAACAGACTAATCAAGCTTGGGTAAGCCAGTTTCACCTCAGTGGATTCCTTGTTTGCAAATATGTAGATTTCACAAGGAATCAGCTGATGAACCTCCACTTCTTTTCCCAGCATAATACAGTGAATCATCACTGCTCTTTTGACCGTGACTTCAGAGCAGTTACTGGTGGGAAGTATAGAACGCCCAATGAAATCCAGCCAGCCCCTAGCAACTGGTTTGAGATCCCCTCTCTTCAATTGGTTTGGAACACCTTTTGAGTTGGTTATCCACTTGGTTCCAGGGAGGCATATGTCCTCTAGAACTTGATCTAGCTTTTTATCTTTAGCCATTCTCTTATTAAAGGATTCTAGATCATCTTGTAGTTAAGGAAGTTTGAGGACTTCTCTCACTTTATCAAGGTGGAAGTAAATAATCTTTCCTCTAACCACAGTCCAAAAGGTGTGGAAGGCAGTCCCCCTCCATTCTTTGCTTATCTGTCATCCACAGATTTGCATAGAATTCATGGATCATGTTTCTTCCAACATGTATCTCAGGATTAGCCAGGATTTCCCAGCCCCTGTTTCGAATCTGCTCTTGGATCTCCGGGTATTCATCTTCTTTCAGATTGAACTTAACTTCCGGGATCACTAATCTTTGGCACACAATTTTGAAGTAATGATCTGCATGTTCTTTGGTGAAGAACCTCTCATGTATCCAAGGTTTTGGATTATTTTCTTTCTTGCCTCATGGAGTGGTTTGTTTTCCTTTAGGGGCCATGATCTTGATCACGGAAAATCACACCAAACTTAGAGGTTTGCTTGTCCTCAAGCAAAAGAAAAGAAAAAAGAGGAATAGAAGGAGAGAAAGATTCGAATAATGGGTGAAGAAGGGTGGCCGAATGTATATTTAAAAGGGAGGGGGTATGTTCGAATTTTTAGAGAAGAAAAGATAGAAAGATATGATTGAAAAAAAGATAAACATGATATGAAAAAGATAGGATTTTAAAATTTAAAAGATTTGAAAAAGATATGAGGAGGTGAAATCTGAATTTTTTGTTGATGCAATTAAGAAATAAAAGATAATATGGAAGAATGAAAAAGATCTGGAAAGAAATTGGAAAGAAAAATGAGTTTTAAAAAATGTGTTGAAAAAGAATTGAAAAGAATTGAAAAAGAATTAATATGATTAAAAATATTTTTTTTGAAAATGGAGATTGGAAGATGAATATTTGAAACATGTTTATGCAGAAAATTATGAATTAAAACATGAAAATTTGAAAAAAAACTGAATTGAAAATAAAATTACCTCTCCCTTGATGTTCTAGAATTTAACACCCATCTGGTGGCCAATTTGGGCATTTAACGCATAGCCAGGTACCTAGCTGGCGTTAAACACCAGAAATCCTTTGTAACTGGGCATTTTTCTGAACGCCCAGGATGCTGTCATTTCTGGCATTTAACGCCCAGAATGGTATCTTTACTGGCGTTAAACGCCCAGAATGATAGCCATTCTGGCGTTTAATGCCCAAAATGCCTCTTTACTGGCGTTTTAATGCTAGTGAGCTCCTTTTCTCTGTGATTCCTCTGCTTTATGTTCTGAACCTTTATTTTTCTAAATTATTTGCTGAAATGTATTATCAAACATAAATAACAAAATTAAATAAACTCAAAACATCTAATTTCTGCTAATGGCTGGGTTGCCTCCCAGCAAGCGCTTCTTTACTGTCTTTAGCTGGACTTTACTGAGCTTTAATCTAGTCTCAGATTTAACCATTATTGCTCAACATTACCTTCAAGATAATGTTTGACTCTCTACCCATTAACAATGAACTTTTTGTTAGAGTCAATATCCTGAAGCTCGACATATCCATATGGTGACACACTTGTAATCACATATGGTCCCTTCCACCAGGATTTCAGTTTCCCAGGGAACAATCTAAGCCTAGAGTTAGATTGTAGAACCTTTTGTCCTGGCTCAAAGACTCTAGATGACAGCTTTCTGTCATGCGATCTTTTTGCTTTTTCCTTGTAAATTTTAGCATTTTCGAAAGCATTGAGTCTGAACTCTAGCTCATTCAACTGGAGTAATCTCTTTTCTCCAGCTATCTTAGCATCAAGGTTTAGGAACCTGGTCGCCCAGTAGGCCTTGTGTTCCAGTTCCACTGGCAGATGACAGGCTTTTCCATACACAAGCTGGTATAGAGAGGTCCCTATAGGAGTCTTGAATGCAGTTCTGTATGCTCACAGAGCATCATCCAGACTTCTTGCCCAATCCCTTCTAAGGGTACTTACAGTCCGTTCCAGGATTCATTTTAGTTCTCTATTTGAGACTTCAGCCTATCCATTTGTCTGTGGATGATATGGAGTTGCCACTTTGTGGTTAATTCCATATCGAATCAGAGCAGAGTCAGGCTATTTATTGCAGAAATGAGTGCCTCCATCACTGATTAGTACTCTAGGGACACCAAACCTGCTGAAGATATGCTTCTGAAGGAATTTCAACACTGTCTTAGTATCATTGGTGGGTGTGGCAATTGCCTCTACCTATTTATATACATAGTTTACTGACACCAGAATATAAGTGTTTGAATATGATGGTGGGAAAGGTCCCATGAAGTGAATACCCCATACATCAAATAACTCAATCTCTAAGATCCCTTGCTGAGGCATGGCATAACCGTGAGGTAGATTACCAGCTCTCTAGCAACTGTCACAGTTACGTACAAACTCTCGGGAGTCTCTATAGAGAGTAGGCCAGTAGAAGCCACATTGGAGAACCCTTGTGGCTGTTCGCTCACCTCCAAAATATCCTCCATATTGTGATCCATGGCAGTGCCATAGGATCTTCTGTGCCTCTTCTCTAGGCACACTTCTGCGGATTATTCCATCTGTACACCTCTTAAAGAGATATGGTTCATCCCAAAAGTAGTACTTTGCATCAGAAACCAATTTTTTTGTTTGCTGCCTACTGTACTCTTTGGGTATAAATCTCGCAGCTTTATAGTTTGCAATGTCTGCAAACCATGGTGCTTCCTGAATGGCAAACAATTGCTCATCTGGAAAGGTTTCAGAGATCTCAATAGGAGGGAGGGATGCTCCTGCTACTGGTTCTATCCGGGACAGGTGGTCAGTGTACACAATCACTTTTGATCCTACTAAATAAGATCTGAACTTGTCAATGGCATAAACCACTGCAAGCAACTCCTTTTCTGTGGTTGTGTAATTTTTCTGTGCGTCATTTAAAACACGGCTAGCATAATAAATGACATGCATAAGCTTGTCATGTCTCTGTCCCAATACTGCACCAATGGCATGGTCACTGACATCACACATTAGTTCGAATGGTAATGTCTAATCTGGTGTAGAAATGACTGGTGCTATGACTAGTTTGGCTTTCAGAGTCTCAAAGGCCTACAGAGACTCTGTGTCAAAGACAAATGGTGTATCAACGGCTAGCAGATTGCTCAGGGGTTTTGTAATTTTTGAAAAATCCTTTATAAACCTCTTATAGAATCCTGCATGCCCCAGAAAGCTTCTGATTGCCTTAACATTGGCAGGTGGTGGTAATTTTTCAATTACCTCTACTTTAGCTTGATCCACTTCTATCCCCTTGTTCAAAATTTTATGCCCAAGGACAATTCCTTCAATCACCATAAAGTGAGATTTTTCCCAATTTAAAACCAGGTTAGTCTCTTGGCACCTTTTCAGAACAAGTGCTAGATGGTCAAGACAGGAGCTGAATGAGTCTCCAAAAATTGAGATTCATCCATGAAGACTTCCAGAAATTTCGCTACCATATCAGAAAAGATGGAGAGCATGCACCTCTGAAAGGTTGCAGGTGCATTGCACAAACCAAATGGTATCCTTCTGTAGGTAAATACTCCAGATGGACATGTGAATGTTATTTTCTCTTGGTCCTGAGGATCTACTGCAATTTGGTTGTAACCTGAATAGCCATCCAAAAAGAAGTAGTAGTCATGACCTGCTAGTCTTTCTAGCATCTGGTCTATGAATGGTAAAGGAAAATGATCCTTTCTGGTGGATGTATTGAGCCTTTTGTAGTCAATACACATACTCCACCCTGTAATTGTTCTTGTAGGAGCCAGTTCATTCTTTTCATAATGAACCACTGTCATTCGTCCCTTCTTGGGAACAACTTGGACAGGACTCACCCAGGGACTATCAGAAATAAGATAAATAATCCCAGCCTCTAGTAATTTAGTGACCTCTTTCTGCACCACCTCCTTCATGGCTTGATTTAGCCGCCTCTGTGGTTGAACCACTGGCTTAGTATCATCCTCCAACAAGATCTTGTGCATGCATCTGGCTGGGCTAATACCCTTAAGATCACTTATGGACCACCCAAGAGCTATCTTGTGTGTCTTTAGCACCTAAATTAGTGCTTTCTCTTCCTGTGGCTCTAAAGCAGAGCTTATGATCACGGGAAAAGTGTCATTCTCTCCCAAAAATGCATATTTCAGGGATGGTGGTAGTGGTTTGAGCTCAGGTTTAGGAGGCTTCTTCTCTTTCTGAGAAGTTTTTAGAGGTTCTTTTGTTTTCTCTGGTTCCTCCAGATCAGGCTGAACATCTTTAGAAATGTCCTCTAGCTCTGATTCGAGACTCTCAGTCATATTGACCTCTTCTACCAGAGAGTCAATAATATCAACGCTCATGCAGTCGTTTGGGGGTGTCTGGATGTTGCATAGCTTTGACACCATTCAACTTAAACTCATCATCGTTGACTCTCAGGGTCACCTCCCCTTTTTGGACATCAACGAGGGTTTGTCCAGTTGCTAGAAAAGGTCTTCCTAGAATGAGAGTTGCACTCTTGTCCTCCTCCATTTTTAGCACCACAAAATCAGTTGGAAAGGCAAATGGCCCAACCTTGACAATCATGTCCTCAATTACGCCAGATGGAATTTTAGTGGAGCCATCAGCAAGTTGGAGGCATATTCGGGTTGGTTTGACTTCTTCAATCAAACCAAGATTTCTGATAGTGGATGCAGGTATCAAGTTGATACTTGCCCCAAGATCACATAGAGCTGTCTTGGTACAAGCATCCTCTAATGTGCATGGTATCAAAAAGCTTCCGGGATCTTTAATCTTCTCTGGTGAGCTTTTCAGAATGACTGCACTGCATTCTTTAGTGAGGAAAACTTTTTCAGTTTCTCTTCAATCCTTCTTATGACTTAAGATCTCTTTCATGAACTTAGGATAAGAGGGTATATGCTCAAGTGCCTCTGCAAATGGAATCTTTATTTCAAGAGTCCTGAGATAGTCTGCAAAACGGGCAAATTGTTTATCCTGTTCAGCTTGGTGGAGTTTTTGAGGATAAGGCATCTTGGCTTTATAGTCTTCAACCTTAGTTGCCGCAGGTTTACTTCCTACAGAAATGGTTGGAGAAGCCTGCCTAGGGGTGTTGTTATCAGCACTTGCAGGAGTCTAATTCCCTATTGGCATTTGAATGCCAGAATTGAGGGCTGCATGGGCATTTAACGCCAGGTTGCTGCCCTTTTCTGGCGTTTGAACACCAAAATGGGCTACTGAATGAGCGTTTAACGCCGACTTCTGACCCTTATCTGGCGTTTGAATGCCAAAATCATTCGTCTCTGGGCTCTTACTGTCCTTAGAGGGATTTTGGGCAGTGAATTGGTCATCCTCTGTCAGATGTTCCTTTTTTGGCTTCCTGCTGCCTTGAGTTGAAATATTCAATGTCTTCCCACTCTTTAAATGAACAGCTTGGCACTCTTCTGTTATCTGTTTAGATAATTGTTGTCTTGTCTGATCCAATTGTGCTTCCATATTCTTATTAGCATTTTTAGTGTCTTGTAGCATCTCCTTAAATTCTGCTAACTGTTTTGTTATAAAAAGCAATTGCTGATTGAGTTCAACAACTTGTTCTAGAGAACTAAGTTCAGTGGATACTGCTTTAGCCTCTCCTTTCATGGAGGACTCACTACTTAAGTACATATGCTGATTTCTAACAACTGTATCAATGAGCCCTTGAGCCTCTTCAATTATCTTTCTCATGTGTATAGATCCACCAGCTGAGTAGTCTAGATACATCTGGGCCTTTTCTGTAAGTCCGTAGTAGAAGATGTCTAGCTGCACCCATTCTGAAAATATTTCAGAGGGGCATTTCCTTAGCATCCCTCTGTACCTCTCTCATTCATGATCCTCTTGTTTAAAGCCTTGGATGTCTAGCCTTAGCTGTGTCATTCTTTTTGGGGGGGAATATTGATTCAGGATTTTGTCTGACAACTGTTTCTATGTTCTTATGCTGGCTTTGGGTTGGTTGTTTAACCACCTCTTAGCTTGTTCTTTTACAGCAAATGAAAATAGCAATAATCTTTAGACATCCTGATCCACTTCCTTATCACGTACTGTGTCAGCAAATTGTAAGAACTGTGCCAAAAACTCAATAGGTTCTTCCTATGGAAGACCGAAATACTGGCAATTTTGCTGCACCATGATAATGAGCTGAGGATTTAACTCAAAATTGCTGGCTTTGATGGAGGGTATATAGATACTACTTATATATGAAGTAGTAATGGGTTAGCATATGACCCCAGAGTCCTTCTGGACTGTTCATTTCCACTTAGGTCCATGATGGAGAAAGGGAAATGATGTGAATTGCAAATAAACAATTCTCTTTTTTTTGAAAACCGAAAAAAATTAAAATAAAATAAATAAAAAATTGAATATAAGTTTCAAAAATTAAGAAGGAAAAAAGAAATAAAAGAAATTAGAAAACTAAACTAATTAATTAATTAAAAAGATTTGAAAATTTTTTGTGTGGATTTTTGAAAAAATGAGGAGAGAGAAAGTGGTTAGGAAGTTTTGAAAAAGATATGTCCTAAAATTAAAGATACTTGAAAATTAATACTTGTAAGAAAAGAAAAGATTTGGAAAATATATGATTTAAAATTTTAAAGATTGAAACTTTCTTAACAAGAAAACACCAAACTTAAAATTTTTCAATCAAACTAATAAAATGGGACAAGTAATTCGAAAATTTCAAAAGAAAAAGGATTTTGAAAAATTTTATAAAAGATTTTCGAAAAATATAAAAAAATTTGAAAAAGAATTTATTTTGAAAAAGATTTAAAAAGATAAAATTTTAAAAATTGAAATCTTGACTTGACTAACAAGAAACTACCAGATTTTAAAAATGTTGACTAAGTCAACCTAATGAGTTCGAAAATGATGAGTAAATAAAGGAAAAGATATATTTTTTAATTTAATGAGAAAAGAGAAAATAGGAAAATGACACTAAACTTAGAATTTTTAGATCAAGACAAAGAAACAACAAGAAAACTTTGAATGTTAAGATGAACACCAAGAACAAATTTTGAAAATTTTTGAGAAAACAAAAATACAAAGGACACCAAACTTAAAATATGAAACTAGACTCAAACAGAAAACTCTAAACCAACAAAAATAAGTTATTCCTAATATAAGCAACAAGATGAACCGTCAGTTGTCCAAACTCAAACAATCCCCGGCAACGAAAATAAGTTATTCCTAAAAACTTGGTGCACGAAATTGTGATCACACTTTTCACAACTCCGCACAACTAACCAGCAAGTACACTGGGTCGTCCAAGTAATACCTTACGTGAGTAAGGGTCGATCCCATGGAGATTGTCGGCTTGAAGCAAGCTATGGTTATCTTGTAAATCTTAGTCAGGAGATTAATGATAAAAATGATTTTGTTTATGAAAAGTAAATAACATGAAATAAATGATACTTGTGATTCAGTAATGAGGAACAGGTTGAGGTTCCGGAGATGCTCTGTCATCTGAATCTCTACTTTCCTACTATCTTCTTCTCCAAACACGCATGGCTTCCTTCCATGGTAGGCTGTATGATCCTCTCAGTGAAAATGGTCCAAGTACGGTTTTTGCACGGCTAATCAACTGTCGGATTTCTCGTCTCGGATGAAAAATACCAGGCACAGCTACCGCACAGCTAATCATTTGTCAGCTCTCACTTGTGTCGGAATAGGATCTCTCTATCCTTTTGCACACTGTCACTGCGCCCAACATTCATGAGTTTGAAGCTCGTCATAGCCATCGCCTTCTAGATACTACTCGAAATACCACAGACAAGGTTTAGAATTTCTGGATCTCAGGAATGTTGCCAATTAGTTCTAGCCTCTACCACGTAGGTTCTAATCTCACGGACTCGGTCCGTGGATCAGAGACCCAAGAGATACGCACCTAAGCTGTCGCCCAATGACTACGTTGAGCTCAGATATTAAGGGAGTGGTTGTCAGGCACGCGTTCATAAGGTTGAGGATAATGATGAGTGTCACGGATCATCATATTCTCTATTTTGAAGTATGAGTGAATATCTTAGAATAGAATCAAGCGTGATTGAATAGAAAACAATAGTAATTGCATTAATCCATTGAAACACAGCAGAGCTCCTCACCCCCACCTATGGGGTTTAGAGACTCATGCCGTAGAAGATACAATATGAAATGTAAAAAAAATGTCATAAGTCTCTCAATGAATCTCAAAAAGTAGTTTTTATACCAAACTAATAACCTAGGTTTACAGAAAATGAGTAACTAAGTGCAGATAGTGCAGAAATCTACTTTCGGGGTCCACTTGGTGAGTGTTTGGGCTGAGCTTTGAAGCTTTCACATGCATAGGCCATCCTTGGAGTTAAACGCCAGTTTGGGTGCCAGTTTGGGCGTTTAACTCCAGTTTTGGTGCCAGTTCTGGCGTTTTACGCCAGAAAAGGGTTTCTGGCTGGAGTTTAACGCCAGTTTGGGCCATCAAATCTTGGGCAAAGTATAAACTATTATATATTACTGGAAAGCCCAAGATGTCTACTTTTCAACGCAGTTGAGAGCACGCCAATTGGGCTTCTGTAGCTCCAGAAAATCTACTTTGAGTGCAGGAGGGTCAGAATCCAACGGCATATACAGTCCTTTCTCAGCCTCTGAAACATATTTTTGCTCAGGTCCCTCAATTTCAGTCAGAAAATATCTGAAATTATAGAAAAACACACAAACTCATAGTGAAGTCCAGAAATGTGATTTTTGAATAAAGCTTAATAAAAACATAACAAAAAGTGAATGAAACATGCTAAAAACTATATGAAAACACTACAAAAAAGCGTATAAAATATCCGCTCATCAATCTTTCAAAAAGACTTTTTAGCTTTAAAACATAAATACGTGCATACTGACCAGATATAATACTTACAAATTGTATACATATATACATAGTATTAATTTACAAGCCTTGCATATCAAAATTTCTATCCCTCTTATAAAAATTGTAAAGATAAGGGCGAGGGAAATATAACTAAAATAACATAATACATCGTATAAACAGAAAAGAAATAAATTCCTCCAAAATTCGTCATCCATATCCTGAAAAGGAACCTGTAGGAGAGTGAGAACATCGTCCTCATTGGTTCTCACTAAAGGATTAGAGAAATTGCTATAATAAAATATGTAAAATAAAACTATTTTCAAGGTACAATGATCATTGCTCACCTTATGTATCTTTTCAATAACCAAAGGTTCACACTCAAAAATCCAAAATCCTTTTTAAAAGAGAAATCAATTAATTCTTCAAAATCCAAAACCTTTTCTTTTCTTGTAAAATCTTAAAAGTCTTTCTAAACAGTATGAATGACCAACTTGTTCCAAGCATAGGTTCATTAAGTCTATACTGAACCAGTTTGATTTTTTATACTTTACTAAAACATAAACACAAAGAAAAACACGGCCTTTGTCCCATCACATAATCATTCACGACCTCAGGCCCAAACAAACTCAATCAATATCCAAATCACCCAATCCAACCCATTGCAGTCACAAACACAAGTAATGAGGATTCAAACACAATCAAAGCAGCTACATTAAGTATATTAGGTAGTAGTTAAACAGAATTATTCACATAGGCAAACTAGTTACAATATGCACACACAAACAATGTCACATAGATGTATATGATGAATGCTTGCCTTATAGCTGATGAGTCTCATCTGTCGGTTATAAATCCTACCCGATATGTCCGGCTGCTAAACCCTTGACAATCCCCGTGCACGCATCCCTAAGAGTCTATGCATAGCTTTTTCTCAATCATAAATAAATTCAGCTCATTGGGAGAATTTTCGGGGAGCTAAAGTGCCAGGCCACATCTTGCGACGTAGGGTCAACAGAGTATCAAGCCTCAACCTAGAGCAAGTGGTGGCTAGCCACTGCATCTACCTTGGAAAACTCATATCTCAGATAACTGAAAGTGCATAAGCCAAGTAATAATTTCATATCATTCATTCATCATCATTTCAGCACTTCCTCAACAATTCACATCAAGTCAAATCACCATTCATGTCATATATCACTTTTTCCTCAAACCACTTTACTTTATAACACTCATTTCCTTCCGCACTTTCTCAACAATCACTTTTTTCTCAAATCACTTACTTTGAAACCAAAATCATTTCTTTTTTATAACATTCATCTCCACTCAATCAAATTTTCCCAAACCAACCTCAAAAATCATTCAATTTTAAAATAGTCACTGAAGTACTTTGAATTTAAAGTTATTAGGGAAGAATAACCTATCTTATTTCTTAAATTCTTTAAAATCCTCGAAATCATAGTTGCTTAATTTGAATCAATGGAGTTTAAATCAAAACCAAAGCATGTAAGTCAAAAGTTCCAATAAAATTTCAAAACCAAATTATTTAAACCCAAAACCAATTTCAGTTTCATTTTTAAATCTGAAACATTCCCCAAAGACTCGGAATTTCTTTAGTTTTTGTTAAATCAAAATTTAAAGAATACTTTAAAACTTTTCCTCAAAACATCGCAAAACGAAATTAATCAATCAAAGTTCAATTTCTTTTAAATCCATTAACACTCCTCCAAAGGTCCTTCTTTAATCAAACTCCAAAACATAGGTTTTTTCTTATTTAAATCAACCGTATAACATATACTTTTCTTAAATAGATTAAACTCAAAACATACCTATTTCTTAATAAATCAAGAATCAAATAATAGAATCTCTTAAATCCAATATTTTTCTAAATAACATTTTAAACAGAGTATTAAATTTTATAATAAAATTTCAGCAGCATCTCCCCTAAAACTTGGACTTTGCCACCCTTTTAGGGTCCCAACCAAACCATTCCGCAACCCTTTCCAACGGGTTCAAAATCAAATCAGCTCAAAATCAAGCTGATTCCAAAAATTCATATCATTTTCATATTTCAAGGAAACGGATTCAAACTCAAATTATTTTCAATAGATTAAACTCATTTTTGAAACTTAAAAAAAATAATTCAGCAACCATCCATTTAACAAAACCAAACAATATTCAATTCAAACAAACAAGCATATTCATCCAAAACAGCCAAACAATATATAAGACTTATACAATCACTAAATAGTGTATTTCTAACATCAATAACCATTTATAACAACTCCAAATTATAAAATTGAGTTCTTAGAAAAACCCCTACCTCGACAAGTCGAACCCATAACCCAAACGCGTCAAAGAATTCCTTTCCTCTCGACCCAAATTCAATGGCAGCTTCAATTCACAGCTCCGCACACTTTTCCAATAGCATAAACAGTTTTAAATCATAGCATGCAACCTTGGTTACTAAATCTTAAAACATTAATCTTGTGAAGAGGTGGAAGTCCTTAAAAAAAGAAGGACAGGAGTTGAGTACGCTCTGTCAAGATCCTTGGAAGCTTCTTTGCCTAGGTTGTCATATATTCCTTTACTTGAGTGGGTAAAACTCATTTCTATTAGCTTTATTGTCCCACTTGAGTATGGTTTGCTTGAAACGGATGGTCAACTTAGGATGATTTGCGGGATAAAGTGTAAGAGAAGAATGTTTAGTGGCTGGCGTTGCAAATCAAGGCTCATTTTAGTTGACACTTCAAAGCTTAGATGCAAGGTTTGGGCTAGTGCTCAATTGAATGGGTCAAAAAGGAAAGCTTGGTATCACCTTGAGAATTCCTCTTACTTACCACCCGAATGGATTAATGATGATCAACCTCAAGACGGGTGTCAAAACAGAGCCCATGGTGTGTGTAGAACTCCATAAAATCTTAGAGATATTAATTTTGAAGAATGAGGCACAATGGAGAACCAAGCATTTGTGGGAGTTCAAGGATAAGTACAAGTACAAGCCACCTTGACAAGAGCTCCCCATAAGTCCAACTTAAGGACAATAAACAAAAGTGCTGGGCGGGAGACACCACACTATGGTAAAATCTTTTCATTTTCTCTTTTGTAAATATTGGTAAAATTAGTTTAATTTCATGTTTTTATTGGTTTGTTGATTTTAGTTGATAGTATAATATGTTAAATAAGGTTTTAGGGTGTTTTGGTAGCTGTTTGGAGGTTTGAAATGCTTGGTTTGGTGCAAGAACTTAGAAAATTTTTGAAAAACAGAGCACCATCCACGCGTACGCGTACATGGTGCGTAGGCGCGCTTCAGGCATTTTCGACCATCCACGCGCACGCATACATGGCGCGTACGTGTGGATGCAAAAATTCTACCCCCAGCCAAAAACCCGAGAGTTAGGCCTGCACTGTGCGAACATTGGGCCTAAGGCACAAACCAACCCACGCGTGTGCGCACCTGGCGCGTACGCGTCCTTGATTCTAATTGCGCAATGCACACGCCCGTACGCTGTGCGCGCGCACGTCGATTGTGCCACCTGTACTTCTGGTACATTTTATAGAGAGTTATGCCAACCTTGGACTGACACTATGCCCAGCGCCCAACATGACTTACGCGTACGCGCAGTTGGTGCGTACGCATCCCTCAAACGTTATGCACATCGACGCGTGAGCGCACCGTGCGCGTCCGCACCGGTATGAAAAAAAGAGTTTTTCTTTCTCATCTTAAATTTTCTTTTGTTCATTGCATTCGCACACTTTTATTCTTTACATTTTTATTTTGTTTCTGTAGCTTGTTTTTACCTTAATTTTTGAGTTTCTTATTTTAATAATGGTATTGAACTCTCTTACTCAATTGTTGAGAATTTCTTGGTTAATCTTGGTGCTTCGAGACTTGTTTGGCATTAATTGCAATATTTGCTCTACACACAAGATTAGCGCTTTAGTCCTTCATAACTCATTATTCTTTGTTCTTGTGCCTCATTATCATTAAGTTAGGCTGGGACCAACTGCTATCACGCTTATCACTAATCTTGTTTGTGTCAATTCTTATTTGATCTTGATGCTCAATATGCTCTTCATGCTTTGACTTCCCTCTTGCATCAAGTATTAGTTGATAAGCCATTCAGCTTACATTGTTTTCTCACTCACATGTTGTAGCTACCATGTAGTAGAGAACCATACCCTTATTTGGCATTAGCCCCCGCCTATGTTCTATTTGATTTCATATCTTTGTTATAGGCTTAATTTTTTTTCTTTTTCTTTCCTTTTAGTTTGGCCACCAAGAAGGAAGAAAAGAAAAAGCTTTTAAATGGGGCAACAAACAAGTCATCCGCACAACCTTTCGACGAAGCTCATCAATTGTAGCAACCCATCCACCTTGCTCTTCTTTGCATGCACCGAGGACGGTGCAATCTTCAAGTGTGGGGAGGTCATTCGACCGATCTCCATGGGTAACAATTTCCTTTTCAACACCAATTTTTTATTTTCTTTGTTAGATTAGTTATTGCATTGCATGATAGGTTGCATGTTAGTTAGAATTTATACATATTTTACCATTTCTTTCTCGTTAGAACTACTTGGTTAGAGTAATGAATTCCTTTCCAAGAAACTGTTTTAGGGCACCCTACCAATTTAAAAAATTTTTTTGTTGAACTTGCTTGAAAGAATTTATTTTTGGAACATGGTTTTTTAGCTAAGAACACAAGCTTGTGAGATTTGAGCCTAATGGTGTGGTTACATCTTGTAACCACTTATTTTTCCTTCTTGTGTGCATTATTCTCTTTCTATGATTGTAATCTTTGATTTGTTTGATTTTTTATGTCCATTATTTTGTGTATACATGTATTTATATGATTGAGGCCATCATTTTATTTAGCTCACTTACCCAAATGGCCTTACCTTTTATCTTCCATTGTTAGCAAATTTGAGCCTACGTTTAACCCACTTGTTCTTATTTTAGCACATTACAAGCCTTAAAGCGAAAAACAATAAATGTCCTTATTTGGATCTTCGATTAGCTTAGGCTAGTGTGTGTATCATTCAAGTGTGGGAAAACTTGGGACATTGGGTGAATAAAATGGTAGTTTTGTATTATTTGTTGTAAATATTGGGAATTGGGTACATGCTCATGTGTTAATTAAACGTAAAACCATATGCATTGATACTTTTGTATATACTTTATTTGTGAAAAAGAAAAAAAATGAGAAAATAAAAAGAAAGAAAAAAATAATATATATGTAGATATCGAAAGAAAAAAAGGAAAAAAGATAGAAAGAAAAGAAAAAGAAAAGAAAAGTAATAAAAAGGGGACAAAATGCCCCAAGTGAAGCTCAATAAAATCAATGCATATGTGTTGTGATCAAGGAAAAAAATGCATGAGTATGAGAAGAAAAAGAGAAAAATGGGTAGCTAGGTTAGCTTTGAAATTGTATAGGATGTCATAGGTTAGGTGGGAAGTTTAAGCTTATCAAAGAAACAGGTTACAACCTGACGTTCAACTCCATAAACAGCCCAGGCACATGAGAAGCTTAAGTCTCAGCCCCAGCACACACCAAGTGGGCCCCAGAAGTGGATTTCTGCACTATCCATTCTAGTTTACTCATTTTCTGTAAACCTAGGTTACTAGTTTAGTATTTAAACAACTTTTAGAGATTTATTTTGTATATCATGACATTTTTATATTTGATTTTTATACTCTTTGACGGCATGAGTCTCTAAACTCCATTGTTGGGGGTGAGGATCTCTGCAGCGTCTTGATGAATTAATGCAATTATTTCTGTTTTCCATTCAAACATGCTTGTTCCTATCTAAGATGTTCATTTGCGCTTCACTATGAAGAAGGTGATGATCCGTGACACTCATCACCTTCCTCAATCCATGAACGTGTGCCTGACAACCACCTCTGTTCTACATCAGATTGAATGAGTATCTCTTAGATTTCTTAATCAGAATCTTCATGGTATAAGCTAGAATTTATGGCAGCATTCATGAGAATCTGGAAGGTCTAAACCTTGTCTGTGGTATTCCGAGTAGGATTCAATGATTGAATGGCTGTGACGAGCTTCAAACTCGTGATTGTTGGGCGTAGTGACAGACGCAAAAGGATCAATGGATCATATTCCGACATGATCGAGAACCAACAGATGATTAGTCGTGCTGTGACAGAGCATTTGGACCATTTTCACTGAGAGGATGGGAGGTAACCATTGACAACGGTGACACCCTACATACAGCTTGCCATGGAAGGAGCCTTGCGTGTGCGAAGAGGAGGACAAGAGAAAAGCTGAAATATAGAGGACAAAGTATCTCCAAAACTCCAACATATTCTCCATTATTGAGTAACAATTACTTATTCCAAACACTTTCACTTTTTACAATTAAATTCAAAGAACCTTATTGGCATCCTGACTAAGATTAATAAGATAACCATAGCTTGCTTCATACCAACAATCTCCGTGGGATTGACCCTTACTCACGTAAGGTATTACTTGGATGACCCAGTGCACTTGCTGGTTAGTTGTGCGGATTGCAAAGGTGTGATTGCAATTTCGTGCACCAATAAGCTTTCTTCTTGCAAGTCTATTTGAACTTTATTTTTTTATACTTGAATTGGTAGGATTCATGAATCATTATATGATCTTGGCCCTACTTGTGCATACATGCTCTTGGAGAATTGATTTATTTTTAACCAAGTAGGTAGAATCATTTTGCATTTAGTTGCATTCATATAGATAGATGCATTTAGGTTATTTATTTGAACAACTGACAGTGAATCTTGTTGCTTATATTAGGAAAAATTTGTCTTTTTAGTTTAGAGTCACTAGGATTGCATCTTCTATTATTCCTTTTAAAAAAATTTTCAAAAATATTATTTTTCTTTATTTGAATTTTCGTTTTTTTTATGAGTTTAGTGTCATGTTCTAAGTTTGGTGTCAATTGCATGCTTTTCTTTGTCTTTCAATTTTCGAATTGCATGTTCTTTGTTTTTCTTTGATCTTCAAATTATTCTTGTCAATTTTTCTTATTTGATCTTTGATTTTTCTTGTTCTATGTGTTTTCGTGTTTTCCTTATGCAATTTCAAAATATTAGTTTTCAAAAAAATTTATCTTTATTCATTAAAAATACCTCTTTACAACACGTTATATTTATAGCTCAGTTGGCTAGAGCGTTGGCTTATGTTCTTGGTAGTTGAGTATCTTCTTTTTAAAATCTTTTTCAAAAATAATTTTTCTTTGATTGAATCTTGTGCCAAACTTTAAGTTTGGTGTTTTATTGTTAACTTTCTTTAATTTTCGAAAATTTATTTTGGTTTTCTAAAAATTTTAAGTTTAGTGTTCTTTCTTTTGTTCTTGTTGTTCTTGTGATTCTTCAAAGTGTTCTTGAGTCTTCCTTGTGTTTTGATCTTAAAATTTTTAAGTTTGGTGTTCCTTAGTGTTTTCCCTCCAAATTTTTTAAAACAAGGAGCATTAGATCTAAAAATTTTAAGTCTTGTGTCTTTTGTGTGTTTTTCTCTTTCATCATAAAATTCAAAATTCAAAAAAAAATTTATATCTCTTCTAACTACCTTAAAGAAATTATTTCAAATTTTGTTTCTAAAAATTTCAGATTTCAATTTCAAAATTTTTCAAATTTTATCCTTTTTAAAATTTGCTTTTTCAAAAAAAATTATTCTAACCACTTTCTTTCTCCTCACTTTTTCGAAAATCTTTATAAAATATTTTTAAATTCTTTTTTATTTTATTTTTATTTTTAGTTATTTTTAATTTTATTGTTGTTTTTATTTTATTTTATTTTATTTTATTTTATTATTTCGAAATTTTTATATATAATAAAATAAATTCACATCATCTTCCTTTCTATATTTTGGACTTAAGTGGAAATGAACAGTCCAGAAGGACTCTGGGGTCATATGCTAACCCCACTACTGCTTCATATGGGAGTAGTATCTGTATACCCTCCATTGGAGTTAGTAGTTTTGAGTTGAACCCTTAGCTCATTATCATGGTACAGCAAAGTTGCCAGTATTCCAGTCTTCCACAGGAAGAACCTACAGAGTTTCTGACACAGTTTTTACAAATTATAGACACAGTACATGATAAGAAAGTAGATCAGGATGTCTACAGATTGTTACTATTTCTATTTGCTGTAAAAGACCAAGCTAAGAGGTGGTTAAATAACCAACCTAAGGACAGCATAAAGACATGAAAACAACTGTCAGAAAAATTTCTGAATCACTATTTTCCTCCAAAACGGATGACACAGCTAAGGCTGAGCATCCAAGGCTTCAAACAAGGAGATAATGAATCTCTTTATGATGCTTGGAAAAGATACAAAGAGATGCTAAGAAAATGTCCCTCTGAAATGTTTTCAGAATGGGTGCAGTTAGACATCTTCTACTATGAGTTTACAGAAAAAGCTCAGATTTCTCTAGACCACTCAGCGGGTGGATCTATACACATGAGAAAGACAATAGAAGAAGCTCAAGAGCTTATTGATACAGTTGCCAAAAATCAGCATATGTACCTAAGCAGTGAATCTTCCATCAACGAAGAGGCTAAAACAGTAACTGCTGAACTCAGTCCTGCAGATCAAGCTACTGAATTCAATCAGCAATTAGACTTTCTAACAAAACAGTTAGCCAAATTCAAGGAGATACTACAAGAAACAAGAATGGCTAATTTGAATATGGAAGTACAGTTGAAGCAAACAGAACAGCAGTTATCAAAACAAATAATAGAACAGTCCCAAGTAGTTTAATTAAGAAGTGGGAAAACATTAAATACCTCACTTCAAGGTAGCAGGAAGCCAACAAATGAGCAAACCACCCAAAATCCATCTGAGGACAGTAAGAGCCCAGAGAGAAATAATTATGGCGCTCAAACGCCAGAAAATGGGTGGAAAACTGGCGTTGAACGCCCAAACCATTCTCAGTCCTGGTGTTCAACGCCAGAAACAAGCAAGAAATTGGCATTGAACGCCCAAAGGAAGCACAGTTCTGGCGTTCAGACGCCAGAAACAGGTAAGGAGTTGGTGTCTAATGCCACTCCAGCTTCTACCCCTGGTATTCAAACGCCAGTGAGAGATTAAACACATACTAGTGCTGATAGCAACCCCTCTAAAAAGGCTTCTCAACCCACATCTATAGGCAATAAACCTACAGCAACTAAGGTTGAGGAATACAAAGCCAAAATGCCTTATCCTCAAAAACTTCGCCAAGCGAAACAGGATAAGCAATTTGCCCGCTTTGCAGACTACCTCAGGACTCTTGAAATAAAGATTCCATTTGTAGAGGCATTTGAGCAAATACCCTCTTATGCTAAGTTCATGAAAGAGATCTTAAGTCATAAGAAGGATTGGAGGGAAACTGAGAAAGTTTACCTCACTGAAGAATGCAGTACAGTCATTCTGAAAAGCTTTCCTGAGAAGTTTAAAGATCCCGGAAGCTTTATGATACCATGCACATTAGAAGGTACTTATACCAAGTAAGCTCTATGTGATCTTGGGTCAAGTATCAACTTAATACCTTTATCTACTATCAAAAAGCTTGGATTGACTGATGAAGTCAAACCAACCTGGATATGTCTCCAACTTGCTGATGGTTCCATTAAACACCTATCAGGCGTGATTGAAGACATGATTGTCAAGGTTGGGCCATTTGCCTTTCCCACTAACTTTGTGGTGCTGGAAATGGAGGAGCATAAGAGTGCAACTCTCATTCTAGGAAGACCTTTTCTAGCAACTGGACGAACCCTCATTGACGTCCAAAAAGGAGAAGTAACCCTGAGAGTCAATAAGGACGAGTTTAAGTTAAATGTTGTCAAAGCTATGCAGCATCCAGACACCCAAAATGACTGCATAAGCATTGATATTATTGACTCTCTGGTAAAAGAGGTCAATATGACTGAGAGTCTTGAATCAGAGCTAGAGGATATCTTTAAAGATACTCAGCCTTATCTGGAGGAACCAGAGAGAATAATAGAACCTCTGAAAATCCCTCAGGAAGAGGAAAAACCTCCTAAACCCGAGCTCAAACCATTACCACCATCCCTGAAATACACATTTCTGGGAGAAGGTGACACTTTTCCTGTAATCATAAACTCTACCTTAGAACCACAGGAAGAGGAAGCACTAATTCAAGTGCTAAGGACACACAAGACAGCTCTTGGGTGGTCCATCAGTGATCTCAAGGGCATTAGCCCAGCCAGATGTATGCACAAGATCCTATTAGAGGATGATGCTAAGCCACTGGTTCAACCACAGAGGCGGCTGAATCCAGCCAAGGAGGTGGTGCAGAAGGGGGTCACTAAATTACTAGAGGCTGGGATCATTTATCCTATTTCTGATAGCCCTTGGGTAAGCCCTATCCAATTCGTCCTTTAGAAGGGTGGCATGACAGTGATTCATAATAAAAAAAATGAACTGGTTCCTACAAGAACAGTTACAGGGTGGCGTATGTGTATTGATTATAGAAGGCTCAATACAGCCACCAGAAAGGATCATTTTCCTTTACCATTCATAGACCAGATGCTAGAAAGACTAGCAGGTCATGAATACTACTGCTTCCTGGATGGATATTCAGGTTATAATCAAATTGCAGTAGATCCCCAGGATCAAGGGAAAACAGTATTCACATATCCATCTGGAGTTGTTCATATCCTGGGTCGAGTTGTCTGACCCGGGATGTTCTACAGACAAAGCAGGTAACCTTCGGAACAGGTGTATTTGCATACAGAAGGATGCCATTTGGCCTGTGCAATGCACCTGCAACCTTTCAAAGATGCATGCTCTCTATTTTCTCTGATATGGTGGAAAGATTTCTAGAAGTCTTCATGGATGACTTTTCAGTGTTTGAAGACTCATTCAGCTATTGTCTTGACCATCTAGCACTTGTTCTAAAGAGATGCCAAGAGACTACTCTGGTTTTAAACTGGGAGAAATGTCACTTTATGGTGACTGAAGGACTTGTCCTTGGGCACAAAATTTCGAACAAAGGAATAGAGGTGGATCAAGCTAAGGTGGAGGTAATTGAAAAATTACCACCACCTGCCAATGTTAAGGCAATCAGAAGCTTTCTGGGGCATGCAGGATTCTATAGGAGGTTTATAAAAAATTTTTCAAAAATTACCAAACCTCTGAGCAATCTGCTAGCTGTTGACATGCCATTTATCTTTGATAAAGAGTGTCTGCAGGCGTTTGAGACTCTAAAAGCTAAGCTGGTCACAGCACCAGTCATCTCTGCATCAGACTGGACATTACCATTAAAATGTGTGATGCCAGTGACCATGCCATTGGTGCAGTGTTGGGAAAAAGGCATGACAAGCTTCTGCACGTCATTTACTATACCAGTCGTGTTTTAAATGACGTACAGAAGAACTACACAACCACAAAAAAAGAGTTACTTGCAGTGGTTTACGCCATTGACAAGTTCAGATCTTATTTAGTAGGATCAAAAGTGATTGTGTACACAAACCATGCTGCTCTAAAATATCTACTCACAAGGCAGGATTCAAAACCCAGACTCATCGGATAGGTGTTGCTTCTGCAGGAGTTTGATATAGAAATAAGAGACAGAAAAGGGACAGAGAACCAAGTAACAGATCATCTGTCCCGAATAGAACCAGTAGAAGGGGCGTCTCTCCCTCGTACTGAAATCTCTGAAAACTTTCCGGATGAGCACCTCTTTGCCATCCAGGAAATTCCATGGTTTGCAGACATTGCAAACTACAAGGCAGTGAGATTCATACCCAAAGAGTACAGTAGACAGCAAACAAAGAAATTGATCATGGATGCAAAGTATTATCTTTGGGATTAACCATATCTCTTCAAGAGATGCACATACGGAGTAATCCGTAGATGTGTGCCTAAAGAAGAAGCACAGAAGATCCTCTGGCACTGCCATGGATCACAGTATGGAGGACATTTTGGAAGTGAACGAACAGCTACAAGATTCCTCCAATGTGGCTTCTACTAGCATACTCTCTATAAAGACTCCCGAGTGTTTGTACTTAATTGTGACAGTTGCCAAAGATCTGGTAATCTGCCTCACAGTTATGCCATGCCTCAACAAGGGATCTTGGAGATTGAGTTGTTTGATGTATCGGGTATTGACTTCATAGGACCTTTCCCACCATCATACTCAAACACTTATATTTTGGTGGCAGTGGATTATGTATCCAAATGGGTGGAAGCTATTGCAACACCCACTAATGATACTAAGACAGTGCTAAAATTCCTCCAGAAACACATCTTCAGCAGATTTGGTACCCCTAGAGTATTAATCAGTGATGGGGGCACACATTTCTGCAATAAACAGCTTTACTCTGCTTTGGTTCAATATGGAGTTAGCCACAGGGTGGCCACTCCATACCATCCACAGACAAATGGGCAAGCTGAAGTCTCTAATAGAGAACTTAAAAGAATCCTGGAACGGACTGTGATTAACCGTAGAAGGGATTGGGCAAGAAGCTTGGATGATGCTCTGTGGGCATACAGAACAGCATTCAAGACACCTATAGGAACTTCTCCATACCAGCTGGTGTATGGAAAGGCCTGTCACTTGCCAGTGGAATTGGAACATAAGGCCTATTGGGCAACCAGATTCCTAAACCTTGATGCCAAGTTAGCTGGAGAAAAACGATTGCTCCAGTTAAATGAGCTAGAGGAATTCAGACTCAACGCTTTCGAAAATGCAAAAATTTACAAATAGAAGGCAAAAAGAAGGCATGATAAGAAACTGTCATCCAGAGTCTTTGAGCCAGGGCAAAAAGTTCTACTGTTTAATTTTAGGCTCAGATTATTCCCCAGAAAATTGAAGTATCGGTGGAGAGGTCTATATATGATTACAAGTGTGTCACCATATGGATACGTGGAGTTTCAGGATAATGATTCTAACAAAAAGTTCATTGTTAATGGACAGAGAGTTAAACATTATCTTGAAAGCAATTTTGAGCAAGAATGCTCAAAACTGAGACTTGATTAAAGCTCAGTAATAGTCCAGCTAAAGACAATAAAGAAGCGCTTGCTGGGAGGCAACCCAGCCATTTACAAAGTTTATTTGTCAATTAATTGATTTTTACAGGATTATGTCAATTATCTTCAAGGTAAAATAGCAATTGCTTGAGTTCACAGAATTACAGAAGGATTCAGAGGATAAAATAGCAAAAAGAAGCTCACTGGTGCGAAAAAAAAGCCAGTAAGAGCTGTTTTGGGCGCTGAACACCCAAAAGAAGCACTTACTGGGCGTTCAACGCCAGTAAGGATAGCCATATGGGCGTTAAACGCCAGAAAGAAGCATCTTTAGGGCGTTGAACGCCAGAAAGAAGCACCTTCTGGGCGTTCAACGCCAGATTTATAGCGTCCTGGGCGTTTAGAAAAACACCTAGTGACAAAGGTGTTTCTGGCGCTCAACACTAGCTAGAAGCAACAGCTGGGCGTTGAACGCCCAGGAGAAGCTGCAAATGGGCGTTAAACGCCCAAAACATGCAGCGTTTGGGCGTTTAACGCCAGGATTGTGGGGAGGAGGTAATTTCGTTTTTAATTCACATTTTTCAAAATTTTTATATTCCAATTCATGACTTCTTGCATAAACATGTTACAAACTCTCATCCTTCAATTCCAAAAATTTTAATCCTAATTTCTAAAATCTCTTTTTCAAAAATATCAAATGTATCTTAATTCATAAACACAAATCCTTTTCAAATCCAATCCAACTCTTTTTCAATTTTTTTTAAAAAACTCAATTATCTTTTAAAATCTTTTTCAAAATAAAAAATTTCAGATTTATCTTTTTCAAATATCATTCACAACTTTTTAATTTTAAATTATATCTTTTTCTTATCATATTTATCTTTTATAAATCATATCTTCTATCTTATCTTTCTTCAAAATTTTCGAAAACCCACCCTCTCCCTTTAAATCCACATTCGGCCTCCCTCCTCTCATCCACCATTCGATACTAGCTCTCCTTCTATCCTTCTTCTTTCCTTTCTTTTGCTTGAGGACAAGCAAACCACTAAGTTTGGTGTGTTTATCCGTGATCACTAAACCATATTCACTAAGATCATGGCTCCTAAAGGAAAACAACCCACTCCAAGAGGCAAGAAAGAGAGTATTCCAAAACCACTTTGGAATCAAGGGAAGTTCTTAACCAAAGAACATTCAGACCATTACTACAAAATAATGGGTCTAAGGTCAGTGATCCCGGAAGTTAGATTTGATCTGAAAGAAGACGAATATCCGGAGATTCAAGAGCAAATTTGAAACAGGAACTGGGAAGTCCTAGCTAATCCTGAAACAAAGGGGGGAAGAAACATGGTTCAGGAATTCTACGCTAATCTGTGGCAAACAGACAGGCAGAGAATATCTGGAACTGCCCTCTATGACTATCGGACCTTGGTCAGAGGAAAGATTGTTCACATTTATCCTGACAAAATCAGGGAGATCTTTAAGCTACCTCAGCTGAAAGATGACCCAGACTCCTTTAATAGGAGAATGATGAGAACAAATAAGGGCTTGGACAAGATTCTAGAGGATATATGCATCCCTGGAGCCAGGTGGACCACCAGCACCAAGGGCATCCCAAATCAACTCAAGAGAGAAGATCTCAAACCAGTCGCTAGAGGCTGGCTGGACTTCATTGGGCATTCTATATTGCCCACTAGCAACTGTTCTGAAGTCACAGTTAAAAGAGCAGTGATGATCCATTGCATTATGTTGGGAAGAGAAGTGGAAGTTCATCACCTGATTTCATGTGAACTTTACATAATCGCAAACAAGAACTCCAAAGATGCCAAATTGGCTTATCCAAGCTTAATTTCTATGCTTTGCAAAGATGCTGGAGTGAAGATGGGAATAACTGAGTATATCTCAGTTGAGCGACCAATCACCAAAATATCAATGGAAAAACAACAAGTGCAGGATGACCCCATCAAGAGGAGAGCACAGGAATTCCTCCCGGAATTTCCTCAATTTGAGTACTGGGAGCATCTTGAAGCATCTGTTATCAAGTTGCAAGAAGTTATGGACCAAATAAAGGAAGAACAGAATAATCAAAATAGCATACTTTGCAAATTGCTTGGGGAACAAGAAGAGCAAAGGCGTGACTTAAAGGAACTGAAGCGTCAAAAACTATCTCTTGAAGGACCAAGCACCCCCACAGACTAGAGGAACATCCAGTTCTCAAAATAAAGGTTGTTAAGTCCTAATCTTAGCCTTAATTTTGTGATAGTTGTTCTTATAGGAATTTACCTTAGAAGTTATATAGGAGTAGTAGTAATTAGTATATCTATTTTGATTTTATTTCCAATTAAGCTATAATTTATTTTTCTCATCATCATTAAACATGAATAAAATAGTAGATTTTTAGAATAAAGAGGCAATTTTTTTTTGAGTTCTTAATAAGAAAAATTCTAATTACTCAGATGTGGTGGCAATACTTTTTGTCTTCTGAATGAATGCTTGAACAGTGCATATTTTTATGTTGAATTTATGAATGTTAAAATTGCTGGCTCTTGAAAGAATGATGAACAAGAGAAATATTATTGATGATCTGAAAAATCATGAAATTAATACTTGAAGCAAGAAAAAGCAGTGAAAAAAAAACAAGGAATCATTGGATAAAAAAAAGAAAAAGCCAAGCCCTTTAAACCAAAAGGCAAGGGTGAAAAGGATCCAAGGCTTTGAGCATCAATGGATAGGAGGGCCAAAGGAAATAAATCCATGCCTAAGCGGCTAAATTAAGCTGTCCCTAACCATGTGCTTGTGGCATGCAGGTCCAAGTGAAAAGCTTGAGACTGAGTGGTTAAAGTCGTGATCCAAGACAAAAGACTGTGCTTAAGAACTCTGGACACCTCTAATTGGGGACTTTAGCAGTCACAATCTGAAAAGGTTCACCCAGTTATGTGTCTGTGGCATTTATGTATCTTGTGGTAATACTGGAAAACAAAATGCTAAGGGTCACGGCCAGGACTCACAAAGTATCTGTGTTCAAGAATCAACATACTAAACTAGGAGAATCAATAATACTATCTGAATTCTGAGTTCCTATGGATGCCAATCATTCTGAATTTCAAAGGATAAAGTGAGATGCCAAAACTGTTCGGAAGCAAAAAGCTACTAGTCCCGCTCATCTAATTAGAATCTGAGATATTATTGCTTCTTGATTTCTTTTTATCCTATTTTATTTATCTAGTTTCTTGAGGACAAGCAACAGTTTAAGTTTGATGTTGTGATGAGCGGATATTTTATACGCTTTTTTGGGGTAATTTCATGTAGAATTTAGTATGTTTTAGTTAGTTTTTAGTATAATTTTATTAGTTTTTAGGCAAAATTCATATTTCTGGACTTTACTATGAGTTTGTGTGTTTTTCTGTGATTTCAGGTAATTTCTAGCTGAAATTAAGGGAGCTGAGCAAAAATCTGATCCAGGCTGAAAAAGGACTGCAAATGCTGCTGGATTCTGACCTCCCTGCACTCAGAATAGCTTTTTTGGAGCTACAAGAGTCCAATTGACGCGCTCTCAATTGGGTTGAAAAGTAGACATCCAGGGCTTTCCAGAAATATATAATAGTCCATACTTTGCGCGAAGATAGATGACGTAAACTGGTGTTGAACGCCAGTTCCATGTTGTAGTTTGGCGTTCAACACCAGAAACAGGTTGCAAGTTGGAGTTCAACGCCAGAAACAGGTTACAACCTGCGTTCAACTCTATAAACAGCCCAGGCACGTGAGAAGCTTAAGTCTCAGCCGCAGCACACACCAAGTGGGCCCCAGAAGTGAATTTCTGCACTATCCATTCTAGTTTACTCATTTTCTGTAAACCTAGGTTACTAGTTTAGTATTTAAACAACTTTTAGAGATTTATTTTATATATCATGACATTTTTAGATCTAAATTTTATACTCTTTGACGGCATGAGTCTCTAAACTCCATTGTTGGGGGTGAGGAGCTTTGCAGCGTCTCGATGAATTAATGCAATTATTTCTGTTTTCCATTCAAACATGCTTGTTCCTATCTAAGATGTTCATTCGCGCTTCACTATGAAGAAGGTGATGATCCGTGACACTCATCACCTTCCTCAATCCATGAACGTGTGCCTGACAACCACATCCGTTATACATCAGATTGAATGAGTATCTCTTAGATTTCTTAATCAGAATCTTCGTGGTATAAGCTAGAATTTATGGCGGCATTTATGAGAATCTGAAAGTTCTAAACCTTGTCTATGGTATTCCGAGTAGGATTCAATGATTGAATGGCTGTGACGATCTTCAAACTCGCAATTGTTGGGCGTAGTGACAAATGCAAAAGGATCAATGGATCCTATTCCGACATGATCGAGAACCAACAGATGATTAGCCGTGCTGTGACAGAGTATTTGGATCATTTTCACTGTGAGGATGTGAGGTAGCCATTGACAACGGTGACACCCTACATACAGCTTGCCATGGAAGGAGCCTTGCGTGTGTGAAGAGGAGGACAAGAGAAAAGCTGAAATTCAGAGGACAAAGCATCTCCAAAACTCCAACATATTCTCCATTATTGAGTAGCAATTACTTATTCCAAACACTTTCACTTTTTACAATTAAATTCAAAGAACCTTATTGGCATCCTGACTAAGATTAATAAGATAACCATAGCTTGCTTCATACCAACAATCTCCGTGGGATCGACCCTTACTCACGTAAGGTATTACTTGGACGACCCAGTGCACTTGCTGGTTAGTTGTGCGAATTGCAGAGGTGTGATTGCAATTTCGTGCACCAATAAGCTTTCTTCTTGCAAGTCTATTTGAACTTCATTTTTTTATACTTGAATTGGTAGGATTCATGAATCGTTATATGATCTTGGCCCTACTAGTGCATACATGCTCTTAGAGGATTGATTTATTTTTAACCAAGTAGGTAGAATCATTTTGCATTTAGTTGCATTCATATAGATAGATGCATTTAGGTTATTTGCATTGAATAAATGTCATACCCCTTGTTTCATTCTTGGTTTAAGCATGAGAACATGCTTGGTTTAAGTGTGGGGAGGTTGATAAACCCCATTTGTAGGGTTTATCTTGTGTTGAATTTAGGGGACTTTATCACCTTTTACCAACATTTATTAAATGAGATAGCATGGTTTTGTAAATTCTCCTTTAATTGTGCTTAAGAGTGAATACATGCTTTTAGGACTCAAAATAGCTAAATTTAATTCACCTTGATTCCATTAGATGCCTTGATATGTTAGTTAAGTGATTTCAGATTTTGGAGGCAAAGATTGGATCAAGGGAATGAAGGAAAAGCATGTAAAAATTGAGAACTCATGAAGAAATGTAGGAATCGCAAAAGCTGTCAAGCCGACCTCTTCGCATATAATCGATCATAACTTGAGCTACAGAGGTCCAAATGATGCGGTTTTAGTTCCGTTGGAAAGCTAACATCCGGGGCTTCGAAATGATATAAGATTTGCCATAGTTGCATCGCGCATAGAGGCGCACACGCGCACGGTACACGGATGCTTCAATTTGCATGTGATTCATTAAATGCAAATTCGTGGCCAGCGAATTCTGAAGCCTTGTGGGCCCAATCCAACTCATTTCTAATGCTATTTAAGCCAAGGATTGAAGGGAAATTGACATACTTTACACACTTAGACACATTAGTTTAGTTTATCTTTGTTTTGGAGAGAAGTAGTTAGAGTTAGTTTCTAGAGAGAGAAGCTCTCACCTCTCTCTAGAATTAGGATTATTAGGTTTTAAATCTAGATCTACTTCTTCTCCTCTTCTAATTTTGCTTTTTCCTCCCTAATTGTTCTCTTGTAGTTGTAGAATTCTTCTTCTCTTGTAATTCCTTTGTATTGTTAGTTGTAGTTTATGAACATCCTTTTGTAGATCTACATTCCTTCTTCAATGCAATTGGTAAGTTCTTTGTTGTTTCATAATTATTTTCCTTTTATATTGTTGGTCTCTTGCTATTCTAGTTAGATCCCTCTTTAATTCTTGCAATTCATGTTGTTTACTTTTATTGCCTTCTATGTGTTTGATGAAATGTCTCTTTTAGATTTTGGATATATTTTGCTCCTCTTGGCCTAGGTAGAGTAATTAGTGACGCTTGAGTTATCTAATTCCTTTGTTGATTGATAATTGGAAGTTGCTAATTGATTTGGATACCACTAAAGCTAGTCTTTCCCTTGGGAGTTGGCTAGGATTTGTGGAATCAAGTTAATTCATCCACTTGACTTTCCTCCATTGTAGAGGTTAACTAAGTGGTAGCAATGAACAAATTGTGGTCACAATTGAGGAGGATAACTAGGATAGGATTTCTAGTTCTCATATCTTGCCAAGAGCTTTGTTAGTTGTTAGTTTATTTCCTTTGCCATTTATATTTCTTGCCTATTATCCCCAAAAACGCAAAATACATCTCATAACCAATAACAAGAACACTTTATTGTAATTCCTAGGGAGAACGACCCGAGGTTCAATACTTCGATTTATAAATTTAGGGGTTTGTACTAGTGACAAACAAATTTTTGCATGAAAAAATTATTGTTGGTTTAGAAACTATACTTTACAACGAGACTTCATTTGTGAAATTCTAAACTGTCAAAAATCCAATCATCATGGGTCGGGCTGGACAGACCGGCAACGATGGGTCAGACGCGCATCTCCTCTCTTCGTGGCTGAGCTCCCTCGCGGTTCTATCTCCTCTCTCGTGCACCCTTCTCTCTTATCGGAACAGCGGCAGCGACGACGTGGAGCACGGTGCGGCGGCAAGCTGGACGCAGTGGCAAGGCACGGCTGGCCGGTGAGCAAGCGCGACCTCCCTCCTCCACTGGCGCTCTCTCTTCTCTATTCCCCTCCCTCTCTTCTCGGATCTCCCTCTTCTCCCTTCTCCTTTCTTTCTTTCTTTCTTCTTTCTTTCTTTCTTTCTTTCTTTCTTTCTTTCCTTTTCTTTTGTTTCTGCATGCCTGTGTGTTGCTGAGGAGAAGGATGGTGGCTAGCGTTTCTTTGGATAAGGGTAATTGGGTGTTAATTGGGATTAGGGTTTCATTTTTTGGGGATTTTGGGTTTAATTTTAAGAGGGTAATTTTAATAGGATTAGGGTATAAAGAGTATTAATTTAAAATCTGATTTAAGTCCTTAAAAATTACTTTAACATATTATTGGGTGTATTAAAATACTAATTGGTCTGAAATCAAATACTCTAATTGAAATTATAAGATAATAAGATTAATTTTCTTTATTCCTGAAACTTAAAGTATTAAATTATGAAATATAAATTATTTAAATCTATCATATAAAATTCTTATTATTTCATTGCTGCTAACTTTATAATTTAAATATAAAAAATAATTCAATAATTATAAAATTAGATAAAATCCTAATTTAAATTGCCAAACCTCATTATTTTCGAATTTCTAAAATTTTAAGTTGTAAATAGGAAAATACTCAATAATCATAGAGTTTGGATAAAAATCTTAATTATTTCAAACTCAGTTAATCAACACTGCCTCTAATTTTCTTTAATAAAATAAGTTCTGAAATTAAAACTATAAATAAATAAATAAATAATTTAAAATTAGTTCATAATAAGACTTTTCAAAAATTTTGGGTCTTATAATTTTCGACACTACAATTGATAAGTCCTAGGTCAAGCTCACTTCTTTAGAAGAGTCGTATCTGCTCTTCGAATTGAGATCTTTGATACAAGTTTGATCGATATTTTTGTCGAAATTATACAAAAATCAAGCGAACCTATAATTATAATAGTTTAATTTTAATGTACTCACATTTATTTAATTATATTTATTTATTTAGATAATATTTTAAATAAAAATTTAAAAATTAATCATTTTATTAGTATGACAATATACAATTAATTATTCGTATAAAAAATTATATTGACAATATATGATAAGTATATTCTAATTATAAATCGATTTGAAGTCTGTTATCGTGTATAATTGGACAAAATAAATTTTGCCATGCATGATTTGTATACACAATAATAATGTTATCGTATATATATTACCACAAAAGTTTCATAAAGCATATATAGGAGCGACAATCTGAGATTAGTATGTTCCTTGATATTAATTTATCCGAGTATAAGAAGGAGGAGGAAACAGGTAGATGACAGTTGGAGGCATCAAAGTGTGGTAATTGCTGCCACATTATTTGCCGACAGCGACACACGGTATATATGTACCTTACCTTTTCTCAATTCCAATACCATCCAACAACGTACTATAGTATTTCATCACTAACGAACCACTTGCCACTCCCCCAAGTCCTTCATTAATTACTACCACCTCGGCAACTCACATGCCCTACATTATTGCCCTTGCTGTTCGATAAATTTTATATCTAGGGAACTCACCCTCCATTCTTACAACATGTTGAGCCAAATGATTATTATTACAAGTGGATAGTTAATTACCACTTGCCACTATGTACACTCACTACTACTATAGGGCTGATAATAGCAGCAAAAAATTAGCAGCCGTTTTTGAAACCACCGCAAAAACAACAAATTCGCAGCGGTTATGAGCTGCAGTTTGGCCACTGCTACAAAGCTGCTGATAGCAGTGGTTCAATTTAAACAGCTACAAATCAATCATTTTGGGTATATATTTTATTATAATTATTAAAACACTAACACCACTACACTAGCTATATACTACTCTTCTGAAAACACTCACCGGGCTCCAATCCCTCTTCTCCATCGTTATACACTCCCCACTAGCCCTAACTCTCAGCCCTAACTCCCATAGCCCTCCCACCGTCGAAGCCTTCGCCTCTTGCCTCTCGCCTCTCGCCTTTCGCTGCTCTCGCCGTTGAAGATCTCCTCATCTCCTCGCGCCGCCAGAAAGTCGTATCGGGGCTGCTGTCGCGTCGCCATCTCTGTCCTCGTTGTCAAGCCTAGACCTATCCTCGTCCGTTCGGAGCTGCTGCTTGTCCGTCTTCTCTTCTCCTGTAAGCACTCATCCCTATTTCTTCAGTTGCATTTTTTTCTTATAAATTCGTATAATTTTTGTTGTATATATTATGACTTCTGACATAATTGTATGGATTCTAAGTTAATTTTAATGGATATTAGATTCTGAGTTAATTTTATGGCTATTGGATTGAAATTGGAATTTTCTTCAATACTAATTTTTTAGGTTTTTATTGTTTCAAATTCGTTAATTGGTTTTCGAGTGGCAATTGTTTGCCTTTTATTATAGTCAGAGATTAACATCATGCTTCGCGTTGCAGATACAGCGGAGATCTCCACTCGATTCGTGTTCTCTCTCTTTATTCGACATCCGTTCTTAACTACTCTGCCTCCTCGTTGAGATCCACCGTCAAATCCTCTCCAACGATGCCAACACTATTCTCATGGAAGTTTCTTATTCTTTTATTTTTCTATTTAGTTGATTTATCATTTGTTACATCTTTGTTTTTTTGCTATCTAGTTTAATCTTGGGAAATGCTTTTAGTAAACTATTGAGAGATGAATTTGCTTTTTTGAGATTTAGATATGGTTGTAAAATTTGATTAGATTCTTTGTAAAATTCATGTGTGTTAGGATTATCTATTAGGAATTAGGTTGAATTTTTTGATCTGTTTTAATTGATGAGTTTCCATTTACACTCTTTGTCTTCAGTTCGAAAAATCTACTGATAGAACACGGTATTATAGTACTAATTAATCAATGTCACTGAATTATTTTACAACTTGTAATGGTAATATAACTAATCATATTCTTGCTCATTGAAGGTTATTACACATTGATGGAACGTAGAAATAGTGCTAACACAGTTGAAAATGGTGTAGATCATTCTCAAGTTTAATGTAGTGGAGATCAGAAAGATACAATTGTCTGGAGATTTTACCAATCTGTCAGTTTTTAATGAAAGGTTGCTATTTATTGCAGAAGTTTGCATATTTCACAAATATTGTTTTAACTTTGTTCTATGTCATGTAGAAGTATCACATGTTTCTTAAATTAAAAAAGTCATTATTTAGATTTCTTGTTAGGCATTTCTTTTTCATATCAATTTGCAACATAAAATAATGATGTATTTTAATTCCCATTTGTACATAAAAGAGTATGTATATTCATTCCCTTTTATATATTGATTTATAAATTGAAATTCATAAAAGATTGAAGTGTGCTACTTTTTTAAATGTTATCCTCTTGTTGAGAATCTGTTATTCTAACATCCTATGGTGTATTGAGTGACAAAAATTATTTTGAAAAAAAATCCGTTAAGTTATCTACTTTCTAAAAGCTTTCCTCTTTAGTCAATTCTTTCTCTTAATTCTCAAGGAATGAATAATTGACTTTTTTTATAAAATGCAGTATTACTGAGGACAGGGTTATTTTTCCAACAGTAGACGTAGAGCTATCTTTCTTTCAGGAGCATGTTGAAGAAAAAAGCCAATTTAATAACTTCTGGTGTTTGATTGAAAGAATTCAAGGTGAAAGAGCAACATTTAATTCCGAAGTTGAATTTTGTTCCAAGTTGTGCTCACATGCTGATCATATAATGGAAACCATCCAGAGGCATTTCAAGAATGAAGAAGTTCAGGTGAGTCATTGCTTGAGTGAGATGTGGATTGTATGTAGTTTTAAGCTTCAAAAGCATGTCATAGCTTGGTGGTGCGGAATTTATAACCCACAAACTAACTGGCAAGTGCACCAGGTCGTACCAAGTAGTACCTCAAGTGAATGAGGGTCGATCCCACGAGAATTGATAGACTAAGCAACAATGATTGTGTGATTTACTTAGTTAGACAAATAGAAAATGATGTTTTGGGAGTTTAATTGCATCAAACAGTAAATTCAGAGAATTCATAAAGCAACCAGTAAATGGGTTGTGAAATATATAGAGAAACAGTTAAGGTTTTAGAGATATCTATCTTCCGGATTGACTTTTCTTACTAACTATTTTAATTATGCAAGATTCAATTCATGACAAACTATATGTGACTAAACCCTGATTCCTTATACCTTTTTAGTCTCCTCTAACCTTCATCAACCGCCAATTCCTTGGTCACTTGATTCCAATTAGAGGGTTAAGTTCAATTCTAGTTTATATGCCACAAAAATCATAATTAACCAAATATAAGAGGATTATATGTTACGTATTCCGTTAAGTCAAGATAATTAGAAATTTAGGAGATTTTTTTCAAGCTGTTGTTCAAGAAAATAGCTTTTTCAAGTTTTACAAGAACTCATTTAGAACAAGGGTCATACTTCCATTCCACCCAGATTCATAAGATAAAGAAAGAAAACAATTCTTGAAATAAAAATCAGTACATGAATTAAAATAGAAAATAATAGTATCAATCTATACAATAGACAGAGCTCCTAACCTTAACAGAGGAAATTTAGTTGCTCATGGTTCAGAGAAAAAAAATAGGATTATGTAAAAGTGTAAAGTGCGGAATGAAAATTGGGAGAAGAGATAGGTCAAGATCTTTTCTCTTTTTATATCTAATCATAATTAATGTAAAATATATTTTTAAAACTAAATAATATCTTTTCCTATTTGTAAATAAAATAAAAGTTTAATCAAAATTAATAAAAGATTGCATGCTGGCTTCTTGGAGAAGTGGGGACCACCCCAAATTGCTAAACCTGGCGCCAAACTTGGGCTGCGCCAAGTTTTGTGCCACTCCTTCCACTTGCGATTCTCAATTGTTTCTTCATCCTGGCACCAAACTTGGATTTCCCAAGTTTGGCGCCACCAAGGCAGTAATTCCATAAAAAATGTGTATACTATTATATATCGTTAGAAAACTTTGGAAGTTAGCTTTTCAATTCCACTAAAACTGAGTCAATTGGTCCTCTATAGCTCAAGTTATGCCTGTTAGAGTGCAAGGAGGTCAGGGTTGATAGCATCATCCATTTTCTTTCTTTTTTCTACATAAACCCTGTCAAATCCATCCGAATTCTACCTGAAATAAACCAAACTGCACACGACTCAAAGTAGCATTCATAGTGGCTCAAAAATACTTAAATCTTGATTAAACTTAACAAATTCAAATGCAAATTTACTAGAAAAAGATAGGAAAGATACTGACGCATCACTTGGCAAACGCCTAATAAGTATGAGGAATGCTTTTATTAAGTGAATCAATTATTTGTCTTTCCGGTAGATAAATATGATGTAGGAGGCTTTGTACTTCTTAATCCATAATTGAATTATGGAAAAAAGTTAGTCAAAATAGTTGCAACAATAAGCTATCTTTTTCTTTATTTAATTATTTTTAATACATGATAGATTCTCTCTCATCTCTAGGTTCTTCCGTTTGCACAGAAGCACTTTAGTATCGAAAGGCAACGTGAACTTCTGTATCAAAGCTTGTGCATGATACCTCTGAAATTGATTGAATGTGTGCTACCATGGTTGGTTGGATCATTGACTAAAACTGAAGCAAAGATGTTTCTGAAAAATATGTAATTAGCAGGTTTTCTGTCTATTTTAAAATTTTCTTCTTGTGGAAAGAAAATACATATATGATTAGTACTTTATCATGAGACTTCCATATCTAACAGTTTTATGCAATTCATTTCAGCTCCAGCAACAAAGTCTGCTTTAGTCACCCTCTTTTGTGGTTGGACTTGCAAGGCTCGTAACTATGGTCTGTGTTTGTCTTCAAGTGCATTAGGTTGCTATCATGCTCAAACATTTGCTGACATTGAAGAGAATATTGTTCAGCCCTCCTGTGACCGTAGGCCATAGCTAATTTGATTGCTTTATGTGCAAGATATTGGAAGTGCCTAAACCTTTCCTTATTCAATTTTTAGCTTGCTTTGGTGATTTTTTTGTAATATGTTTTACTTTATTGCAATATTATTTCTATAGAAATTGATTATAATTATTTAATTTCATGTTTTAGATAAAACTATATTCTATGCTCTATGAATGTTGGTGATATATCATATATTATTTCATGCAGAGCACATTTCACAGGTGAGTTAATCTTATTTAAATGTGATATAGAGCTTATTATTTTTGAATAGTTTTACTTTGGTGCTTGAAATTGAATTAAACATTTTGGAAATGCTTTTTGGTATCAGTTTAATGAAGAGGCACGCTTTCAATACATCAAGAAGTACAAGACCATCATACATCCAAGAGAGGTACATATTCACCTTTCATATTGATAGAAATCCAAGAGCGGATTCCTTTCTATTATATGAATTTTGACTTCAATTCCTTGATCTTTTCTGACAAATAACAAGCTTATGCAATTTTTGTCCGGCTTTACTTTTTTGCCTTTATTTTCTTTTGTTATGGTCATTATTATATTTTGACTTGAACTTGATTATGTTGATAATCGATGGGATGGTAGTTTATCTGATCTATGATCTATTTTATAGGTAATACATAGTCGAAAAAGTTATAGTATGGCCTTGGCTTGAGAAAGCTTTGGATACAATGAGTGTGGCTTTTTTGTTCTATTTTTTATTTATTATTTATCTTTTATTGAATCCTTGTATTCAATTATGTGTTATTGGACTTTTGAAAGAATGAATTGCTACTTGAATATTCCTAAGAGTTGCACTTTCTTGGTATGCCTTTATTATGTTTAGTTTTCCTTCCATTGTTATTCATGAGGCATTTTCACTTAGGATTCTAATGAGATAATGATCAATTTTATAGTATTAGTAATTATTGGTTAATGAACTTAGATTTTGCTAATGAAAAATTCTCTTCTTTTCAAATTAAACTAGATTTTATTATGGTAAAGGGAAAAAAAATTTTTAGTGCAATTTAACTTAGTTCGAGTTTGTTTTCTTTTTTTGGCTAGTTGTAGAAAAAATTAGATAGCTTTGTCGAGAAATATTTTTTTTAATATAATAGTGAAGATTGGGGGTTATAAACCTCTGTTATATTTTTTTTAATGCATGCTGAATTGCGGATTAACAACTGTCACAACCTTTTTTTTAAAACCTATTTTCCAAATAGCAGCGGTTTTAATACCATCGCAAATAACTTATTTCATTTAGCAGCGATTATACCAGCGGTTGCTGAAAATCACCGCAAAATCCAATTCCCGCGCCCTTAATAAGGAGGGTGGTTTTTAAACCATTGGCATTCTATTTAGCAATGGTTTGCCACAAATCCTAAAAAAAACCGCCGCAATTCTCCGCCTCTCTTGTAATGACTAAATCCCTAATAATCAATACCATTCGTTTTGTTTAATATATATATATATATTGAACATGATAAGTATTTTACTCTTTTAACAAATGATTTTTAATTGTTTTAAAAATAAAAAATATTTTATCAAAAAGGACATTTAAAAAAATTCAAAGGAAGGGAATTTCATTTATAAATAATTGTTTTACTTAGACTTTATTTTCGATTTTGATAAATATTTCAATTAAACTTGTATCACAATTTCAATTCGAAAGTCAACTATGACTCTTCTTAAAAATATAAAAATTCAAAAATTTCTGTAATGATACTTAAGAAAAAAATTATTAACTTTTATTAATAATGGATTAGGACTTCACAATTGAAAATAAATAATGAATTCAATATAAACTTGAATAAATAAAACTAAAATTTAAAATGTGAAAATAAATGAGATCAACTGAGTAAAGAGGCAAATTGAAATAAAGATAAAGCAATAAAAATGGTTTCCAGATGCTCACAAAAACTTGCATTTCATGGCTATTTGCTTCTTGAGTAAGTGTGACTGCTGAATTTTTCAGCATGTATACGTGAGTGTGAGAACTGGAATGGAAGTTCCCCTTTTGATATTCAAATCTTCTATTTTTAGATGAGAATCTTGGTTCAAATCAATTTTACTTAGTGACCATGTAGTTTTACCCATGTCTTTGAGAAATGGTTTTTCTTGTATGTTAAGCACTTCAAGCCACGTTTTGAGAAACAGTTATTCCTCACATTACCACTTCAAATTGCTTTGTGCTTAAGTAGTTGGAATTTAAGTATGTTTTCTTCTAGTTCTTATCTTTTTTTAGGTTAAATTTTTCTTCTGATTTTGCATTGAATTAATCTAACCATAATGGAATGATGTTAAATGAAATATAAGGTTTTGGATTACCGTCAAAATCTCTTTTATTTACTATAGGATGTTCTAACAATAATTTTACCACCATTTTAAAAGTCTTTTGAAGTTTATATTTACCGTCAAATTTAGTAACACATTTAAATCTAACCGTAAATATCACCAAATTCGACAGTATTTCACTAAATTTGACAATAAATTCAATTGTTGTAAGTGTATTTCTGGTAGTAGTATACACAAAATTCTTATTCCTACCTTGAGTTTTAATTTCTAGCTAGAATACATTGGAATTCCTTAGAAGTACACATATCCACATTCAGAAAGCCATCCAGCCATCTTTCAACACATCTCATGGGTTGCCAAAGTCCCTATTTTGTGCTCAATTACTCACCTTGAAGAAATTAAGACATACAAGTTACAACCTAATACGATTATAAAATGCAATTTGAAACATACACCATTTTGGTGTGTAATTCAAAGTGAGTTGCCTATCATTTCTCTTGCTACAAACCTTTCCACTCACTACAAGAAAACCAGGCTTTTCTCACGCTTTTAAAGCGTGGCAAAAAGTTAAAAAAAAGTGTAGCGATAGCTTTTTGCCACGCTTTTTGAGCTACCAGCATGCTTTTGAAAGGGTCACATCTGCAAGCGTGCCGATTGCTCTATCACCATGCTTTTTTTATTTATTAGCACGCTTTTTTATTGCCACGCTTTTATCTATTGCCACACTTAAAAGCATGGCCATATGCATAACCCTATAGCCACGCTTTCTTAAATGTACCTAAATGTGATCTATGGCCACGCTTTTTAATTCATGAACCTATTGCCACACTTTTAAAGCGTGGCTATATCCTTATCAAATTTAAAAAAATAGATTTATCTAACAAAAATCTATTTTCATACAAAATAAATATAGTATACTGTTACTTATATCAAATTAAAGAGATTACAGTGGTAATAGAGCAAGAAGTTTCCATAGCAAAAAATTAAGAGTAAAATTAAGATTGGGAACAATAATGTTATAACTAAATTAGTAAAGTTTGGGTATCTTAGAAAAGTTCATAGAATGTTATAACTAAATTAGTAAAGTTTGGGTATCTTAGAAAAGTTCATAGTAATATAGTATATTGTTGCTAATATCATATGGTTTCTTTGATCACAGGGGATAGTCCAAAAAATAAGAAAAACTACTTCTAAGATAGAAGAGCATTCAGAGTTCCCTGTTTAACATAGAAATGACCTCAATATATTCTATTAACTTCAAGTCGCATAAAGTTGTATATCATATAGTGCACAACATCAAGGAAGGAAGGAAGCTTCAGAAACAGAACAGCTGACCCAAATTGGAAACTATCTTTACTGCTGTAACACATCTTTCACATGTCATACCAACTTTGAAGACAACTGTCTGCAATTCATACGTTAAAAATATCCAAAGTTGTAATAGGCAGAAAAAGAGTAATCATCTTCAAATCTTAAATAAGACAACCAGACATTACTTTGAACTAAAAAAATACAGAAATCAATTCTAAAAGAATGTGGAGAGCAAAACCAAGGAATCAAATAGTCATAAACAACAAACAACAATTACTGACCATCAAGATTCAGGATAGCAAAGAACAACCATATTTTGTCTATCATTAGTGCTGAACATGAATTATAGTGAGAGTCTCATGTATCTAACATGAATAATATGCCAAGATTTTAGAGTTTGACACGAACAAAAGGTACTAACCATGCAGATTCATATCTAGACTGCAAACTTATAAAAGCTTTTAATACAAGCTAATTGCAATTGTAAAACAATTTTGAGATCAGATAGATACTCTATGGCCTCTTTACCTTGTAAAACCTCACTAAAACTGCACTAAAAATTTGAACAATGCAAATAAATTACCTTCATTGCTGGATTCAAAATTTTCTTCAAGCCCAAGAGCACCATCGAAATTCTTCTCGATATTCTTTACATTCTCCTGAAGCTTATTCACCGCTCCCACCAAATCCGAGAAACTACACCATGTGTTGTTTGTACTAGACCATGCCATCTCTGTCACTGCAAACCAAAACAATGCCTACACATTATGTGCATCATCAATTACAAACACTAGCTGCATTGTTTGTGTGACCATTAAGTAACACTGTTTGTGTTGCAACATAATTTTCAACAAAACGTTTAGCAACTAAAAGAGCCAAATACATATCATATAAGTAGCATTACTGTTAGGTGTTTACCTAGAAGTTTTGGAACACCAATCACAAAATTCATTGCAGAAGTGGTTGCAATTTTTGGCTAATAGATCGTACGAACACCCAGGCCACTCTCTAATGAGTTATCTTAATATTTGATTTACCTTGAAAATGGAACATCTTGTTTTCACTAGAACAATAAATTCTCGATATGTGTACATTTGATTTTTTTCAGAAGGGCAATTAAAAACTCCAGTACCTTGCTCACAGAATCCAAATGACCATTCATCTTTACCATAAACCTGTGTCAGCAAAACACACAATCTTAATAAGTCAGCATGTGACAAAATAAAACATAGGTTTCCGTTACAATTTTTCCAAGAAAATATGTATATGCAACATTGTATTTTCTGACATTTTGCAAAAATATAACCATTTTGTGACATTGTAACTCTTGCCTACATGATGTATAGGACACAGGTATGCCACCTTAGAGCCATAACTTTGCTTTATAGCATGCATGCATCAGTTATGGTAATCAATATCCATAATCCATATCTCAATTTATTCTCTATGCTTTTACAGCCATGCACTCTACAAAGCTAAAGTCAAGCCATAAGCACTTCACTCCCAAAAATAATCTAATGTGAAACATCTAGAATTAACACCTAGTATTTCTCTAACAGCCAAATTAATCCATAGAATTAAGAGCTATATAGTTATACTACAAATAAGCCAATCACAACTGCATCTCAATCAAATAAGAAATACTAAGTAAAGATTAAATCTAATCACAAATAGTACTGTGAGTCACATATTGAGACAATTACAATTCGGTATTAACAGTCTCTAATGAACAATTCAATTACTACACATGAATCAAGAACAAATAGAGAAAGATACAAGAAAAAAAAAGAGAAAAAACTAGATCCAATCAATAGTGGGAAAAAGCCACCGACAAAAAGAAGAAACAATTAAGACGTGAACGCGCTGTGGAACATGCAGGGAATCAAAACATAGTATCGAAAATTGAACTTTTTCAGCTTCAATGCATTATTGATCAGCACTTTTATTTACAAATTGCAACAAATAAATAGAATAAAAAAATCAAAAACCCTAAGACTTAAAAATTTTAAAATTGAATTTAAAAATCGGAATCATAACAACAAATTATGACAAATAAAAAGAATTTAAAAACAAAATTAAGAAAAAAATCAAAAACCCTAAGGTAGCGTTTGTTTGCGAGACAGAGACCAAGAGACAGAGACAGAGAGACAGAGACAGAAATAAGTATTAGTATTGTGTTTGGTGTGAAAGTGTACAAGACTAATTTATGTCTAAGTATCCTGTTTGGTTCGAAATAAAAATTGGAGACGAAATAGGTAAAATTACTAAAATGCCCTTAATTTAAATTAAGAACCCTTACCCCAAACACAATTTCATTTTCATCAGCATCCAACCCTAACCCTTTTGTTCCTCTTCTCTACCGTTTCTCCTCTTCTCTGCCGTGAACTCCTGGAGCCTGACCCGCTGCAAGTAGCACCTCCAATGGTGGAAACCACGGCGGCGCCTTTCTAGTTCTCTTTGGTTCATCTTCGTGGCCCCAGTTGCCACCCTCGGATTGTGATGCTGCTGGTGTATCCACGCCGGTGGGTCTACGTCACCACCGTCTCGGAGCTGTGCGTCTGGTCTCCATTGTTTCTCTGTCAACGGAGCTAGTATGTTCTTTAAATTTAAGTTATTTGCTTGTTAATTCTGTGAAGTTCAGGAGGGATTTTTGATTCCCCCATTTTCTGATTTGTGAAACCCTCACCTTCTGATTTGTCGGCATGTTGATGAGAACATTTAAATTCCTCGTTGGGTGAATTGACATTTGCCCTAATTTGCTTAAAATTGATGATTTGTGCTTCAAATGTTGAAGATTTGTGAAGTTGTTACATTCGAGTTCTTATTTGCCCTTATTTGCAGATTTATGAATTCTGTGTCATCTTTTTTAAAGATTTGGGAATGTGTGATTGCTGATTGCTGATTCCATTGTTTGTGTATCATAATTTTTTTCAGCTTACTTGTGCTTGTTAATTGCTGATTTGTAAATCTGTGATTGTTATTTTTTAAAATTTATTTTTGATGATTACTGTATAGAAAATAAAAAAAGATGATTTGAGAGCTGTTTATCATAATTATGTTCTTGTTGTGACCCTTTTTTGTTATCGAAATTAGTACTCATTGTTGTATGGAAATTTATTGGAAAAGCTAGAGGCACCAATATTTGATTTTAAATACAAAAGATTAGACATTAGTTAGTTTGTTTGTTAATTGTATCTTGCCTGAATTAGTAGTTAGTGAAGTTTGTTATTTCCTTCTTGACTTCTCAATCTGATTTTCACAATTGTTTATTAAATTGTTGCTGTCAAGAGTTGCAGATTCTTATACACTAGTGCTTTTATATTAATGGTTACCACCTAGTGTGTTTCTCCCTTGTTTTGGAGGCACATTTTATCTATCCACAGAGCATTATTACAATTCACAAAGTCTATGTACTGCTCTTATTGTAACAAACACTATTTTTCATTAAATGAATTGACAAGCATTCAGTCTTGATCACATTTCCTTCCTCTTCATCCTGAAAACTGTTCTTGATAGCTATTTACTATCAAATAATTGGTTCTATTAAACACACGTGTTGTTTTATTGTTTATTAACAAGCATGGTTTGAAAAGTTGCTACTAGTACTGACATTATGTACATTATAAAAGCATGGATTTTAGCATTATTTGTTAATTAGGCTTGTAATTCTTTGTTGGGTTTGTTGCATTTTTTGTGCTTCTTCTTAATATTTTAGCTTTTATGTTTTTGTATTAATTTACCATTTGGGCTTTCTGTTCTCCGTTAGCGGTTCTGGGAGGAATTGAAGGGTGGATGTAGGCAGAAGTGGTCTTTCACGTTCTTGCAAATTGCAATAATATATATTGAATTGGAAAAATTGTTTTGATTAGATTCGTTGGTGCATTTTATTTCGATTAGTTGATCCATTCTTGTGTTGTGTTACTATTTGTTGTTAACATGCTAAATGATTTTTGCTGACTGTTTAAGGTATAGCCTGGTTAACAATGGCTTCCACAAGTAGAAGATCCACAAGTGGTTTGTATGGCAGCGGCAACATAACGGGAGAAAGAAATAGAAAAATTGCTAAGGCAGAATGGTGCGACGATGAGTGGCATTAGAAGTTAGAACACAAGAATAAAGAAGAAAAAATGGGTCTAATAGTGCAATGAGAAAAAAGAGGGGGGCTTGCAATGTGGCTGAGAGTGAGAGTGAGTGGCACAGTTTGCAAAGAGGTACCAACTCAGAATGAGTGTGACATATTGTCTCATGTGCTGCATTTGTTGATGTTTTGATAGTCGATAAATTTTTATGTAATAAGGTTAACAAGAAACTACCATTCTATGTAAATAAATTATTATTTATCTTATGTTACCACTACTTCTTGAATAACAGAGATGATGACATTCTCATCTTAAACCAATATTTAAAGAGTTAATGAGAAATAAGTTTTTTTTTCCATAAAGAATTGAAAAGGCTTGTTCTTGGTGTTGTGATCCTGTAATAATTGAGACACATGATATGAATGTTAAATACATAAGTTGCTAATAGCGGTAAGTGTGAAATTAAGTAGATATAATTGTGGCTTAAAGAAAATTAACAAAAGCAAAGACTAGAAGAAGAATTGCATTACTGAGAACCAGAAATTATAAGAATGGGACAGTTGCTTACCAAAATCTAAGATAATTATCATTAACATGATCATGACTATAAATATTCTACTTAGTAAACAATTCCTGCTCAAACCACCAAAATAAAGGACACACTACAATACTAATAAAACTGTACAAAGAACCTAAACCTATTCTGAACAGAGCAAAATAGTAAGGCGTTTCCAAAATAAGGTGAGTTTGCATACCAAATATAAGTTTGTACGTTATATCATCTTAAACATAACCATCTCCCAAAGACCTAAAACCCTACAGTGAAAAACTTAATACCCTAGCCCAAACCTAATACCCTTAACCAACAGTGAACTTCATATAATAGAGCGAACAAGGCTAATCATCTGTGAATCTGACAAGCCCCAGAAGTGTGCATACACATTAGGACTTTTAGCAAACTTCAAAATCGCCCTCACCACCTCGTCATCACCGAACCCAAGCTGTGTGAGCTTCTCGCCAACCTTCCACTTCTCGTTCACACCAACAATGGCATCAGCTATCAATTGGGCATTCTTCCTTTGGTCAGCTGAAGATTGCTGAATATGGTTGGCCATCCTCTCCAGTACATCAAGTTGTTTTCTCTTCCTCCCATATCGCCTTGTGCTTCCTGCACTCGCACCTGCTTTAGATTGTGATGCTTGTCCTTGCATTGCTGGCCCTCCGCCGTTGACTGGATATGGAGACATATCAGACTCATCAAATCCAACTGCAGTGTCTTCTGTCTCTTCGTTAACCTGTTCCTCCGCATCAAAACCACTAACTGCTGCTGCTCCTGTGGCTCTATCCCTGCCAAATATACCCTCCAGTCGGTGAAAAAGAGGAAATGGCTTGCCAGGACTGTAGAACTTGGTCGGATGTGCCTGTGAAAAAATAAACCGCATTTAACAAATTTTTTATGAAGTTAATATTCAAAAGACATGAAATACATGAATAGCTGAGGCTTTTATATATTATAGAGCATGTTTCATTGCTTAGTGTGAAAGCAAGAAGAGAAGGAGGCTGCTCTTGCCAACACCAGAGTCACCCATGAATAACACCTAATACAAGTAATCAAAGCTACTATTCCCTGCCTTTGAAGCTGAACCCATTTCTCTCTTATCTTTTTTTACCCTTTCCAAATTCAATTAAAAAAACTCCAAAAAAAAGCATGCAAGTAGACTCTTTCAAAAAGTGAGGAGAGTAAATCATAGTGAAGACAATTCTGCCTGTGAACAAGTGTCCAAATAAATAGTGAAACAACAAATTACCAACAAACTTATTCAAGTCATAGACTGCATCAAATTTTAACTACTATATGAGTACATTATGCAAAAGTGAAATAATTCTGCCTATGTTGTCACGCAAATTCATTCCTCGGTTAATTCAATCCATTGACTCCAGATCTTATTGTAATTAGAGTTTGTGAAATTGTATTACTCATAATACAAATATAAAAGAATGATATTCCCATCAAATATATATTGAAATTCAATATCAGACTAACACATGTTTGAACACACTCAAACTGAATGGTGGAAATCACAAATGATGTATTATCAATGTTAACAAAATAAGCCAAGTCTAAAGTTCTCTATATCAGAAGAATAGCAACATAAAGCTTGATCATAGATTGAATTATTACAGAATTATTTAACTAGACTTGTTCAAGAAGGACAAACTGGCTCAGACTAAATAAAGATATGAATGACTAAATGTAAAATTCTCACACCTTAACCAAGACAGAACTTAAGCAACACCAGCACTAGAAGGCAGATCTCTATGCATGGAAAGTTATGGCTAGCATTTTTTGATTTGCAAACTGATCATGCATTGATGATTCTTAATAATTGTGGAGCAAGATTGAATTTTAAATCAGTACATCTCATTATTATTTTTTTCATCAGAATACTATTATTTTGGCCTATGCCATAGAAGGCAAACTTCAAAACATAAGCTACAATATAATGTTTTAATATACAAAAAGCTAAGGAGATGCAGATACTTATTATTCTCACAGTGGAAGTCTCATTTAAATTCTGGTATTGTAGGAACCACAATACTTCCTAGTTTAATTAATAAGACAAATATACAATTAACGAAATCCACAGAGCAGAACTTGCGAAATAAAAATGCATAAACATTCAAATAAATCTAACACTTCTTCATGCAAAATCTGTTATATCTTCTTAGAACCAAAAACAAGAATAAGAAACTGGAATCAAAAGACATGTAATTCTATTTACTTCTCCAAATAGAAAATACAATAGAAACATAACAAAAATGATAATATTGATTTTCCTCTCTCATTTCATATAATGGAAGTGACTTTGTCAGGTACTTTAACCACATCAAACTCTTCCAAAAGGCAAAAAAAAAAGGAGAAAAAACAGCTGATGAGAAGTACATAAACAATTTGGGTTTAAATTGAGAACATGAAGCACATAAACAATTTGGGTTCTTTAACTCTATTTGCAATGGGGTTTTAGTATCTTCGTTTAATTCCTTTCCCAAATTTAAAGCATTTGATCCTGCGCAAATTACTATATTCCATTTCATTTTCTAGCATTTTCGTATATTTTAAATTCCTAATCATGTCATAAAATAATATTACTCTTTAAAATGATATATTTGTTTCCACTATTTTAAGAGAAAAAGAGATAGATTAAACATTTCAATGTAAAATTCGTACATATATGAAAGAGGATTAATATACACTCTTTTCCAAATAATAAAAAACAAGTTTATTTGTTAAGAATATATTCAAATTTTGTGAGAGTATGATTCTCCTACTATCTATATGATTAGAAACATCAATTGCCATATAGCAAATATTACCCATGAACTGGGAATCTTGGTTTGTATGTTAATTGTGAAAAGGCAAAATACCAAACTTGCATTGCTAGATGCAAAATCCTTCTTCTTACTCTGCCTTCATAGCAAATTCTGTTCTCAAGTATAAGTGGGTCCACACTTGCATGCGTAAAGCATGTATTAACTAGTACATATTCTTACTCAGGGAGAATTACAATTTACAACCTTATACACACTTCTAGATTAGCAAATAACATTTTATCCTTACGTCTTAGTAGTAAATACTCACATAAAAGATTTTAAAGAAATAGTAAATATACATTTTGGGGTGAGAACATCATCCTCGAAAGGGTTCTCAGTAGAGGGTTTTTGGGAATTACTGTAATAGGATACATGAAGATAAACCGTACCAGTGATTAATAACCATCTTATGCCTCTTTTCAAAAACAACAGTTTACAATAAAGGTGAAGTCAGAAATCTTTTCTGAAAGAGGAACTGTTCAATCCTCAAAACATCAAAGCATTTCAAAAAGGTTTATCTATACTGAACCAAAATAACCTTTCATATCTTAATCCAAACCAGAACCACAAAACTGAAATCAACCATCGATCCATCTCATTCGACCACGGCCCTAGGCCCAAACAATCCAACCACAACCAATCCACCACAATCCAACAGAGTTCCAGATGCAAACACAAGTAGGAAGATACAAACACAAACAAACAGTTATTGCAAGTAGATCAATTAGCAGATAATCACATAGGCAAACCAAGTACAATATGCACACCCAAACAATAACACATAGATGCATATGATGCATGCATGTCCCTAGTGGCTGATGATATCATCTGTCGGTTATATAGCCAACCCGACACGTCCTGGTAGCTAACTATGGACAGAAACACCCCTCGCGGAGCAAGTAGGTTTGAGCTACAACCCCATTGCTACTACCCGCTCAACCCAGAGCCAGTGGAATAACCACTACTGCGGCTACTACCCAGGCGGGTGTTTAACAGCTCAACCTGGAGCGAGTGGAATCACCACTACTACCGCTACTACCCAGGCGTCACAGTCTCTAACCTGGAGCAAGTGGGACGAACCACAACCCTTGCTACTACCCAGGTATCTCAAGTATATATTCATTTAGTTCCAACCATGGATCAACATCCATCTCAGCCATTCGGCTTAAATTCATAATTCATAGTCGGCCATACGGCCCACAACTCATTCGGCAATCAGCCATAAAACAATATCATACACAACTATTCCGGCTCACGGTTCAATCTAGAATCAGCCAATATTCATAATCATACACAGCCTTTCCGGCCCATAACAAAACAGCACTTCCATATTCAACATCATCAAATTCATAAAACCGGCATTTAAGCCATAAATCACTTTTCTCAAATCTTTGGCACTTAAGCCACAATTCACTTTTTCTCAATTCATTTCACTTTGAAATCAAATTTCAACTCTTTTCAGCCTTGGCTTTAAAGATCTCACTTCTCAAATCATCTCAGGCTCATAAGCCAAATTTACTCAAAGTGAGTTCCCTTTTTAAAACAAAGCCACTCTCAGCATTCTCTTTCCAAAACTTCCAAAACCATGGAAAGTTAAAGATTCATTTTGGGAACATTCAAAATCACCCATCCAACAATGGGATTTTATAACAAAAGTTTCCCGAAAAAGTTCCAAGTCTTTAGGGAAGGTCAATCTATATCAATTCTTTAAGATTCATTGAAACTCTTAAAATCATAGATTTCTCGGTTCAAGTAAATAAAACTGAATTTACTATAAAACCGGCCATACAAAATCACAAGTTCCAACCCGGTCCAGAAATAAACTCATTTGAAACGGAACCGGTTCATTTGAATCAAACCACTTTCAGGTTTCGTTTTAGAACCCATTTTTCTAACTCTTCCAAAATGCCTCAAACTTGATTAATCAATCAAAAGTCTAGATTCCTTTGAAATCACTAAAAACTCCTTTTTATATTAAAATCACTATTAGAGCATCATTCTTTCCTTTAGTGATTCAAACGGTAAAAATAGTTCAGTTCTAAATAAGCCGAACTCAACGTATAAGGTTCATTAAATAAATTAAGCTTGAAAACATAAATATCCTCTTGATAAATCAAATAATACAATTTCTCAAATCTAACCCTTTTTTAAATAACTTTTCAAATAAGACTAGGATTTTGCAGAAATTTTGGCAGCACCTCCCCTAAAGCTTGGACTTTTGCCACCCGGTTCGGGTCCCAACTAAACCATTTCTCATTCCTTTTCAACAGCTCAAAACCAGAAATCAATTTAAAGCAAGCTAAATCCAACAATCGCCTCAGTGGCGTATCTCAAGGATACCATTTCAAAATCAACTCAATATCAATCGATATAACTCATTTCTAAAGCTTTAAAGAAACGGTTCAATAACAAATCATTTGTCCAAAACCAAATCAATTAAAATAAACCATGCTAAATTCGAAAGTGCATTCGACTTTTCACTTCATTAAAATAATTGGCTCAATCCAACCAATCCTCAACGGTTTAAACTCAGATTTCAAATCTTTAAAGAATCAACTTTAAAACATTACATTTCACAAAGCCGCACAACAATTCAGCCAAACCAACATCCATAATCATTCGAGTCAATCAAATAATACATAAGGCAATTACAATCACCAAATACACAATATCTCACATCAGTATCCATATATAATAATTCCAATACATAAAACATAGTTTTTGGAAAGCACCCCTACCTCAAAACGCAAACCATAACCCCAAATGCGTTAACTGACTCCTTTTCGCTCAGCCCAAAATCACCGATCAACCAAAATCCTGGCTCTGCTTGCTCTCTCAAAGCAGAAACAGCTACAAACGGCACAAGGAAACTGGATTCTAACTCCTAAAACCATTAACAGTACAATTACTTTGTTACACGGAAAAGAACACTAGCGCAGGGCTTTCGAAACAGAAACACTCACTGTATTAACGAAATAAAGCAGCCGCAACATCAAATCGGCCCGGCAGCAGCTCCATCAATAACTTTTGGGCGACAACGGCGGTCTGAATATCTAATAACAGCAGCTGTATAACCACGCGTTATCAACACTCTTCCCGGAATTCCAAAGGAACAGTAACCAAACTTAAAACTCTTACCTCAGTGTCGAAACTCGCAGAATTTACTGAACATGGCAGCCCCATCCACAGCGGCTTCATTAGCAACCACCATAGCATCCTGGCCCAAGCAGCGGCTTCCAAAGGCAGTGGCAGCGCGCTCACCCAGAACCCAAATGGAGCAACGGTAGGAGCGACGGCCAAGGATTCCGGCGGCAGTGGCGGCGAACCAAAGCACCAGAAGCGGAGGGAATCCATCTTGCTTCCCTCTCTCACCTCCGTTCCACAGTAGTGACCCCCCACTGGCGGCAGCGGCGGACTACACCCCAGGGCGACGGCGACTGTTCAGACGGCAGTGACGACACATGGCTGTGCGCGACGGCAGTGACGAGTCCCTCTCCGCGCGACGCCGTCTCCACGCCTCACTCTCTCTCGATCTCGTGCTCCCCTCTGGTCGCGATCCACGGCAGCGATGGTGGCGCCGTTGGGAGACATAGAGGCAGTGGTGGTGACAAGGATGGAGCAACGAGCGGCGGCTCCGAGATCTCCAGCGACGGAATGGGGTGATGGGTGCCAGAACCGCGACTGGGCAGGGATGAACGGGGCGACTTCGACGGCGGAGCTCCTCGCGTGCGGCAGTCTGGCGATCACGGCGGCAGTACCCAGCCGGCGGCGCTAAGTCCTTCTCCCTCTCTATTCTGTTTTCGTTCCTTCATGGAAGAGAAACGCTGCTGCTGAGTTAGGAAAAGAAAGGTTTTGGCTGCAGTTGGGGAATGGGGAAGCAATGGGCTACCGGGTAGGATCTTAGGGTTTTATTTTGAAAATTAGGGTTAAGGGCATTATGGTAATTTCACTCAAAAATAGGGATAATATAGTAATTGAAATCCAATTTAAATCCAACACTATTTGTATATAGAAAAATACTATTTACTCATCAATTTCACAAATTATTTTCAATAAAATGCCCAAATCCAAAAATTAGAAATAATATACTTAATTTCTTCATTTTCCAAAATAGCAGTAATAATATTTAAAATATTACTTATCTAATCCAAATCATATAAAATCTTTATTATTTCATAACTATCAACTTTATAATTCAAATATAGAAAATAATCCAATAATTATAAAATTGGATAAAGATCATAACTCGTCTCAATTTCAATAAATCAAAACTTGCCTTAATTATCTTTAATAAAATAATTTCTGAAATTAAGGCTACAAATAACCATTTGATTTGAGACTTGATCATAATAAGACTTTTCAAAAGTTTTGGGTCTTACATAAAATACCAAACTTGCATTGTTAGATGCAAAATCCTTCTTCTTACTCTGCTTTCATAGCAAATTCTGTTCTCAAGTATAAGTGGGTCCACACTTGCATGCGTAAAGCATATATTAACTAGTACATATTCTTACTCAGGAAGAATTACAATTTACAACCTTATACACACTTCTAGATTAGCAAATAATATTTTATCCTTACGTCTTAGAAGTAAACACTCGCATAAAAGATTTTAAAGATATAGAAAATATACATTTTCCCCCTTGCTTTAAAAACAAGCTTGTTGTAAAAGAACATTTTCCTATTTTTAGGTGACTGTATCCAGAGTTACACATTCAAAATAAACACTGCAAATCTTATGTCTAGGAAATGAATCACACTCAGTTATACTGATTCCCCCTCTTCTTTAAATCTGATTAAGCACTCTATCAAGTACAACTTATGTTTTATAAAAATATATATAAATAAATTTAGTTAGACCATTTTTACATAAAAAAGTAGCAATTACTTTATCAGACTATGATTCTCAAACTATGAGAAACCTTAATAAGGTCTAGAATCGAATCAGCTTTATCCATGAAAATTTTTACAAGTGCAGTGTAATAGAATAAACTAAGGTAACTAATAACAGTTTGTTTGCAAGTTTGTACTACATATTCAATCATACAATATAAGGTCCAATTGAGTTAGGCTAATGAGAGCTCTGTGCAGACATGGAACAATAGTAGTCGCAGACATGAAAAAATGGGAAAAATAGTATAATCCAGAATGAAATCAACAAATAGATGTTGTTAGGCTAATAAATTGAGTAATCATCCAATTAGTGGCATTTAAAATGAAGTAAACATCATAAACTCATTAATTATAAAGCTAAAATAAATGGGTTATGTTAGGTCACGAACAAATTCACACCAGGCAAACAACTTCTTTAACTTCAATGCTGCTACTACACACCATTAACAAAAATAATTACAAATCAAGCAAAGAGGTTCTGAGTACAAATACACCTTTCAAATACAAACAAATTTGATTTAAGCATTATAAAAATAATGGTTATCTCCACAGATCAAATTGATTATCACAAGAAGAGAAAAGTCCCAATGCTAGGTCACGAACAAATCCAAATTAAACATTACGGCATGACAGAAAAGATGAAAGGAATCAGTAAATTAAATAACATTTGTATAAAACTAACCTGGTCAGAGCAGTTCGAAGGAGGAGTTGATGGTTGAGGTGGACAGCAATCGGGGAGAGGCGGCAACTTCGCTGTTCGATTTTCCTGTGAAGGAGAAAAAGAGGAGATGAGAAGATGGGAGATACGAAGATGAACTCGCAAGCGGCAAATTACTTACCTAGCGGTGGCGAGGCCAGTGGCGACGCGGTTGCTGTTCTTGAAGAAGAATGCTTGAGCGTGCAGTGGCTGTAGTAAAGAAGAATGAGAAGATGACTCACGATGGTTGATCAAGAAGCCCTAGATTTACATTAAGGGTAATTTTGAAATTATAAAATTTGGATGGGGGTAATTTAGGTACAAATTGTAATTGAAATTTCTGTCCCCGTCTTTAAATTTTTCTGTCTCCAGTGTCCCTACTTTTTGGAGGTACTAAAATACTGAAATTTTAAAGACGGAGACAGAAATTTAAGTACCAGTCTCTAGCTCAACAAACATAATACTGAGTCCCTGTCTCTCAGTCTCAGTTCTAGTCTCTGCAAACAAACGCTACCTAAGAGATTGGAAGATGCAGCGATAGAGGCGAAAAGGCTGGACGGTGGCGAAGAGGCTGGATGTTGCAAGATTGGATAGCTGATGAACTACGATGGAGCACGACAGCGCTGAGAACGACAAAACACCAAGGCACTGAGAATGAAAAAACACTAGGGCAATGAGAACGGCTGGAGGCTAACGAACTGCAACTAAGAGCACGCAACTGCTGGATGGCATGAGGCTTCGACGGACGGCAGCAGAGAAGACTGTGACGGAGAGAGGAGAATGGAGCATGAGATTGCGTGAGTGAGAGAGGAGTTTGTGACTGCGTGAGTGAGAGAGAGAGAGAGAGAGAGAGAGGAGTGTATGACAATTTAGGGTTTCTGAACATTAATATATATATATATATATATATGGTAGAAAATGGGTACCCTTTTAAAAGCTGACCATAACAAAAAATAGTCACACTTTAAAAGCGTGCTGATTGATACCTTTAGGCTACGCTTTTGAAGTGTGCCAAAGAAAAAGCATAGCAACAGGATTTTAAAAATGTCACCGTAACTTAACTCTATTGGCACGTTTTAAAAGCGTACCTATTACTCTCTATGGCCACGCTTTTGAAGCGTGGCAAAGAAAAGTGTGGCTAAAGGTCTAATCAATCACCACCCTCATAAAAGCGTGGTCATTGACCTCTTTCAGCACATTTTTGAAGTGTGGCAAAAAAAGACGTAGTCAAATCTCTAATCAATCGCCACCCTCATAAAAGCGTGGACATTGACTTCTTTTGTCCACACTTTAAAAGCGTGGCAAAAAAGAGTGTACCGACATATCTTTTTTTTCTTGTAGTGACTTACTATACACTAAATCTAATTTATGAATTTGGTGTCAAAAATTTCTAAAACTTGCAAGCATGGGAACAAAAGTTAAAATGCTACTAAACTAGAGTAAAAATAAAGCATAACCAAATCTCTGAATTTTGAAGGGCACATCATCACTTAAATTGGTTAAAAAAATATATAGGATGAAAGCAAGAGTTGAGGCCATATGGCATTAACTATATAAACAGAAAATTCATGTGGAGTTCAATAGATACATCTTCATCGTGGGTAGTGTTTCAGTGTATCCTACATGCATGCACCTTGTTTGGGTACCATTACTTTTGGGTCTTCATCACCTAGCTAGTATACTTCACATGATACTGCATCCTTTCCATCATCCATGTCAAGCATGGATCAAACCATAAAAGTTGATTTCACGTGAGCCGGCGTGTCCATGTCTCCGAATATTGAATTGCCACCTGTCCAAATCATGTAATGCTTTAGAAAATCTTTAGTTACTAATTAACAAATCAATTGCATAAGTAATCAATAAATTGCCATAATATTTTATTATTAGTTATGCTTGGTGTTACTATAATATGTAATTTAGTTGCCTTATGTGTTCTATAGGATAAACCTTGTGCACATTAATTTGATATGATAAGCTTGATTTCTAAGATAAATATATTTCAGATTGGGTAGTGACTAATGACTATCCTGAAACCTTAAGTACATTAATTTCTTTCTATATATAATTTACTAAAAGATTATGTGATGAATTAATTAGATTAAAAATAAAATAATATGTGAATTGATTGGATAGTGACTATCCTAAAATTAAACATGATGCTTGAAATGTCCGTCCAAGTTGTACCGAATAAAAAATTATATCTGGCATAGTTCCATTCATTAATTGAACAGACAAAATGATTTTATGTAGCGTCCTCGAACAGCAAGATGGGGAAAAGGGACTATCTGCTT
>NC_029772.3:45473697-45488311 GCF_000817695.3 Arachis duranensis | reverse complement strand
ATGTCAGATTACAGGTATTTTCAGAGTAGGGCAATTCTTGCACCCACACTTAAGAGTGTCGAGAAGGTAAACGATTTTGTCTTGACAATCTTTCCGGGGATGGAAAAGGAGTATTTGAGCTCTGACACAACATGTCAAGCTGATGAGAATGAAGATGTAAAACAAGAGTGGTTCACATCAGAGTTTCTAAATGACATCAAATGTTCGGGACTACTCAATCACAAGTTGACTTTGAAGCCAGGAGTCGCTGTAATGCTACTGCGAAACATAGACCAGACTTCAGGTTTATGCAACGGGACAAGATTAATAGTTAACAAACTTGGCAGCAACGTAATTGGAGCGACGGTAGTGAGCGGTAGAAATATTGGAGATAAAGTGTACATTCCAAGAATGAACTTGATCCCTTCAGATTCAGGATTGCCATTTAAGTTCCAACGGAGACAATTTTCATTAACAGTATGCTTTGCAATGACCATTAACATGAGTCAGGATCAATCATTATCACATGTACGGCTTTATTTGCCAAAATCAATGTTCATCTATGGACAACTTTATGTTGCTTTGTCAAGAGTTAAGAGTCGCAGTGGTCTCAGGGTTTTAATTCTAAACGAAGACGGCAATCCAAAGTCATCAACAACAAATGTCGTGTTCAAAGAGGTTTTTAATAATATTTAGGTAAGAATAATATTATTTTCATTTTAATAGCATGTTATGATTTACACTTTTGTACAAATCTTTACTATAGATATAACTAATTTATCTATAACTCTTTTTTCAAATTTGAAATGAAATGTGTAACAAGGAGCACAACATCTAATGATTTTCTAATGAAGTTAGTAAGATATTAGGTTGTTGATAAATTTTTATTAGCTTTTTGATATAAAATTTAGGGTAAAATTAACATGCTATTATTATAGTTATATATGTTCTTTTTTTTTATCTCCCTCCTTATGGTTCAAGAATATTATAAACTTCGAACTCTTCTATTCATATTTTACTTTGAATAAAGATAAAATAACATATTTAACACGTTTATTATATAACGATGATGATAGTGTTATACTAAATTTAAAAAATATATGATTATAAAATATTATTTTTAATTTAATTTATCAAATTTAAATATAAGCCCGTGCATCGCACGGGTTTAACACTAGTATGTATATATGTATCTGGAGCCGTTTCAGCTACGTAATAAGTAAATAGAAGATTTTGGATTTTAGAGAAACGAAACTTCCAACTCTAAGCTTCTTGCTTAAATTACAATAGATGGAGCCATTTTTCTGGATAATAAGTGTTCTCTAAAATTTTATTTTATTTGTACAAAAACCATATATAAAAGTGGCAATGCAATTGATGAAACTAAAAGATAAATTACAATTTCTTATATATTATAACTTTAAATTTTTTTATACAATTTTAATAATGAAATCATCATATATTTAACTAATCTAATACATAATTAAAGTTTAGATAAAAATAAATTTTTGAAATACGTGTTAAAAATATACTTTAAGAGTATGCAAGTATTTATCAAATTTGATTATAATCTCATGAAAATGAAAATAATGCAACAAGTTAATTATTTAGAGTTTAATTTAAACATTATACTTCATATTCAATAAAATATATTAAAAAAATTATGTGTGTTAAATTACATGTAAAATTATACTATTATGCAATAATATATAAAAAGATAATAATTCACCCTCTAATTTCTAAAAAGTACCGAAATAATTGCCTACAATAATCTATCAGGACTCCATTAGATAAGATTTTTACATGAGGTTAATTCTTTCTGATATTTGATTTATTTTTAACATTCTCATAAGTATGATATAACAATTCTTTTCCTTAAACTATCATGGTGAAAAAACAAGTGAAAGTAGCTAATCGAATATAACGTTTTCTAAAGAGAAATTAAAACTTAGTTCTCTTTTTCTCGTGTTAATTACTTATATATTACAAGTTAGAAATTAGAATAATATATCAGGTTCATGAACAAATACTTCAGTACTTATCAGAGTTCTTTCCAAGGGGACCCCAAGATCCAGCAAGATCCGGTAGTGGCAATGGGTAACACAAGGTGGAGCCACCAAACAAATAAAATTCAAACGCGTGCAGAGTCAGTTATTGGAGAAACAAAGTTAATAACTTACCAGTATAAATTAAATAATGGAGTCAACCACTTTAATTAATAACAATAATCATCCAAACGTCGTTATGTACACAATTTTAATGACTTCTACATAATTTTTTTTTTCTTTTTCTTCTGTATGAACCAAACTTTGTGCCGCCTCTACCTAAACTGTGTGCCACCAAGAATCCAATCCCTACCTATATTTCCATCAAACTTCACAACTACCGTCCCACCAAGGTAAACAACAACCTTCTTCTATAATGCCCTATCTCTCATGCAAATTCTTTAATTCCTCACGCAAAGCATTTAAAATGGTGTAAAGTGGGGCCGCCCCATACCCCTCCAGCTACATGTATACCTATCTGTTGTTTTTCACCAACCAAATCCCAACCCAACCAACTAGGAACAACTACCATCACCAAATTCCACTTTTACTTTTTATGTACACAATGTCCAAGCATGAAGCAAAGAATATTACTAGCTAATATGCTCTAATTTAAAAAGTTGAACATTATCTTCCTTCCACTTCCTTCTAAATTCCCTCCTCACTTTCTGCTTTAAGAACAAGATTTGATTAAGCCCAAATTGTAGAGATTCCTCCTCACGAGGCTACCAAGGGACAATAACACTGCCCCACCAACTCCACCTGGTTGATCTCCTTCGCTCTTTGTCTTCTGTTGACGTAGTAAAGGCAACTCCTTCACTTTTAAATTGCTTAACCCAATTTTCTGCCTAACAGATTCTATTATTTTTGGGTCAGCTGGGTAACCCATTGCATCAGTTACATAGAAAACATTTGCAGCCACACCCCCAACGGTAGATATTTCAGTTCTAATCACATTCATCCCATTCTCTCTGAACGTTCTCATAACCTCTGCTAAAAGGCCCTGCTTGTCTTCAGCATATAACTCTAGCCTAACACCCTGTTATCCAAAGAATTACAAATAATTATTAGAACTTGGAAATGGGAAGAATAATTAACCCTAGTATATGTTCATTCATATTGATCAATAGGTAGATGCCAATTTAATATAACAGAGAAAAAGTGCGTTTAAATGATGCTTAATGATTTACCTCATTTGCCCTTCTCTCCACAGCAGCTTGCAAGCATTGAATCACACGTTGGCGCTCTGGTTCTGAACTAATTGGAGTGCCATCTTTATGCCTTATATAAAACTCCTGTAAGTGACAAATTGAATATCATTAAATAAGCAAATAAATTAAGATGTGAGATAAAAAGAACAGATTTTATGTCGAATAAATACCAGGTAAGCTTGATCATCTTTTGTGTTAATAGTTGCATGAAACACAACATATTCCATGTCTGTCAAATTGCAGACAACATCGAACATTAGCTTAATTCGATCCTTGCACTGAACATTCACAACAGAGTAACCCTTTTCCGCCCAATTTTGCACCGATACAAATGGTGTCTCAGGGGTAAACTTGAAAATGCGACTCCTTTCATAGTCACGGTCAGCAAACATCATCTGGTGTAGCCTTCTTTCCGGGTGTATGACAGAATTAGAAATTGAAGTTTTTGCACTCCTAATGTCATTGTCACCCTTCAAAACATTTCTTAAACGTGCTTCAAGCTTATTAATCTTCTGATAGTCCTCAAGAGCAGATCTGGAATCACAGTCTCTAACATAGATCAGGGAGGCAATCCTGCCATTGTGAGTCCAAACCTTTGCCTCAACCACATCGCACTGCAGCTCAGCCAGTACAGCGAACACCTCCGAAAGAATACCAACACGGTCCGTGCCTGTTAATTCCAGGGCAGTGAAACCATTGGAGCTGTTGATTTTACCATTGTGAATACTCCCAAGTGACTGTTACCAAATATAGACAAGACTTTAAGTTACAATTAAATTCCAATCAATTTTAATCAGTAAATAGGATCAAAATTAAATTAAATAAGAATCTCAATCCTCAATCCTCAATCCAATACCTGTTCAATATAATTTAATACGCTCTCATCCGTTAACTTGTTTCCTAATTGGTCTGTAACATGGAAAACTGCGTAGATATAGCCAAAAGTTAGTGCACATCAGGATAAGTAATTACTACTAGAAGTAAAAAAGGAAAGCAAAATAGCTTACCATCCATGAACCACCTTCCGTCGGAGGAAATGTAAGCCTTCTTAATCAAAAGGTCCAAATCAGCGAGCACTTGTATTGCATCCAACAAAATCCCATGTTTTCTGGCGCTATCAACCTGTGAACCACATCAAAGCAAATATTTCTATTAGTTTTTCCTGTTTTACACGAAAACCTAATTTTTTTTTAAAAAAAAAGAAAAACAAAATGAAGACATTTTGCTGTACCTTAACTATAGTAGCTGTGGAGCACACGGCATTGTCAATTACGACCCTGTTTTGCAGGTAAAGGTAAAAAGTTAGTCATTTTTTTCCTCAGATATTCAATGTCAACAATTTTGTTCTGTTTTGAAAAACAAGGAATTAGTGCATAAGCGTTGAAGATGAAAAGAACAAATAAAACTCTGGAAGGGTAGGCAAAAGAAACAATAAGGGAAAAAATTAAGAAGGCAAAGTCAAGATTATTTGGATATAGTTATTTGCACAAATCAATTTTGAAAAGTTGGTGAAATTAGGAAAATGCTTTTGTCATCACTCTTACACATTTTGGGGATTTGGCAAAATATTTTAAAAGATTTTGTAATGGAACCGCTACAAACGAAACATGAAGGAAATCTCATGTATAAAAGAAATTTACGAATATTCTAACACGTGAAGAAAGCCACCGGTTTGAATTTCAAATTACGAGATCTGGAATGATGAACATTTCAGAGAATTCGTTGGAAGGAGCTAAACACATGGCGAAATCTAACAGAGAAACAACTGAAGAATGACGATTAACACACAAATTTGAGATAAGATTCACCAAAAAATCAACTGATTCTTGACACATCTCAAAATCATATCATATAACTCCTAAATATGAAAACCAGAAAAGAAGGCAACAAACATTGTAAAAATTTGAAGAAGATGAAGGTTTAACAAACGGACCTAGGCGTGCTCATCCGAATCACAAGCTTCTCGTATTCATCCGTACAAGCTGACCACTCCATTAATCCTTTTTGCGAGCTTCAGAAACCTCAGTTTTCAGTACACTACACTCTGTTGCAGAAGTAGATTTACACGTTTCAGAACCTCCTTCTTTCTATGTATGTGTATATATATATATATATATAACTGAAGCCGCAGCAACAAGCAGAAACGTAAATAGGTAAAGGCTTAAATTCCAAACGGTGGCTTTTATTGCAATTCCACCTTCGAACCAATCGCCATAAAACTACCTTCACCAAACTGTTGCCTTCTCTCTGCGTTTGGCAACACTGCCAGAGTTACTTCTCTCTCTTCCAACCGCAAAGCATGCTTCGTTCTTAACTCTTCCAAATCCTCACACCGCACAATACACTTATGCGTATTTATATTTACGACAACTTTCTTCCCACCCTTCCTTTATTGTTATTTAATTATTAATTAGAAAAATGAGGAATTTCGAAGCGACGCCTACACGGAAAGAGAGAGAATGTTATTAGGCCGTTTGACATAGAGTGAGTGAGTGACTAAGCCTGCCCGTTGGTTTGCCCGCCCTGACCGAACAAGCTCTTTCTCTATCGTCCTTGTGCCCCGCTACTCTCACAGTTGTATTCTTTACTGACAGGTCAACCAACCACGAGGACACGTGTCGTGGGAAAACGGGGTTAGTTAACGATCCAGCTGGCAGAACACGTGGGATCGAAGGCGGTCTTGCTTTGCGTATTGTGGACTCAACAACTGAGGGAGTAGCTGATGCTCGATTAATGAGAGGGGTCGATCCACGTGGCAAGTTAGCTGATGCTCGATTAATGAGAGGGGTCGATCCACGTGGCAAGTTGGGACCAGGTAAAAAGCAATGGAAAACAGATTAATTAAATTTTTTTAAAAAAATAATTTAAACAATAAATACTTATATTAATAATATTTTTTAAGTAAAGTATTTTGTATTTAGTTTTTTAGTTTTAAAAATTTTTATTTAAAAAAATATGATAAAAAATTTTTATTATGAGAGAAGTCATTTTTTTAATTTCTCTATAAGCAGTTAAATAACCTTTTAAAAAGCTACAATTTAGTTTTAAAAATTATACCAGACATTAATACCACTACTTTTAATAAGTTAAAAACTCAAAAATAACTTTTAAAACTTCTCAAATAGGCCCACAATCTTGATTACTACTTGTTCCTGCCAAGAGATCAGTCCGAGATATAGGTCGGTGGCGGCTGGAAAGATGCTTGCACGGCTATTCCTGTTGAAGATCGCGCCACCAGCGTGAGCCTCGTTCGAGCAGTGAAGAGTACCTGCAAAAAGGACTCCGATGCTTAAGTTAGTTTTTGCGCAGGAAAATTATCTTAAGAACAATTATAGTGAGTGGTGAGTTCTGAGTATGTTGAAGCTATCTTTATAGCGCTATTTAAGATGAGAGGGTACACTAGTGGTTCTGAGATTCTTGGCTTCGTATCCGAACTTAGTGACGGATTCTTATCTTGAAGATAAACGTCCTGAAATTTGACCTATTATTCTGCATTCTGTTTGTTGGACGTGGTCTTTTCGAGGTATAATGGCGGCCCAATTTTGTGGGTATGGATCACAGCCCCCAAGCTTGACTTGCTTTGGTCTGTAGCAAGTTAAAGTTAACTTTGACTGTCGTTATACCTTTTTTGACCTATGTCCGATCCCCAAGCTTAATTTGTTGCCGTTTTGAAGAGGTTTTTAGAAGACGTAAAATTAGGTGCAAAAAATAAAACAAAAGTTTTAGAAAAATGAAATGAAAGGAGCAAAAGGTTGCACTCATTGCTACTTGGGTGTTGAAAAGACGTTTAGAAATGAGTGTTAATGGGTCTTTGTTTCGAGGTAATAATGTGTTGGTCATGTGAATGGTTTATCAAGCGAACTGTTGGGGTTTGATTGTGAATTTGATCGTGTGATAGTGTTTATTGCGTTGGTAGACTTTATGGTGTGTGGAAAGTTTTTCACTTTTACTTCTTCAGGGGAGGATGGCTTCGAGAGGTTAGTGTTCTTTCATTCTTACCTTTCTGTTTTGGTACTGCTCTTTCTGTGATGATGAAGCCAGAGGACAAAGTTGTCGAGGTCAAGGATGACCTTTACGAATGGGTCCATGCTGACGTTAAGTGTCGCGCATCTCTTTTTTAGAACCCCAAGATGCTAGCTTCACTTAACGTTTGTGACTGGGTTCGTAAGGGTTCTCATTGTGGTGTTGAGTTAATTGCATGTAACAGGGAAGAGAGGTTTATGAGAGGAGGATTTTGTTCTTGAATATCTTACCGAATGGTTTTCTTCTGCTAAGTTGTTGTCCACCGCTGAGCTTCTTCAGCGTGAGAATGACCCTGCTGGGTTGGCCAAGTATATTGGTGGGTTGTTTTGTAGTGTTTTCCTTTTACTGTGTTGACTGTTTACTTGTTTGTATTTACCAAGTATTTGTTGCATGTTTTTGTTCAGGTGGGAGGGTTCCGAATTTGTCCTCGGCCAAGATGCGAAGGTGCTGCAGTCTAGCGTGATTCCTCAAGGTGAGAAGAGGAAGAGTCCTAAACCTGACGATTCGCTCGAGGTTCTTTTCGGGTTTGATTTTACTAGTGGTGGTCGGGTGAGGGGTAATTTAAAGAACCAAATGTGTTTGCATGGTTTTGTTACTGGTGGATGTTCGGATTCGGTTTGGAGCTACCGTTTCCCTTATGCCGCAGTTTCGGAAAGGGTTGCTCAGAGCTCTTCTGACTTATAGCTTTTGAGCAGTGCTGGGAAGGAGACAGTTGGCCAATATATTCAGGTATCTATTTTGTTGTTCTGTTTTGCCTTGTTTGCTTTAGAGTCTGTCTTACAAATTGCTAGTGATGTTTACAGGTTGTAGCTACAAGGCTCCTATGTGTTGGTCGAGGCCTGGAGTTATCTGGTGCTCAAGAGAAGAAGGATACTGAGAAGATCAAAGATCTTGAAAAATTGCTAAATGAGAGGGACAACGTTATTATGGATCTGACGAAACACTGAAGGATTTGGGGGGTGAAATAGGGAGTTTGCAGGATCAAGTCCGCACTCTTCAGCAGCAGTCGAAAGAATCTGATGTTGAAAAATGGAGTTTGACAGCTCGGATTCAGGAGCTTGAAAATGGTGGCATAGAGATGTTTGCTGCCAGCTTTGACCGAGCAATTAGTTAAGTTTCGATCTTTGCTCCCGACTTTGATGTCGGTCAGTTTGATGTTACGAAGATAGTTGTGGAAGGGAAATTGGTGGATGATGAGCCTGGAGGGGAAGTCCAGGATGAAAATGTGGATGTTAATGATAAGTAAATATTTGTTTATTATTGGTCGTTGTAGACTTTTGTTAGAGCTTTGTGTTGCTTTTTTTATATTTTGGTATGAAGTATAGCTAAGACTCTGTGTGCAATATGCCTTGCTATTTAATATTAATGCATGCTTGTTTTGCTAAATAGTGTATTTGAATGATGTTTTAGTAGATCTACTCGATTGACTTTGAAGTGGTCCGCCTCGTTTAAACCTCCCCGAGTAAAACTTTTATAATGGGATAAAACCTCAGTGGTAGGAAAAAGAGTACCTTTCGATCTTCAATAGTTTACAAATGTTCAAATATGATACAATCGTAATGAAGTAATATTCCAAGTATTTGGTAGATCAACTCTGTCCATGGTTTGTAACGAATATGCACCTTGGCTGTGAACTTGTATGACTCGGAAAAGGCCCTCCCAATTGGCGGCGAGTTTACACTCTCCCTTTGGTTTTCGGGCGTCCTCAAAGCGTTGGAGGACGAGGTCTCCTTGTCGCAACGTCCGAGGTCTAACCTTCATGCTGTATTTGCGCTGGACCATCAGTTGGATTGCCTCGTGTCTTATCCTTGACCTTTCTCGTACTTCTTCCAGGGTATCTAGCTCGGACTTTCTGGTTTGGTTGTTTGTGTCTTCATCAAAATGATTCGTTCTGATTGACCCTTAGGGTATTTCGACCGGGATCATTGCATCGGATCCGAACATTAGCCTGACAGGTGTTTCCTTAGTTGAACTTTGTGGGGTGGTGCTGTATCCCCAAAGGATTTCGGGTATCAGTTCTACCCACTACCCCTTTGGCAATTGTTACTTTTTTCCTCAAAGCCTGCAAAATGACCTTATTAGCCGCTTCGGTGAGCCCATTGGATTATGGGTGCTCAACTGAGGAAGATGGTGTTTTATATTTAAATTTTGTAAAAAAGATACTATTTTTTATCAGTGAACTGTCTACCGTTATAAGTGACAATGTCCATAGGTAGTCAATACCGACATATAATAAATTTCCAAATGAAACCTTTTACCTTATCTGACGTTATCTTGGCTAGTGGTTGGGCCTCTATCCATTTTGTGAAATAGTTGATTGCTAATAACAAAAATTTCACCTGTTCTTTGGAAATTGGGAAAGGGCCGAGTATATCTAAGCCCCATCTGTGGAACAGCCATCCGAGATCTGTGGTGTGTAAAGTCTCAGTTGGGTTATGGATGATTAGTGAGCTCCTTTTGCAGTTGTCACATCTTCGGACCTTCTCGAGATAGTCCTTTCTCAATGTCGGCTAGTAGTATATATCCTGCCCTTAGTATTTTTGTTGCGAGGCTTCGGCCTCCAGTATGTGTGCCACAGATTCCTTTATGCGTTTCTACCATTGCTAGGGTGGCTTTTTCATCTCCTAGACACTTGAGCAAAGGTCAGGAGAAGCCTCTTCTGTAAAGATCGTCTCCAATGATTATGAAGAAACTTGTTCTCCTTTGAAAGAGCCTCGGGCTTTTTTCCCTCTTTGGCATTTTTCCATTTTTTAAAAATTCGATGTAGGGTGTTCTCCAATCCTGTTCCTGTGACATGCTCATGACAAGGTTGTTGCATATACTAGGTTGTTCTAATGTTATGTGTGACAGATTAGGTAGTATTCCCACATTTCTAGAAGTAGCTAGCTTAGATAACACATCTGCTCGATTATTGTCACTTCTATTTATATGCATTATTTCAAAGTGTTTAAAATGTTGAGCTAAAAATTTCACCTGTGCATAATATTGTTATAAGGAAGGTTCTCGTACCTGGAACACGTCGTTTACCTGTTGAACTACCAGAAGGGAGTCGCAATAGACCTTTATGTTTTGTATCCCGCACACTTTTGCTAGGCGCATACCGGCTAGGAGTGCTTCGTATTCAAATTGATTGTTGCTAACTGGAAACATGTACTTTATTGACTATTCGGTTGAGATTCCTTCTTTGTCCTTGACGACTATCCTGGCTCCTCCGCCGTCTTCATTGGATGCGCGTCCACGTACAGCTTCCATTCTGGGTATATGTCTTCGTTTGATGTTAGTTCTGCCACGAAATCAACCAACGCTTGCGAATTCAGTGAGCTTTGAGTTTGATACTCCACATCATATTCTGACAGCTCGATAGACCATTTGGTTAGTCTTCCAGCGAGGTCGAGCTTTGTCAGGACCTGCCTTAATGGTTGGTTTGTTTGTACTATAAACTTGTGGCTTTGAAAATAGTGCCTCAGTCGTCTCGCTGTGATTACTAAAGCGTAGGCCAGTTTTTCAATGGTTGGATATCGCGTTTCTGCGTTTTGCAGAATCTTGCTGAAGAAGTACATTGGATTTTGTTGCCGACCTATGTCTGTTACAAGCATAGATAAAATTGAATTAGTAGATACTGAAAGATATAAATATAACAGGTTACCAGGTTTTGGTTTTGCCAGTATGGGAGGCGATGAGAGTATTTGCTTGAACTCGAAAAATGCATTTTCGCATTTCTTTGTTCATTCGAACTTCTTTGATTTTCGGAGTGTATTGAAGAAGTGGTCTGATCTTGCTGCCATTATTGGTAGGAATCTAGATAGGGTGGCTAGCCTTCCTGTAAGTTGTTGTACCTCTTTGATTGTTGATGGTGACTTCATGTCCAAGATTGCCTTACATTTGTCAGGGTTTGCCTCTATTCCTCTGTGTGTTAACATAAACCCTAAAAATTTGCCTCATTGAACTCCAAATGCACTTTTTCTGGGTTGAGCCGCATATTCTATTTTCTCAACTGATCAAACACTTCCTTTAAGTCGGCTGGGTGTTCTTCATCGGTGTTTGATTTGACTACCATGTCATCCACGTACATCTCCATGTTCTTTTCGATTCGCTCCCGGAATACTTTGTCCATTAAACGCTGGTAGGTGGCACTTGCATTTTTCAGGCCAAATGACATGACCTTGTAACAAATGTTGCCCTGGTTAGTTATGAAGGCTATTTTTTCTTCGTCAGCTGGGTGCATGAGTATCTAATTTTACCCCAAATATGCGTCCATAAAGCTTTGTATTTGATAGACAGAAGTATTGTCTACAAGCTTGTCGGTGCATGGCAAGGGATAGGAGTCTTTCGGGCATGCTCGGTTCAAGTCAGTCAAGTCCACGCACATTCGCCATTTCCCCGAGTTCTTTTTTACCATGACGACATTTGCCAGCCATGACGTGAATCGTATTTCCCGGATAAATCCTGCACTTATCAGTTTTTGTGTTTCCTTTGTTGCTGCTTCTGTTCTTTCCTTCCCGAATTGTTTTTTCTTCTATTTTAGTGGCCGAGCTTTAGGGTCGAGGGCCAGTGTATGGCATATGATCTCTGGGTTTATCCCCGGCATGTCGGCCGGGGTCCATGCAAACAAATTGGCATTAGCTTGGAGTAGGTCTATCATCTGCTGTTTGTGTCCTGCAGGCAGAGTAGAACAGATGTTAGTGTATTGGTTTTTGTCTTCTGTCAAGCTTACCTGTTGTAAATCATCTACCGATGTGGATCTTTGTTCATGATTGATCCGTGGATCCAACTCGGCAAGGTTTGGTATATCATTGGCGTTGTATACTAAGTTTATCCTCCTTGCCGGTGTCTGCTGTACTTTGAGACCTGCGTTGTAGCATTGTCTTACTTCTTTTCTGTCTGAGTGGACTATTGCTATAGCTCCTTTCTCTGAACAAAACTTAACACACAAGCAAATAGTGGAGACTATGGCTCCAAAAGCATTAAAAGATGGTCTTCCCAGAATGATATTATAGGGACTAAAGCAGTCAATAATTAAATATTGGATGTCTAAAGTTTTTTAGTGAGGGGGTTCTCCTAAGGTCATCCTCACCCAAACGTAACAACCTGTTACGTGAATTCTTTCCCCTAAGAATTCGACTAGTTCGCCGGAGGATGGTTATAACACTTTTTCGTTCAGTTGCATCTTCTTGAAGGTTGATAGAAACATGACGTCGGCGCTGCTTCCTTGGTCTAATAAGACTTTCCGAATTAGGAGGTCTCCGGTTGTTACCGAGATGACGACAAGGTTATCGAGGTTAGGAGCTTTAGTGTCAAAGTCTTTGCTTGTGAACATTATGTCAGGGATTCTGGGTATAGGTACATCAGAGAGCGTCTCGTCTTGTACTGTTAACATAGTTCTGTAACTTCTTTTTCTGGCCGAGCTTGTTTCTCCACTACATGCGAAACCACCTGAAATATAATTGATGACTTTCTTTTGTGGTTGACTATTCTACCATTGAGACTTTTCGCCGTTTGTCTTTGGGTGTTCCACCTCGCCCGAGGTTAACGGATCTTTGTGTACTTGTCTGCCGATGTAATTGTCTTGCAATCCTTGTCTTGCCAGTCTTTCCAATGTGTCCTTAGCCACCACACATTCATCCGTGGTGTGGCCGAACTTTTGGTGAAAAGAAGTGCTTTGTTTTGTCGACATACCTTTGATCTTGGTACGTACCTGCTCTGCTTGGCGGCTTTATTAGCTTGTTGTGAAAGATTTCTTTGATTATATCCTCCCTCTTGGTATTGAACTTGGTGTATGAGTCGAACTTCGGTGCTAGTTTGAAGGGTTTTTTAGGATCTCTAATTTGGGACCTATAGGGTCTGTCTTCTTCCTTCCTGAACGATGGTCTTTCATTTCTCCGAGTTTCGCGTAACTCCTCTAACTCGATTTGACCAGTTGCTTTGTCTTGGAATTCCTCCAATGTCTTCGGTTTTGCCACAGCGATGGCTTCCTGGAACTTCCTAGGTCAGAGGCCACCCTTGATGGCGTGCAACTGCACTTCTGGGTTAAGGTCGGGGATCTCCATGCTATTGTTGTGAAGCGTGTCATGTAGTCTTTCAAGCTTTCGTGCTGCCCTTGTTTAATTGTGCTGAGGTAATCCGAGTCTCTTACATAGATCTTGGACGCTGCGAAATGATTGATGAACATCTTGGCGAACTCTTCAAAACTGGTTATGGACCCTGCAGGCAAATTAGAAAATCATAATAAGGTAGCTCCATCTAAAAAAATTGGGAAAGATCGGCATAGGATGAGATCGGAGTCACTTTTGAGGAACATCATGGATTCAAATTTTATGACATGGACTTTAGGATCTCAGATCCCCTTATACGGTGTTAGGGTCATAGGGAGTGTGAAATTCTTAGGCATTTTGAAGCTCATTATTTCTTCGAAAACGGGTTGGTTTGTCGTCTTCCATTTTTGGGGCGGTGTTTCCCCTGTCTTTGCATTGGACTCTGACTAGTGCTCTTCGTGTTGATCATCATTTATTTTTTTGCTGTCGACCTTCCTTTCTCCATTATTCTGCATTACTGCTAACAGCTCAACCATCTGTTGGTTCTCTGCTAGGAGTGGCGTTAGCGGCCATGAGATCGGCATTGGTTCGTGGGTGTTGTTGAGTCTCCGAGAGATCAGTCATGCTTCCCTTCCTGTAAAGAAAAAAAGGGGTGCAAGGCAGATATAGATAGGTTATAAATTAAAATAATGGGATGGGGTGAAGTTAAACTCTTCTTCCCCACAGACGACGCCAAATGTTCTCGCCAGGAGCTCAGCCCGAGGTATAGGTTGGTGGTGGCTGGAAGGATGCTTGCACGACTATTCCTATTGAAAATCGCGCCACTAGCGTGAGCCTCGTCCGAGCAATAAGGAGTACCTGCAGAACGGACTCCGATACTTAAGTTAGTTTTTGCGCAGGAAAAATATCTTAAGAACAATTATAGTGAATGGTGAGTTCTGAGTGTGTTGAGGCTATCTGTGTAGTGCTATTTAAGATGAGAGGGTACGGTAGTGGTTCCGAGATTCTTGACTTCGTATCCGAGCTTAGTGATGGATTCTTATCCTGAAGATAAAAGTCCTGAAGTTTGACCTATTATTCTGCATTCTGTTTGTTAGACGTGGTCTTTCCAAAGTATAACTGCGGCCCGATTTTGTGGGTACGGATCACTACTTATACTTTAGTGTGTGTTTGGATTATAGTTTACAAAAAAAAATTGTATAAAATTGATTTTTTAAATTTGATTATAATAAAAAATAAATTTGTATTAACATAATTTATATTTGAAATCTTTATATTAAAATAAATTATAATAAAATAAATATTATTTAGATTACACTATTCA
>NC_029772.3:45466528-45473271 GCF_000817695.3 Arachis duranensis | reverse complement strand
ATAGTTAATTTTATATTTATTATCTTTTTAATGAAATTATAATTCATATTATACAAAATTACAATAATATATATAGTATATAAGAATAAAATAAAAGGTAGAGTTGATAAAAAAAATTTTTTGCACTTAATTTTTTTTTTTAATAACAAGTTAAAATAACTAAACTACAATTTTTAACTTCATATAAACAGGTTCAGAAATAAAATTACTCTCGTATTCAGAATATACAAAAATTACTAAACATAAAAAAAATTTAAAAGACTCAATCATATTTTTCTCCAATTGAATGTAAAACCAAACACACCCTTATTAGTTGCTAGTTGCTGCTGGTAACTAAGAGTTCGAGATTTTTTGTCTTGACGACGCATATTATGACGTGGTCTCACGTGATGGCACCGCTTTCATCGGCTTTTCACATGTCCCGTTGTTTTTTGGCTGGTTTTTCTTGTATTTTATATTTTTATTTTCTGCTTTGTGTATATATATTGTGTAGTGTAGTAGCAATGCATAGTGTTGTTGTGTGTTGTATTATTAATCATTTTGATCATCGACTTTGCTTATAACTGTAGCTCAATTCAATTGTTTTTGTCCGTATTTTTGCCTCGTGTTCGCCTATTCCACCCTAGCCCTAACAAATATGTTCGTTCTCACCTAATTTGCAAGGAGCTTCCAAATTCCAACTCATTCAATAGCATATTACCAGCTTTACTTACTTCCAAACAATTAACAACTAATCTTTAATCTTATAAGTTGAGGCATACGCTAAAATTATCTTGTTGCTAATGTTTGAAATTCCCTAATAACAAGGTCAATAGGGGGAAAAGTTTATTAATAACATAATGTGCTCATCTCGTCAATTGTAGTTAACTAGCAGAAATCCCGTGCAACGCACGGATAAAAAATATCTATTAGCTAAATTTTTTTATTTCATTTAACTAAAAAAAAAATTAATTGCTCTTTCATTAAAAAATGTATAATTTATATTATCTCAAAAAAATAAATACATCAACTCTAAAATATCATAACTTGAATACTTTTTCTAAAATTTATGATGTCTTAACGAGATGATCTTTCATTTATTTGTAAGCGAAATGATTTGGTAAAATTTTTAAAAAATCATTGCATCTTAAAAATTCATTGCATCTTACAGAACAATAATTTTATATTTCTCTCAAATACAGATGAGTGAGTCAAAAAAAAAATACAAATATGAGTAATAAACTTCTTTTGATAGACCTCCTTTACCTTTTATTTCTTTCTTCTTACTTTTTTTTTATTATTTATTCTTAAATATTGTAAAAATGACACATCAATGAAATACGATTGAGACTTTGAGATTTTGAATTGTTTGTACTTTTTAATAGGTTGTTGAGTAATATAATGTGATTTTTATATTTTTAATGAAATTAAAAATTATAAACGAAGTAATCAACTTAGTATATAATTTTAAAATAATAATTAATTTATTTTGTGTAATTTTTACGTATAAAAATAATTTGTTTTTTATTTATCAGTTATAATATTAAATGAAAAAATAACATACTAAAAAATATCTCTCTAAAATTTGTTACTTATTAAACACATCACACATGGCGTTAAATTCAGTTATCTGCTCTTCTAGGCAATGTTCTAAGCTTTTATGAAAAAGGAAGATTTTAACTCGTTAAAATTGAATAGAAGATTAATAAATTAGGATGTGAATGTTTTCTCTATGTTTGGATGTTATAAATGTTTAAAAAAATATTTGTTAAGAGAGAACATGAATAAAAAAGAAAAAGATACTTCAGCTGAAAAGAGACAATAATTTTTTATTCTACTTTATATAGTATAATTTCTGTACTAATTAACTAACTTTCTTGCCTTTCATGAGTATTGTCCAAGTCTGATCAAATCAATTTTTCTTCTAAACAGATAAATTAACACAGCTTCACCACAATTTATATAATTACAAATCTTAATATACCAGAATTTGCTAACATAATGAGCAAAAATATATATGTCAAAAACTTTCATTGATATAAAACAAAGTCTTTGTTGAAAAATTATAAAAGAACTCAAAATTGATAAGTAATATCAAATTTTGCCTTAATATATAAAATCCTTGCAATCCTATAAATTGAGTTAAGAAAAAAACAAATTTTTGAAAATAATTTTTGAAAACCAGCAGCTTCACGGAGTCCTTGGTACAACTTTTGTACCTGATTAGAAGTAACAACAATAACCTTTAAAGTCATATCCTATCCTTCATAATAAAAAAATCACACATAATTTCTCCAAACTAATAATAATCATCAATGACAATAACATTAGTAATGGCAGTTAAAACAATAAAACTGTTCAATAAAAAAAATAAAAATAAAAATTTAACCACCCAAAAAAAATTATCTTCTATTCCTATTGTTGTAACCTTAGAGATAATAGCTTGCCTTGCCTGCATCTTTTTTTTAAATAAGAAATCACGTACTAAACCCATCAGAGACATGAAGTCAGTAGCAGTTACAAAGGCTTAAAGTAGAACATAAGCCCACTACTATCTTGCTAAATAAACCAACAACTTAAAGAAACTACTATTCTAAATCAAGCAAAGAAGATAAAAACCATCCTATAATAATAATAATAATCAAGACCACAATAAGACAAAGCATATGTACCTATTTCATCCACTCCTCAAATTATTATATCATTGAATTTTAAATTCTCCTCTCCTACGCTCTTCTTTGTTCGACACCCAAGTTTGGCTCCAATACTTTATCTCCCATTTCAAAACCTGAGCATTTATCTCCCACTGCTGCTTATACCTCGCTGGAATTGGTGCCGCAATCCATGACTTGAAGCATTCCTTAGGTTATCTACAATGCAGACCCATATTATATAGTACATCGCCCTAAAGACTCGATGCTACATCACAACTAAAGAAAAGATGGCGTACATTCTCTGTCTCTTTACCACACATTGGACATCTATAGAGGTTGGCAAAATCTTGCAGCTACATAAGTTGTCTTTAGTGTTACAATTTTTTCATTAAAACAAACCAGTTTAATAGCTCAACATGCTTGGTGCTAAACCATCTCATTATTTCTTCATGAACATGAAATTGTTCGACACCTCACCTGCCATATCTTTATAATGTACTTACAGCCTCTTACCTCTATCCCTCCGAAATTCATAAAATCAAACCAACGTCTGCAAATGAATGAACAAAAAAATACTTCGAAATCAAAAAGGTCATTAAGAATCTATGGCATTACAAAATAAAATTGAGTGTTTTGTGGCAAACACATAAATATATTGATTATTGAACCTCATTAAACATGCAACGAAATCAAAGTGCAAATCCATCAAAGAATTCTCAAAAATAAGGAGAAATAAGAACAAACTTTTGGCTCAAAAGAAGTTATTTCACTGAATAAGTAAGAGATTCAGTTCTAACTTAACAATGTATTGAATTATTTAAAAAAAAGGTTGTAAATAGATTCAAAGTAGAAAATCACCAACTAAACAAAAAAAGTGAAGTCCAATACTCTACTATAGCAAAAAATAAAGTTTGAAAATAACAAAAAATGAAGTCAATTTTTATATAGCAACTTAGTAACTATTGATGACTATATTTGGTATAAAATAGAGTAGTTATTTTCTTGAATATTAATATTTAACAATATACTCAAGAGATATGATTATTTTAGAAATGTATATTATCCACTCTCATTGACTCACCTACTCTCCTTAACTGATCTACGCTCTTTAACTAAAGCTTATTTATACTTTCTCAATTTTGTGAAGGACGGAAGGGAAAAAAGATCTATATCAAGTACTACTTGTACAAAAAGATGAAATAATGATTTATATATCTCTACCAAATTCATAAATTACATGTTTCGAAACAAAAATCGTATTCAATTATTTTTTTTCTAATATTCAGAGCTTGCATGATTTTAACTCATTAGAAGATCCCAAACACAAAAAGAAAATTTTTTATTCAAAAAGTCTCATTATTTTAAGTATTTTAATTTAGCATCACTACTCATATAATTGTATTATTCTGAAGAACACCTGATATTAGGATCTAAACACATTTTTTAATAAAAAAGAAAAAAGAAAGAAAAGTACTCAGCTTTTTATAAGAGCAATAAGTTTAGAATAGAATATAATAATCAAGGTCCCTTTTTCAAGAGGAAAAACTAAAAAATATTAAATAGGTTAAACCTATAAGTAAAAAATATCATCTCAAAGAGATCCAAACAAACTTGATTATCCTCAAACTCCACTTTTGTCCAACCAACACCGTGGAATTCATAATCTTAAAACAGGAGAAGTAAATTGCAATAAAGTTTTAGCATGATAACATAGTGATAGGTAACTAACAGGAGCAAACAATAAACTAATTAAGATCATTTGTAACTAAACTGCTTTATGCAATTGTACTTCACAGTTTTTAGGGGTTAACTTTTAGTTAACAGCTCTGGTAGAACTCCTAAGATGCAATTTTAATCAATTGTTATTGATTATATCAAATGTTATCCTCATCAATTATCAAGTATAAGAACACTTACCCATAACAAAAACGACCAATTAAGAGAATCCATAACACAACAAAAATTGAAACTCTTAAAGAAAAAATTCAATAAATTTACCGTCACTTTTATTGCTTTCTTCATACATCCAAATTTAAAAAAATTGGATAAATTCTCTAAATCAAAGAATATTTAAAAGGCATAATTGAGTATAATAATCACATTTAATTTTCATTAGCTCCACAATAGCTTAAAGATCTTAATCTATTGTAATTTTCTTGGCATATTTAAAAAAAATTGAGAAAAATCAAGACCCTCCAAAAACAAAACTTGATAAACAGTGAACTAACTCACCAGTAGTGTCCCACAAACCTAAATTCATGGTGCTCCCATCCACAATAAACACTTACCAAGGTCCTACAATAGGTAATCCTATTATGATTATGATTAGTTTATAAATATAAAAGGCTCCTATATCAGTATAGCCTCTGGTACTTTAGCATTGAAATTTAATGCGTAATTATTTCCAATTTCCTTACACAAAATGGTATTATTATAAAGAAAGAAGCTAAATTTTTTTTTTTGAAAAAAAACTACACTTTTATAGACTAAGTTTAAAATTTCAAAGTATTCTTCATCTTCTATTTTTTTAAATCAAGAAGCAAAATATCTTTATCATAAAGATAAAATCTTTAAGCAAAGCAAAGTTATAGTCAAACTCACATTTGGAATCAAAAGTGAATTTTAACAGTTGTACATTTATGCACATAATTTTCTGAATTTCTAACAAATAACAAATGATTTACAATTTAAATATCAATTCCAAAATTGTACATTGGCCACTTACAATTAACAACATTGTCCAATCTTTTGTTTCTTTTCGTTAAAGAGTGCATTAACATAAAATGTAAAAGGCATCAATTGAAAATCATAGCGGGTTGAAATAGCAAAATATGCACAAAATTAGCCTACGTATAACTTAACCAAATGTGAAAGAAAAAGGTAAAATATGTGAACAGGACAATGAAAGCAGCTACCAAAGTATAAGTAACAATGCACTTGCATGTTAAAAGTTGCTTTTCATTTATTTGGTTAAGTAACTGACCTCGAAATCAGAGAATAATTGGTCCTTTTTCTGAAGCGTGTTCATTAACCCTGAAGCAACTTCAGTTTCATGAGCTGGAATATCATCCACTGGAATTAGCAAAACATATCACAAACAACTTAAGAAACATATTTTTTACTATTTTGATCCTTCTGTTCATTGTATAAAAGCAATAAACATATCAATGATGCTCCTTAATTGAATTATTTATTGCTTAGTTATACAGTTAACATGAAACCCAATTTTTATCATGATAATAGAAATACAAACTTAAATGAATACTTCAAAATTTAAATACTTCTTGGAACTGATATGAGTTCATATTATTATCAAATGATGATGTGTAACAACCCTGATTTTCGTGTACGCGAGATCTTTTCTAAAGGCACGGAATTCTCCGGAAGATCAGTAAAGGGAACACCTCTGTTATATCATCAAGCATCTCAATCCTCATTATCATTATGTCATCCTTAAGCTAGAACCTCCTTTGAGGCAAGCTTGATAATGCAATCGCGAAGAACCTAGTTTTTGAACCGTATCGGTTGGCAGTTTTGATTCTGATTTTCGTAAATAGTCTCTATTTGACGAACCGGACTCAATTCATGAGAGGAGAGAGATAATAGTATAATATTATCATTATATTAGTATTAGAAGATGATTGAATGATATTATAAGGTTACCTGATCTATTTTGGTTAAAAACAGAAAATCGGTTTAACCGGGCTCACAGTTTACTGGTGCAGCTTAGCACCAGCACTCTCTAATGACTTTAGCGATGCTAAGGCCTCATTATACATGTTCTATTATCATAATAAATATGTTACTAGTGTCATTTATGCTAGTAGCTCAGAAAATAATTTTTAGAGATGTTTTTATGAGTGTTCCGATACACATAGTTTTAGTAGTTGTACACCAGAGATATTTTAATATTATTTTAATCCACCTCCAAGCCAACCAATCACAGCTCACCCTACACCCCCAAAACCCCCAAGGCTGCCTCATTTGCTCATTGTGGCCGAAAATCACCAAGAGAAAAAGGAGAGAAAGTTCTTGGTTCATAAATCTTCAAAGCTTGATTTCTTCTGAACTAAAACTCAAATCAAAACTCCGATTTCACCAAAATGATCC
>NC_029772.3:45459719-45465097 GCF_000817695.3 Arachis duranensis | reverse complement strand
TGAGGATCATTGTTTTGTTTGTGAATTGATCTCGGGGACGCCCACGAACTGAAGATCACTGTTTCCCCTTGTGCGTATATTAAGGGCTCGAGCCTTGCGCCGACTGCCGGACTACGAAGGAGTGGTATTCTTAACCACCGACGCGTATGCACTAAGGACACAAAGGAAAACCATATCTGGGACTTGTTCCTAGGTAATGTCGGGCTGCAGGGTGTAAACCGACATGTGAGCTCATAGCCTGCATAGGACTAACATGCATCATACTTGGTTGTGCATTTCCTCTGTTATGATTGTTGAATGAATGTATGCTTTGTTTGTTTGTATTCTACTCTTCGTATTTGTGTTTTATTTTCTTGTATTCTTTTGTTTGTGTTCTGCTTTCTGTTTTCTCTATTTTCTCTATTTGTCTGTGTTTACTACTTCACTGTATTCTGCTATTCGTCTGCGAGAAAACACAGAATTAATGAACTTAACTAATAACCCCGGCCCTACTAAGAACTCTCTAGTTCTTACCCATTCTCTCTCCCTTTTCCCTTCAGATGGAAGCATGAGTACCCTTCCGTAGTTTGCTGACGACCGTTTACAAAGAGGATTTTGCTCTAGGTAGTCTTCTAAGTTTAGAGTGAGCTCCGTTACCTATTTATATGTATATATTGTGAGGCCAGCCAACGTCTGCACCCTTCTTATCTACAAACTTTAGCCTAAGTCCTCCGTACGATGTTGCTGTTATGTGGCCACTCGATGAAGTACTTGAGAAACGCTCTTTGATGACATATGATCATGCAGAGGAGTAATAGATGACCTTCCACCTTTTAATGACGTTCCACCTGACTTGAGTTTTGAAGACCTAAAACATAGTTTCCCTCGCTTTAGTAGGTTAGAGGGACTAGGTGAGTATAGAGTCTAGGCTAGCCTGGGCGCCAGCTTAGGGACTTCTTGAACAGGTCAGGGCCTAGGATGGTGTATGTATATATATGTATATAGTTATTATCTAGCTATATCTAGGGGTGTTCTAACTAACAGTCTATATTCTAATAGAGGCTGAATCACCGAATGTTGTCAACTACTTGTGATGTGTTTATGTGTGGTTGTTTGTAACTGTTTTATATATTATTAGTTGTGAATTGATTATGAATGACACTGTTTGTTAATCCAAATGTTTTCAAAAAAAAAAGTACCTCGTAAAATAACTACGTTTTTAACAACGAATCAGGCTCACATGATAAATAATAGATAATAATTAGGAAGACAAGTTGGTAGCGCTCAGTTTCTAGTATGATCATGACGTACAAGAAATTGGGTCGTTACAATTTGGTATCAGAGCAGTTCGTTCCCAGTAGAGCCTGGGGAGTGGACTGACTATGCTTCATTGCATACTCTGTTGTGTGTCTCATGCGTATAGGATATCCCAGTGATATATGTTGCATGATTGTTTCTGTGTTTTCATTTTGGGAATGTTCACACTTGACTTGAAGTGTTAGGACTGATCACCTTAACAATGATTGCTTGGTGTGAACGGGACCACGATGGGTTCACTGAGACAAGGCGTACAGGAAGGAATTCCTAATGTTAACTACGAGAGGGAACATGAAATGTTTATGGCTACCATGAACAACGTGGCTGAAGTAGTGCGTGAAGCTGCTATAGCAGCGGCTAGGGCTGTTGGACGTCTTGGAGTGAGAAATGGGAATGATGAGAATAATTTAGGGCATCTTGAAAGACCTATGACCCTTGCAACCTTTCTGAAGGTTAATCCGCCTAAGTTCAAGGATACACTCATTGCGACTGACGCTGATAATTGGTTTCGAGGTATTGAACGATCACTGAGAGCGCAACATGTTCCGGAAGGACAACACGTGGAGTTTGCTACTTATATGCTCGAGGGAGAAGCTGAGTACGGGTGGCAGGAGATACAGCGACTGCTACAACAGAATGAAAATGACATTCCTTAGGATATCTTTAGGGACGAATTTTATAAAAAATATTTTTCGAGAGCAGCACGAGATGCTAGGAGATGGAGCTTATGCAGCTGAGGCAAGGGGATATGACTGTTGCTGAGTATGCTCGTAATTTTGATGATTTGTGTTGTTTCTCCAAGATTTGTCAAGGGGATCCTACTGACCTTGAAGAATGGAAGTGCTTGAAGTTTGAAGGAGGCCTTTGTGTTGATCTGATGAGTTCAATAGTTTCGCTGGAGATACGTAATTTTGCCGAATTAGTCAACAAGAGCAAGTTAGTGGAAGAATGTATTAAGAAAGTGACTGTGGCTAAAGTGAGTCGCCAAGGATTTCCACCAAGGCGTCTTAGCAATCATCAGACAGCTGGGAGAAGGATGCATTTTAAAGCACGTGGCATACGACAGTGTAAGAACCTACAAGTTGGTAACATTACTGATCGCCGTATGGGTAAGAATAGAGGTAAAGTAAGGCAAGGTAATGGTAAACGAGCCCATCAGGCTTACATAAACACTGCATATAAGTAATGCGGAAAAGAGCATGATAACAGGTCTTGCCAGTTTGGATCACCTAACTGCTATGCTTGTAGAGAACTTGGACATATTGCCAAGGATTGTCCAAAGGGATTTACTCGAAATCCAGTTAGCACTCAACAACAAGGACGAGTGTTTGCTATCACTATTGACAATGTTGTGCAATCGAACACCCTCATTCAAGGTCAGGCTATGTCAAGAATCGATTTCTAACTGTACTGTATGATTCTGGTGCATCGCATTCTTTATTTCTCTAATTATTGCTCACGAGTTAGGATTATATTTCTTTAAATTGAATTTTTACTTGATTTTCCATACACTTGCATCCCAAAATGCTTTGACCAGTTTAGTGTGCCTGCAAGTACCATTCGCTATTAGGAACAGGACTTTTATACATGATCTAATCTGTTTATCTCCATCTGGTTTAGAAGTTATTTTAGGATTGATTGGTTATCTGAGTATCATGTTTTCTTTGATTATTTTAAAAGAACTGCTGTTATTCCATCTAATAGTCTATGTACTAAACCATTTTTGTCATATACCTTATATCTGAATTCTGTAAGAGTTACCTTAAACGGGAGTGATTGTGAGGGGTACGTTCTGTTAGCGGCTAGCTCGAATGATAGTGAATTAAGCTTGGAACGAATCCAAATAGGTAAAAGAATTTCCTGATGTTTTCTTGGACGACATACCTGAGTTTCTTCCTCAGCAAGAGATAAAATTCAGCATTGATCTAGTACCTGGAACCGGACCGATTCATAGCACTTAGTATTCAGCAAGCACAAACACAGGATCCAGAAATGGTGAAGATGCTGAGACGGATGAAAGTAGAGGAACCAGAAGCTGAAAAACAAGATCATAGCAGTCTCTGGAGGTACAAGAACAGAATTTGTGTGCCTAACTTTGGAGAATTGCAACAAAAGATTCTTACAGAAGCTCATCAAAGCAGACTTTCTATGCATCTTGGAGTGACGAAGATGTATTGAGCTTTGAAACAAATATTCTGGTCGCCGGACTTAAAGAAAGGAGTAGCTGATTATGTCTCAAGATGTTTAACCTGCCAGAAGGTGAAGGTGGAACATCAGGAGCCGTCAGGAACCCTGCAACCCTTAGAAATACCACAATGGAAATGGGAGCAGATTACTATGGATTTTATCACGAGATTTCCAAGAACCTCAACAGGACGTAGTGCCATTTGGGTGATTGTGGACAGGCTGCCAAAGTCGGCATGCTTCTTTTCGATTCGAATTGACTATACTTCAGAAAGGCTGGCACGGATATATATTCAGGAAATCGTACGATTGCACAGAATACCTTCATCAATTGTTTCAGACCGAGATCCGAGGTTTACTTCCAGATTTTGGGGAGCTTTCCAGAAAGCTTTAGGAACAGAATTGCATATGAGTACAGCATACCATCCTCAGACAGACGGACAATCAGAGCGGACAATCCAGACATTGGAAGACATGCTAAGATCTTGTGTGATGGATAACCAAGGTAGTTGGGATAAATATTTGCCGTTAGTCGAGTTCGTCTACAACAACAGTTACCAACAAAATATCGGGATGGCACCATATGAAGCTCTCTATGGAAGGAGATGTCAGACACCATTGTGTTGGAATGATGATGGAGAAGCTAGTGTCTTGGGTCCAGACATAGTGCAAGAAACTACTGAGAAGATAAAGGGGATTCGCCAGAAGATCCAGACAGCACAGAGTCGTTAAAAGAGCTATGCCGATAATAGACGTAGACCCTTAGAGTTTAGTGAGGGAGACCATGTATTTCTTAAAGTAACCCCGACTACTGGAATAGGTAGAGCCCTTAAGACTAAAAAGCTTAACCCTCGATACATAGGACCTTTCCAAATACTTAAAAGAGTCGGTCTAGTAGCTTATCAAGTAGCCCTCCCTCCATATCTGTCAAACCTTCATGATGTTTTCCATGTCTCACAACTTAAGAAATATATTCCCGATGAGAGTCACATTTTAAAACCAGAGACAGTACATTTACGAAATGATTTGACATATAAAGCATCACTAGTTCGGATTGTAGAAAGAAGCGATAAGTAGCTAAGAGGCAAAACTCTTCGCTTGGTCAAAATAGCTTGGGGACAAAGAGGAGAAGAAGAGCACACCTGGGAACTCGAAGATAAGATGAAAGTTGATTACCCGCATCTAGTCTCAGGTAACTGGATAATGCAATCGCGAAGAACCTAGTTTTTGAACCGTATCGGTTGGCAGTTTTGATTCTGATTTTCGTAAATAGTCTCTATTTGACGAACAGGACTCAATTCATGAGAGGAGAGAGATAATAGTATAATATTATCATTATATTAGTATTAGAAGATGATTGAATGATATTATAAGGTTACCTGGTCTGTTTTGGTTAAAAACAGAAAATCGGTTTAACCGGGTTCACAGTTTACTGGTGCAGCTTAGCACCAGCACTCTCTAATGACTTTAGCAATGCTAAGGCCTCATTATACATGTTCTATTATCATAATAAATATGTTACTAGTGTCATTTATGCTAGTAGCTCAGAAAATAATTTTTAGAGATGTTTTTACAAATGTTCCGATACATCTAGTTTTAGTAGTTATACACCTGAGATATTTTAATATTACTTTAATCCACCTCCAAGCCAACCAATCACAGCTCACCCTACACCCCCAAAACCCCCAAGGCTGCCTCATTTGCTCATTGTGGCCGAAAATCACCAAGAGAAAAAGGAGAGAAAGTTCTTGGTTCATAAATCTTCAAAGCTTGATTTCTTCTGAACTAAAACTCAAATCAAAACTCCGATTTCACCAAAATGATCCTCTCTTCTTCCTCTACATAACCATATAACATATCAAGGCTGGAAATAAGGTGAGATGGCTGTCTCCCTCCCT